>NC_090271.1:81471710-81782894 GCF_040414725.1 Anabrus simplex | reverse complement strand
TCCTCAGTTGCACGTGTAGAGGAGGACGAAAAATGTCCCATGGAGACTTTTGTTCCTGTTCTGCACGAGACCCAGTGTTTATGACAGTGGCCCCGAGTTATGACGCAGTTAAGCCGGCACGTTTTTGGTCGCCTGTCTAATTGTTCTTGGGCACTGCTACACGTTTCCCATCTCTACGTGCAGTGCAGCGGTTCACTCTACCGCACTTCCTCGTGACGCGTGGAGTAGCCGCCCCCAAGAGCAGGTGACTGGCGCACGCTGGGACCACCGTGGGCGTTCAGTCGTTACCACTCATGGTCTGGTACGCGCCGCGAGGAATCGCACGCCGACATACGTCTAATAAAGAGTTAGTACAAGCTTAAATACATAACATCCCTTATATGTACATAACCATCTCGGGCGAGACAAATATCGGCAGCAATACAATTCTGTTGTTATTATTATTATTATTATTATTATTATTAGTATTAGTATTAGTAGTAGTAGTAGTATTATTAATTTAATAATAAATAAAAAATAAAAGACATATGGAAAGAAAATGCGCTCCTTTAAGAGCTTTGTGTGGTCCTAGTGAGCTTATTCTTAAAAATATCATAGTGTAATAATAATAATAATAATAATAATAATAATAATAATAATAATAATAATAATACCGAGCTCGATAGCTGCAGTCGCTTAAGTGCGGCCAGTATCCAGTATTCGGGAGATAGTGGGTTCGAACCCCACTGTCGGCAGCCCTGAAGATGGTTTTCCGTGGTTTCCCATTTTCAAACCAGGCAAATGCTGGGGCTGTACCTTAATTAAGGCCACGGCCTCTTCCTACCCACACCTAGCCCTTCCCTGTCCCATTGTCGTCATAAGACCTATCTGTGTCGATGCGACGTAAAGCAACTAGCAATAATAATAATAATAATAATAATAATAATAATAATAATAATAATAATAAAATTATATTAGGAAAAGACGTATGAAATTCTTCGGACATCTCACTAGATTACCAGAAAATCGATTGACAAAAAGGATAATAGGTTATGTAACCCACTTAAGAACTCAATACCCTGGTTTAACGAACTTCGAAAGGAGCTCAAAAACGTAAACATAAGTTCAACAGATATTCTGAAAGAGGTATCTTTAGACACAAAGCTAACAATTGGGAAGCTACATCAGAGCAACCACAACAAAAACAGTACCGACCAAAGTAGTCGGAAGAACGTAAACACACCTTCTCGGAAAGAATGAAAGCCTATTGGAACAACAAGAAGAACCTACGTAAGAACGAATTGAGTTATTTGCTTCCCAATATTGGGAAAATTCACTACTAGATAGGCCTAATAATAATAATAATAATAATAATAATAATAATAATAATAATAATAATAATAATAATAATAATAATAATAATAATAATAATAAAGCAAAAAGAGCAGGAAAGAACTCGTTAAACATAAAGCCCTGGGAACTGAAATGAGAAAGATTGTCTGATAGGGGGGAGGGGTTACAAAAGTAGTGCTGTGGAAAAAGACGTCAGCTAGTGATTTGAAAGAATGAAAGTAAAATGTTAACGAAGTGTTCTACTTCAAGCATATTCTTCTTCTACTACTTCCACCGCGTTTTACACACCCTTGTGGGATTGCGGATGCCAGTTGTGTAGAACATGTGGACTTGACCCAGATTTACGGTCGGATGTCCTTCTTAACGACAACGCTATTTGAGGCGATGTATTCACTACTGCTTGTTCTTGTGGTGGTTGGTAATATGCTGTGTTGTGTCCAAATAAAGAGGTGCAAATGAAGACTAACACAAATAGCTAGTTCCCAATTTTGAGGAATTAACCGGAAGTGGCTAAAAACCGCAGGGAATCGAACTCAGGACATACTGAACCGAACGCCGCTACGCTGACCATTCAACCAAGGATCTGGGCTACTATTTCAAATATCTACGTATATAATTATAAGTTTTTTCTGTAGGCCTACATTTCAAATTTTTGCTTCATACCCTTTTTTTTTATCCCAGGGGAGGGGTGCATAATTGGTTCAGTGGCTTAGCTGCCGGTTTCCCATCCGGAAGGCTGAGGTTCGAATCTCGGTCGATTCTGGCTTGAGATTTTCATCTCGAAAACCACGTGGTGTCAGGAAAGGCATCCAGCCTTAAACACCCGATCAAAACTACAATACCGGGCGAGTTGGCCGTGCGCGTAGAGGCGCGCGGCTGTGAGCTTACATCCGGGAGATAGTAGGTTCGAATCCCACTATCGGCAGCCCTGAAGGTGGTTTTCCGTGGTTTCCCCATTTTCACACCAGGCAAATGCTGGGGCTGTACCTTAATTAAGGCCACGGCCGCTTCCTTCCAACTCCTAGGCCTTTCCTATCCCATCGTCGCCATAAGACCTCTCTGTGTCAGTGCGACGTAAAGCCCCTAGCAAAAAAACCCTACAGAAACCGGACGAGTTGGTCGTGTGGTTAGAGGCGCGCAGCTGTGAGATTTCATCCGGGAGAGAGTGGGTTCAAGCCTTACTGTCGGCAGCCCTGAAGATGGTTTTCCGTGATTTCCCATTTTGAGACCAGGCAAATGCTGGAGCTGTATCATAATCAAGGCTACGGCCACTTTCTTTCCACTCTTAGGCCTTTCCTATCCCATCGTCACCATAAGACCTATCTCTGTCAGTGCGACGTAAAACAAATTGTGAAAAAAAAAAAAAACTACAGTGAACAAGGTTGCTCCAGTGACTCCAGAAACAGCTGAAGAAAGTTAAGGCGTCAAGTCTACACAGTCTGACACCGTTGTTAGCCGCTACGAATCCCGTTGGCCAGCACGGTAGGGGAGGTGGTGGCATGCAATTTCTAATCACTGGATTGCGTGTCAACTTGGGCTCAGAAAGCCAGTGCCTTTTAACCGTTTGAGCCACTCAGCCCGGTACTAGAATAAATAAAAATATTAGAGATAGAAGAGGATAAACATTTGGAATGACAACATTCTCATTGCTTTTTAGGTATTTAAATACATTAAAATAGAGCCTTCCATGGTTTGCGATTAGGAAACGGCGACAACGTTTCTGAATTGTAATCGTCATTGTGATATTTGGTATTCGGCGAATATTGCTGCAAAGGATGTCAGCCCATCGTTAGCCATGGATGAGCTTTAGGTTTGTTGCTTCACCTGCAACTTACTGGGACCGCGAGGAGGATTTGACATCACTCGTGGGAACGGAAATAAAAACCGAAAAGGCTTTGGCACCCCGAAGTGTTGTCCAGCCTTCTCCTCCGACGTGAGAATTTTTCTGCAGGACCAGCGGTACTTGCACGACAAAACACGTGCACTTGAGGAATTTCTCAGGCCTACAGACTTAAGCACTGTTCTACAAAAGATTCTCACTAACTACTTTAATGAGAACCGGAAGATATATTTCAATTTCATGGTAATTCCAACAAGGTCAGTGTGTAATTCAGTTACAGATTAACTTGCTCTGTATGCAACAAATTGTTACGAGCGATCGAATGTACATTATCCTCTCCCTTCTCTGAGACTGATCCTTTGGTAATTTCCAAGAACGTTACATGCATCTCATACTGTGTGTGTCCATCACAGGATTTCTTCAGTTTTGCTCTACTTTCACGTTTGCGCGCTGGACTTATTACTACTAAGTGAATTTTATTAGATCTTCTGTCTAACACAACGTCATATTCCAGCCCCTGACCCCAAAGTTACTAAGATTTGGAGACAGATCACCAAATATCTCAGGCCTGGGCAAGATGTCGATCGCAGCATTATGTTTGGTCGTTCGCTAAATATCTCTCCTATCCATTCAGACAAGGCAGATGTAAAAACATCGCAGGGAATCTTCTCCATGGATAATATCTTTTAAGACTAAGATAATAACTCTTCGGTGAGATCTGCTCATAATGACTCTCTTATGATAATGACTTGGATCATAAGAGGTTCTTTGGAAATGTATTCCCCGAGAGAAATATAATTACCGAACGAGATGGCTATGCGGTTAGGGGCGCGCAGCTGTGAGCTTGCTTTCGGTAGATAGTGGGTTCTAACTACACTGTCGGCAGCTCTGAAGATGGTTTTCGTGATTTCCCATATCCACACCAAGCAAATGCTGGGGCTGTACCTTAATTAGGGCCACGGCCTCTTCCTTCCAACTCCTAGCCTTTTCTTCTTGTCCCATTGTCGCCGTAAGACCAATCTGTGTCGGTGCGATGTAAAGCCAATTGTAAAAAGAAAATATATAATTATATAATACAATCTAGTGAAATGCTACATTCTTACTTTGGAACAATATATTTGCCTGAACATGTATTTTCATACTGGAAACTAACGGAGCTAAATCTTCGCTATAGTTTTAACGGATGTGCATTTTAAAGTTTCTTGAGATTGGCTATGTGACTGTTCACACGTGATTTTATAAGCCTGGTAGATGATGACCAGAAGCATAATATTCTCATTACCACGGTATCTCTCTTTAAAATGTAATTAGCATCCTAAAATGAGCCAAGTTCATATATGAGCGTTAGAGGGGTGTTCATACTAATTATTAATTTGAAAAAATCGATATCTCGCGCCTTTCGCACTTTATCAGTTGCTGAAGTTAACCAATCAGATCGCTTCGCGGGCGAATTCAAATAGGCTTTGCGAGGTGGTTTTGCTAAATCTGCACGTGACTGAAAACCGACTTGAGAGCCATGTCGAGAAATCGGCATCAAACACAAACATACCTCGGCTGTCACCGTAGCGTACTTGCTATGGCCCGAAAATGTCAGGTCCGTGTTCAAATCCCTTCCCTCGCGAAGTTTTTACTCTGAGCACCCTCCCCACCACTGTGATACTTTGCAACGCTTAATGAAGTATATCTACGATCCTCTACTCTTATGCATCACTGTGGCCTTTTCTGATTCATTGAAATCATTAAATAGCAAGATTGACACCCGAATTAATAAAACACCATGCGCTTGATCACTGGCACTGTCTAGAGAATCCCAGTTCAGTGGCTTCCCATCTTAAGCCACATCCCTCCACTTCCATCCTTCTCATATGTAACGGTTCTTTTTTTATTTTTTCAACAGTATCATAAAACATTTTATGAGTAACGTCTACCTGTTCATGAAGACCTTCCTGGCATACCTATTGACTGGTTGCATTAGAGGTCGGCCTATCCTGCGCTTCAACTGACTGCGGATCTTAGACTGTTACCAAAAGTGTCAACCTCTGGATAATCGTACACATAGGGAATATTTGAAACATCATGATCTCCAGTAAAGCCACACATTTATTTTCAAATTAGAAAATATATAATCGCCAATATAGTTGTTACATCAGTTACTAAGTCTCATGATTCTAGTAATCCACCAAACTGGCTGTGTACAAAGCTGTTCATCTCCCAAGTCTCCTGTCTGCCTCGGAGACTTGGTTTCTATTTCGATGTCACATCAAGAAGGTAGACCAGTTCCATCTGAGATGCCTTAGATCGATTCTTCACATCAAGTGGAGTGATTATGTAAAGAATACTTATGTACTGCGATGTGCAAATTTCACAAGTGTAGAAACTATTCTCTTGAGAAATAAACTGCGATAGGCAGGACACGCGATCCAAATTAAAAATGATCCTCTGGCAGTTGTATCGTCTACGCTAGACTGCAAGATGGTAAAAGATAGGTTGGGTGAGAAAATCGCCGTGAAACGGAACATGAGTGGAGTGCCTTGAGTTTTAGTACTTAGCGACCCAGTGCTCTGAGTGGCAACGCAGGGTTCACATTCAAGCTGAAGCCTGTGAAAAAGAACGATTAAAGAATTTGGATGAAACTTTCAGTGGTTCTTGTTAAGTCCACAGTAGCTTATGTCAAGACGAAATTTCAACTAGCATGCAGTGGCCCTTGTTTTGTCCACAGTTGCCCTTCTCATGACGTAATTTCATTTACTGTGTAGCGACCCTTGTTAAGTCCACAGGGGGCTATGTCAAGAAAAAAATTCTACAAGTATCCTATGGCCATTGTGAAGTCCACAGTAGCCCTTGTCAAGATAAAATTTCATCTTGAAGTATCGGCATATCGACAATCGACCCTAAATATTCCCAAGAAAAGACCACAACTTGTCAAATTACACCCACACTTATGTTTCTTAGATACTTTGCCTTCTAAATGAGTAATTTTATTTTAGGTAGGCCCTAAATTAATGCTCTACCGTAAAGGGAATTTTATTCCCATTGTTCACCTGAAGAGAAGATCTTGATCTGTGTCTATGTTATCAAAAGGTTAAACAGTTCGTATCAACATTTAAATGTCTTGAACAATGACCCGTAGTATGATTGACCTCAAGAAGCAGTTCTAATCGGTTGTGTAGGAAAGTTACTGCGCATGTTCAGAGTGATAAGCGAAGAAGAGGAAAGTCATATTGTACACGGAGCAGTATTAAATCATTCAGTCAACAGCTGATATTCGACTAAAACCAAGGTCGTTCTACTGAATCATTTAAGAGCTTCCTCCCCTTAGCTGTGATGAAGTCGTAATAATAATAATAATAATAATAATAATAATAATAATAATAATAATAATAATAATAATAATAATAATAATAATAATAATAATAATAATAATAATAATAATAATAATTTCCGAATGGCTGGTCGGACTGAGTGGCTCAGGCGGTAGACGCGTTGGCCTAAGTTGGCGATTTCAATCGCCGCTCAGTCCGGTGGTATTTGAAGGTGCTCAAATACGTCAGCCTTATTTCGTTAGATTTGTTGACACGTAAAAGATCTCCTGCAGGGCATATCAGCGTCTCAGAAAACCTTAAAAGTAGTTAATGAGACGTAATAGCAAATGACTAAATGGTTAGCGTGCTGGCCTTTGGTCCAATGGGTCCCGAATTCGATTCCCGACTGGTCGGGGATTTTAACCCTCACTGGTTAATTCTGATGGTTGGGGGACTTGAGCGTTAGAATTCTCACCATTCTCACAGACGCGCCGGTTGCCTATAAGACGTCAATTCGAAAGACCTGCACCAAGCCTCTCCGAAGGTGGTGGTGATTATTGTTTTAAGAGGAAGTACAACTAGACAAACATCCTCAATATATAACACTACTCAGAAATAAAAAGTGGAAGGGAGACGACACTTCGAAAAATGAAGTATCGACCAAAGAAAGACAAAGACCACCAGTAGCCTGAAAATGGACTACTCCCTAGCCTCGGAACCTAATAGCGTCGTGGTCGGAAAAGAACAAGAGTTGACCAAGGAAGATCGGATGGAATACATGAAAGTGAGGATTCTGACACAAGTAAGTGGAAGCAATATTAGCAATCAGCTAATGAGCCCGTGGTCGCAACCCACGCTTCCAAGTCGGCCCCTGGGGCCCCTTTTTGTCGCCTCTTACGACAGACAGGCGATACCATGGGTGTTATTCTACCACCTCCACCCACAGTGGGACCTCTCCGGAGGCCACACGCCATTATTTTTATTATTATTATTATTATTATTATTATTATTATTATTATTATTATTATTATTATTATTATTATTTGGTGATATTATCCTTACTTCCACAACCATTGCTAACTCTATTTCTTTCGAACCAGCACCCCCTTCTTAGTCTCTTTATTTCTGTGTTCCTCTTATCGAGACCGCATTGATGCGATGGACTCATTTGTGTGTATGTTTTCATTTTTAGGACTGATATCTGTATAGTTTTGATGTCATCGAAGCGACAGTTTTGTATGAGAACAAGTCTCAGGCATACCCCAAGGCACCAGCATACAGCTTGTATGGAACCACCTCACATACTCGAATCTGAAGCGATTAAAAGGAATTAAAACAGCCTACCTGAAAAGAATGCTTTGCGTCTCAAAATATACGCAAAACAGAATAACGTATATCCTGGCAGACACAACCTTCTTTATAGAAGACCTGATGAAAGCTCATGATCTGATACCAACACCACAAAGCACCAGGCTCCTAGGAGACAGGCGACAGAAAGCGAGGGACATCAATCCCGGACTCCTCAACACCCCAGCGATGACAGGAAACGAATGGAAAAAAGCCAACTACCAACTGCGCCATTTATATACGAGAGTGACAACCCACGGACTACATCACCGAATATGTTTAACCAAGGGATACCACAGCCCCACCGACAGATGTCAGTGCACCATATGTGAAGAACCATGCAACACGCATCATATCATTGAGTGCAAAGACAGGACATTGACTTTGTCACACTATGCAAATGATGCTAATTTCGTTTAATGAATTAATACCTTGTACACAATGTGTTTAATAAATTATATATATATTTATTTCTGTGTTATGTTATGGTGGGTATTAACCCTTCGTTACGTCCTTTAAAGGTACATGCCTGTTTTCACATTCGTCGGCAATTGCTTTAAACCCTTCCCATTAGCTGTTTCCATTTCTATTTACCATTTTTCAATCATCATAATTACTTTTCTTAAACTTCTTCATACCTGTCCTATCAACCATTTAGTACTGCACAATTCTACTTTTAGAGCCTTCCTTTCTATCGCATTTATTTTTAACTGCGACGAAAATAGCTTCGTGATCACTTATACTACCCATTACGTCGGTTTCTCTATAGAGCTCATCTGGTTTTACACCACGTCCAGAATATCCTTCCCTCGACTTGGTTTCATCACTTTCTGATTCAGCTGTCATTCTCAGATTAACTTATTTACCATTTGTTGATCATGCTTCCCGTCATTCGCATTGCCTTCCCAATTGATATTTGATGAATTGAGATCAGCCACTACAATCACGTTAATTTCTATCTCGTTTCCCTTGTAGCTGATTATCTTATGAAATAATTCCGCATGAGCTCAGCGCCACCCTTTCCAGGTCTGTACAACATAAAAAATCAGCTTGGCTATTATCTCTATCTACACTCTACAGGGGGCCAGAAAGTGACTCATTTTTAGAGATGAGCTGTACACCTAGGACGTCATGTTTCTCATCCTAACCACTTAATTCTTCCATAAAGCGCTGCTACATAGCAGCTAGTAGGGATAGGGATGAATAAAGACATCCTATGGCATTCCTTGTAGTTTTACTTGAAAATCGGGGTAATGAGGCTGCCAGGAATGTTTATAAGATACAGTTAACATTTCCTTTAAAGCCAGAAGATATCGGTTTTCTCATGATCGACAAATACGGATTAGAGTCAGTGGAGAAACTGGTCACTAGTGGTATGCGGGTGCGGTGCGGTGCGCTCCTTCCTTGAACATTACATTCATCGTTCCAGGCTGCGCGCACTGACTCACTGGAGGAACAAAGGATGACGTCACACGTCCATTTCAAGTGACTAAGTCTGGAGGAATCCCATTGCCAGAATTGGTCAGCCCAAACGAGTTCAACAGTGTAGGGAAGTTCATGTTGTTGTTGTTGTTGTTGTTGTTGGTCTATGGTGGTGAGTTGGGACGTGACTGGTCAAATAGAATGTGTGTCTGACACATACACTTATAGCAGTGCGTGAAGGTGTTTTTGTTTATTTAGAATAGAATAGATTTATTTTTGTCGGCAAGATTAAGGTCATTAAGACTTCACTGCCATCTGAACAGAATTAAAAGAAATACACTACCAATGAATCATCTTACACGTACTAACCAATACAGTGTTATAATAATAAGAAGAAGAAGAAAAAGAAGAAAAAGAAGAAGAAATAAATGATAATGACTAGGAAGAGGATGAAAATCCACAGCCTGTTTCCAGTCATTCGACTGGGTCAGGAATGGAATGAATGAAGCGCCCATCTAGCGACGAGGATAGGAATTGTGCCGGCTGCCGAAGCCTGTCGCACTCCTCTAGGGCAATGATTAATGACTGACAGATGAAATGAAGTGATAGTGGAGAGTGTTGCTGGAATGAAAGATGGTTGGGAAAACCGGAGTAGCCTGGAAAAACCTGTCCCGCCTTCGCTTTGTCCAGCACAAATCTCACATGGGAGTGACCACGGAACTCAGCGGTGAGAGGCCGGCGCACTGCCGCCTGAGCTACGGTGGCATAAGAGGAGGATGATGTACGCAATCATATCATGGCTGTAGTATTCACAAATTGTTAACTTAGTTAATTTATATTATCCTTAATTTTATTTTATTTATTACAGCTTCCTCCATAAGGAGGCTGCTATAAGGCCAATGTATAATTAACAGGGTTATGTATTGAAAGAGGGATTAAAAAAAAGAACACAAACGAAATAAAATACGATAAATTGTGTACACGAAGAAGACGAAGATTATGATGTTGATGATGATGTAGAAGAAGGTTAAGAAGAATAAGAAGAAGAAGACGAGGAGGAGGAGGAAGGCACCTGTGCACTATTGTATATACACAGTGTATAGCCTGAAGAAAGGCTAATCTAAAATATTAACCTAAGCTACGAAGAACAATCTAGGCCTTCAACAGTTATCGGTGACAAAGTTGCCTGAAACTAGCAGTGAGGCCCCTCTGACAGAGACAGGTGTTATATTACACTTTCATGCTGAAAACATAAGAAATGTGTTTGTGTATATTGTGCTGCGACGAGGTGGTATCGATAAGAGTGTATCAGTTTTTGGCCGTGCTCAGAAATTGGAGGAAAGGTGGTGAAATTGACCGTATAAGTAGGGATGTAAGCGTGAGGAAAATATTACACGAAGAAGGCATAAAGCAGGCTCTGTTTGAGTTTCAGCCTAAAAGGTTCATGGTAACGTGGGTCACATAGAGTATATAGCAAACGCAGGCACATGGTGCGCATTGTCGTTTGTTGTTAAGAGTAGCAGTTAGGTCATTTTTTTAAATATTTGGCTCTCGGTCTTATTTGACCATGCAGGCAGCCCCAATGGTCGTGTTTTGATCCACATGTTAATGAAATTCATTTGTTAATGTTATTTACTACTACATGCATATGTCCTTTTAACTGTGAAATGACACGATGAAATGAACTTATACACTTGACACGAACCAGATAAACTTACCAAATTAAAATCCCCGACCCGCTCGGGAATCGAACCTGTCCCCACCCCCACCATTCAGGCAACGAGCCGGACAAAATGAGATAGAACCAGAATGTGAATGAGGCGTTTCTTTAATACTCGAGAAAATATGTTGCGCTATCTTATGAGTTAAGTGTCGCAAATACTTTTTCTAGAAACGCTGATCATCTGTTGCTTTCATGATAGATGTTCGTCTGTGATAAAACCGAGATCTAGGTCTGATTCACTGAAATCAATTGGGAAATGTTGTAGGAAGAGGTTTGGTGAAGCGAAGTTGCTTATGATTTTTGAACGAAGTCGTGGGTGAGAAATTGCTATAGCATGATATTTTTTATTAATTCCGCGCGTGTCAGGTCAGTTTCAGATTTGTTTCTATTTGCTTTACGTCGCACCGACACAGATAGGACTTATGGCGATGATGGGATAGGAAAGGCCAGGAGTGGGAAGGAGGCGAGCGTGGCCTTAATCAAGGTACAGTCCCGGCATTTGCCGGGGTGATAATTGGAAACCACGGAAAACCATCTTCAGAGCTGGCGACAGTGAGGTTCGAACCAACTTTTCCCCGTATGCAAGCTCATAGCTGCGCGCCCTAACCGCACGACCAACTCGCTTGGTACAGATTTCTTGTAAGTCTCTACTGACATTTTTAATTTCATCATTTAGTTTTTCCGATTCACTGTGCAAGTTTAATGTGTATATCACCGAGCTTCCTTCCCAGTTCTAACCCTTTCCTATCCCATTGTCTCCATAAGACCTATCTGTATCAGTACGACGTAAAGCAGATTATAAAAAATGTTGTATATCATAAGCGTACTTGTGCAGCTATTAACCAATATCGTTGATATACTGTAGATGGAAAATAGAAATGGTCCTGGGACAGAACCCTGTGGGGCACCAACTTCCTACGAATTCCCAGGATGATTATTTATTATTGTTATTGCTTACACACTGGCGATGACCGCGGAGGTATGAGTTCATCCAGTGGAGACTGTTTGTTGAACAGTGGAGCGTAAATAGTTTGGGAGTAGTATGTCTATGTCAACTGAGTCAAAGGCCTTAGATAAGTCAAGAGGAGCCAGGATTGTAACTTGTCTTTTGTCCATCACCTTGCGAATGTCGTCTGTAACCTTAAGTAATGCAGTACTAGTGCTATGGTTGCATATGTATGTATATAAGTATGTATGTGTGTATGTATGTATGTATGTATGTTTTTTTTTTTTTTTTTTTTTGCAAGTTGCTTTACGTCGCACCGACACAGACAGGTCTTATAGCGACGATGGGACAGAAAGGGGCTAGGAATGGGAAGGAAGTGGCCGTGGCTTTAATTAAGGTACAACCCCAGCATTTGCCTGGTGTGAAAATAGGAAACCACGGAAAACCATCTTCAGGGCTGCCGATAGTGGGGTTTGAACCGTATGTATGTATGTATGTATGTATGTATGTATGTATGTATGTATGTATGTATGTATGTATATATGTATGTATGTATGTATGTATGTATGTATGTATGTATGTATGTAGTCTATGTATGGACGGATGGATGTGTGTATGTTTTCTCCCTAGTTAACTGTAAGTAACAGTGAGAAACTTTCGTATTTGAATGTGTGGTAAACTTACCATTATGAATACTGCTCTATCTTGAAATTTTGACAATTGAATTAGAATTAAACATGATCACAAATCGTTTTAAACTTTCATGCTAAATATTCAGAGATTATAAATGATGATAGACAGCGCATTATGGGAAAGGAACACTTACCCGAAACTTCATGGACGTCGAGTTTAACATTTACTTAGAGAACTTACATATTCCAAAATACTCTCTTGTCGCAAGGTTGCCTAGTTGTAAACTGCATGGGTGCAGCCGGTATTATGGCTCATTGCTTCTAAACGAGGCGGTACCACCCTGCGCTTTTTTGTGTCGCATTCCTAGCGTTATCAATCCTAGACATTACGGAACTCTGCCTGCAGTTTGTTTACACGTACCTTAGGGAATTTCATGTCGATAATAATAATAATAATAATAATAATAATAATAATAATAATAATAATAATAATAATAATAATAATAATAATAATAATAATAATAATAATTGTTACGGAGTTATCCGTGGAAGTCAGAGGTGAAAGAAGGTGCGGGCTGGAATGGGTCTAACTACAAGTTCGAAAGATGAACTAAAATGTCAACAAAGATTATATTTTCAAAACTTAACAATGGTGACATAGAATTTTGAGCGTACAGCAAATAACAACCAGTTAAATCAGGTACACGATCAAGAAATCCAAAATTAGAGAAAAATTTAACCAGTTTCCACTAGGGGAAATAACAAAGAAAATCAGGTACAATGCAACTTTACAAATTCTGGGCTACGAGCCCCAAAGTCTGAGCTCTCAGCTCACAACCACAAATTACCAAAGGACAGAAAACCCATTCATTACATGGAGCTCTTGCTCCCGCTTAGTAATGTCAAGCCTCCTAGAGGCACCTTCTAAAATACCAGAAAGAGCTGACCTGCTCTCAATTTTACAAGCCTATCAAAGGCCACAACAAACTTTACTTCTAACTGCCCTCAAGGCACACTTACAAAGAAACAGGGGTATCATGTACCCAACCTACAGGGCCTTCGCATGAAAAAAAAAAATCAGGTTAAGTTACTGGCCCAAAGTACAGAAAGGACTGGAGGCGTAAACTTGCACTCCTAAATATACATTTTAAAACCTAAGTGGATCTAGGCCGATACACAGGGGCTAATCCCAAGCTAGGAAGGTGACCCGTATGAGAAAACTTTAATACATTAAGGAAGAGAAGAAACGGTTATGAAAACGTAGTCACCTTAATTTCAAATGAAGGGGAGCTGGAGAGGGTTAAGCATTCTCTATCCCCCAATTACAGTTCAAGTTATGTGAAGTTTTTTTTACAAGGATTGAAAAGGCTTACATTTTTAAAGATATATGTTGTGATAGTACATATATCACACCCCCGAATTATATGTAGAAGTTAGAGATATTATTGTCAGTATTCGATTTATTATTATTATTATTAGTATTAGTATTTCATTTGTATGTTTTGTCATTTATATTTATAAGCTGGAAGATATCCACATATGTAGGTATGAGTAATTTGTTTTGCATGAGTGGGAAAACTTTGCTTTTTAATAACTCTGGTAATTTGAATGAGCCATCTGGCTGCCCCAGTGCTTGTTGTGATGTACTTGTGTCGGGAAATTCCATTAGGCATGTATATATCCCAGCCTGATGAGATGAGCTTGTTGTTGTATTAGGAAAATTTGGTGATTCATGTAAAACTCCCGAGAGTTTGTTATTGTCTTGGGAGGAAGAAGTAGTTCAGGGCTTGGTCTTGACAAGAGGTTCGCTCATGATTGGTGGGCAAGCACCAATCCAGACGTCTCATCTGAGAGGAGGGGGATGTTGATGTCTATAAAGGTTGATGATACGGCGGCAACCTGGACATTATAAGTGAGATTATGAGAGACATTGTAAGGGTGATTGTAGAGGTGATTGTAAAGGAACGAGAAGGAAGACAACTACAACTGAGGCACTGTACGGGAAGGAAGTGGTGCTGATACACGGTACTGGAGTGACACGGCTGCAATGGACTGGACTTCAAACGTTCGTGGAGCGTAGTCTAGTTATGTTTGTGGAAAGTGGCTGATTGTGGAGAGTGCTTGCGCATTAAGTATTGTAGCACTTGTGGCGGCCTAGCATTATATGTTGGTGAAAGCTATCTCAGACTTTCCATACATTTATATGTTGAGGATCGACAGACGTGTGTATATATCTTTACAACAAGTGTTAAAATATATGAACACAGTAGTACAAGGTACAATATCTGTGTAATGTGATAACTGCCGATTATGAGAATCGGTAAGTCGAATTGATATAGAGACAGTGAAGGATATTTATCTTCATACATGTACATTGTTCATCGGACCATCTACAAATGGTAGCTTAGTTCTCGCTTTCGTTTTCCCACGATTTTGATTATTGTTGTTGTTGTAAATATGGAGTCTTCCAGCAATATTTTATGTGTGTATTATATGTATAATGTTGTATGTTGATGAGGTGCTCATGCACGGAATTTGTTCAGAATATAGTTAGCTATTTTAGAATCAGTGTTATTGATAAACCTAGGTGCAGTTCCTACCTAATTAGTCGTTTTCAGGAGGTTAGGTAAGGCCTGCAGCAGATGTACCAGTACGCAGCATTATGTACACGCCCTGGGATATACAGTTTATCATGCTCTTATCTAAATTCGAGGGATCCATTCTGGTGAACTCTGGCGCCCATACTACGGACATTTCGGTTAATTATGCTTATTAATTTTATTAAGTTTTTGAGTAATTTTATTTATATGTATTTTTATTTATTATTATTATTGTTTATTAGTAGTCATCAAAATAGTTACAATGTTACACATTAAAGGTATCGAACCTTCCCCGGGAGTTAAACTGCTGAGCTGGCAAGAAATAAAGATGTTAAGAGGCCATTACCTTGATTAAGAGCTGCTGCCTGAAGAACGAGGCGCTTCCCGCCCCCTGCTACATATTCACACACTGAGCAAGATGTTGCAAGAGTGGCCCGGAGACAAGAAAATGAGCAGTTTTTATACCCTCGTGGAAAATTCGAGACCATTCAGGAATGAGTAGACACACCCACTCAATTTTCATTGGTTGACAGCAAAAACTTATACACAAGGCAATGAAGAAACACCTAATTGGTAGGAAATTAATTACAGAAATTTAGGATTGGGTAAATTCAAAACAGGCGGAAAAGAAGCTTAATATTGCCAACACTCACATAAAAGAACAAAATTTAGTAAAGACAAAACTTATGAATGCAAAATTTCTTCAAGAAAGTTCATTCCTTCACGCTAGAGTGCATAATCATAGTATTTTTGGTAGAGACCTCTGTTAGAGAATGTCCACACTTCTTGATCAATGAAAAACAAAAGCAAATCAAAATCACACAATGACATCTTCTGATAAACAGTAGAGTTAGTTCAGTTGTTAAAGTTCCGGGGTTCTCCATTAGAGAAGTTTCAATTGGCGCAAGATTTGAACTTGTGTCGTAGAGGTGTACCGCCCGGTATAGTAATAGTAATAATAATAATAATAATAATAATAATAATAATAATAATAATAATAATAATAATAATAATAATAATAATAATAATAATAATAATAATAATACTGTGTTCATGACCAACATTAAGAGACGCCCCACCGTGCTCGATAGCTGCAGTCGCTTAAGTGCGGTCAGTATCCAGTATTCGGGAGATAGTAGGTTCGAACCCCACAGTCGGCAGCCCTGAAAATGGTTTTCCGTGGTTTCCCCATTTTTACACCAGGCAAATGCTGGGGTTGTACCTTAATTAAAGCCACGGCCGATTCCTTCCCACTCCTAGCCCTTCCCTGTTCCATCGTCGCCATAATACCTATCTGTGTCGGTGCGACGTAAAGCAACTAGTAAAAAAAAAGAGACGCCCCTCAGTTGTTGAAGTTGAGTCAAAAATGATATTCAGGAAGAAAATTGAAAAGGTCCAACACTCTGAAGAATGATGGTAGGTATCTGCAAAAGAAAATCAAGGGCCACGAAATGCGTGAAAATGTTTTTTTTTTTTTTTTTTTGCTAGTTGCTTTACGTCGCACCGACACGGATAGGTCTTATGGTGACGATGGGACAGGAAAGGGCTAGGGGGGGGAAGGAAGCGGCCGTGCCCTTAATTAAGGTACAGCCCCAGCATTTGCCTGGTGTGAAAATGGGAAACCACGGAAAACCATTTTCAGGGCTGCCGACAGTGGGGTTCGAACCTACTATCTCCCGAATACTGGATACTGGCCGCACTTAAGCGACTGCAGCTATCGAGCTCGGTGCGTGAAAATGAAGGACTTCGTAGGTCTCGCAAACCTAATACCGTCGGGCTCGGAAGAGAGCAAAAGTTAAATAAGGGAGATCGGATAGGAAACATGAAAGTGAGAAGCCTGACACAAATAAGAGGATGTAGTACCAGGGAACCGTGGTCACGATCCTACACTTCCAGGATCCTGGGTGCGCCCCATTTAGTCGCTGTCACCTGGATTTGAGCTTCCCCGGAAAGCATGGTCTACACTTAACAGCAGACGATCGGGTCATGGTAACTGCGCAGATTTCCACTACAGATGGAAAAATAATTTCTAAACATAACTATGATTGTGGTGCCTCTAAGTAGACCATCCAGCAGGTATTATCACAGTGTCCTAAAAGAAAGTACAGTAGCGACATCAGTTATTTTGCTCATGCGTTTCCTTCTTCCTTCCTCTTCCTTCTTCTTCTTCCCCATGGCACTACAGCCCTTGAAGTGCCTTAGCCTACCAAGCGACCGCTGCTCAGCCCGAAGGCCTGCAGATTACGAGGCGTCGTGTGGTCAGCGCGACTAATCCTCTCGGCCGTTATTCTTGATTTTATAGACCGGGGCCGCTATCTCACCGTCAGATAGCTCCTCAATTCTGATCACGTAGGCTGAGTGGACCTCGAACCAGCCCTCAGGTCCAGGTAAAAATCCCTGACCTGGCCGGGAATCGAACCCGGGGCCTCCGGGTGAGAGGCAGGCACGCTACCCCTACACCACGGGGCCGGCTCATGCGTTTCCAGAGACATAAATATATAGTTTGTTTTCCAAAATGTTTCAAGAAATTGTGTTGAATAGTTTTCACTTGAAGTTGCCGCAAAGACACAGATAGATGGACAAAACTTGAACTGAACTTACTTTCAACATTCACATAACTAATCCGAGATTTTTTAAAAAGTGCACAGACAAAATTTAAAAAAAAAAAATTTATTTACATAATTGTCACACTAGTCATCTACTAATTCGTTGCTCACGGAAGGGGAGGATACCCAAGTGTACGACCGAGCAAGCAGCTTCTGCTAAGAGTGGCTACGGCTTTACCGTGACTTTTAAGTTCTGCATTCGGAAGGTGGTCCTGAGAAGGCTTTTTCGTCGTTTTCCATTCTCCTCACAAAGGTGAATGCTGGGACAGTTCTTTTTATAGGCCGTTCCCCTCTCACCTTTACCGCACCTCAAATCACCGCAAAACATCTCTTGGCTTGAGAGAGGGCATCACCCTCCAGGAGGCCTATCGAACCCCGTCAGGCTGTGAGCTTGCATTCGGCAGATAGTGGGTTCAAATCCCGCCGTCGATAGCCCTGACGATGGTTTTCAGTGGTTTTCCATTTTCACGCCAGGCAAATGCGGGGTGGCTCTACCTTAATTAAGGCCATATCCTCTACCTTCCCAATCCTAGCCCTTTCCCACCATACCGTAAACCTTCGATGTGTTAGGGCGACGTTAAACAAGTAGCAAATAATACTTGCCCTTCAGGCAAGCAACTCAATGCTGAAAACATCGTAGGGATATGAGCTACAAATTTCAGGTAAATAAAATATAAAGTATGATAATATATTCTTTATTTATTCCTAAAAATTGCAATCCTTTCCTTAATCATCGTTATCCGGTCGATTAGATTAGCAATTTGTCTTTCTCTACCAGTATGAGCGCTAATGTGAGTTAATGCGGAGTTTCACTTAAGCACCACTATGAGCGCTAATGTGAGTTAATGCGGAGTTTCACTTAAGCACCACTATGAGCGCTAATGTGAGTTAGTGCGGAGTTTCACTTAAGCACCACTATGAGCGCTAATATGAGTTAATGCGGAGTTTCACTTAAGCACCACTATGAGCGCTAATGTGAGTTAGTGCGGAGTTTCACTTAAGCACCACTATGAGCGCTAATGTGAGTTAATGCGGAGTTTCACCTAAGCCCTTATAACTACATTCGGTGTGGACCGGTGTGGACATTTTTTAAAAATCCAAGAACACCTGAAGGTATAGAACCAAGGAGCACATTACAGGAAGAATTATGTAAATAAATAAATAAACAAATTTCGCAAGGATTTGAATAACAAAGAAAACGAATAAAGAAACAAGCGATTTTAGGCTGTTTTCCTGGAAATGCAATTAGGGCGAAAGTGATTTTTTCGAAATGTGTTCTTTTAGGCGATAGAGCTATCCAAGACTCATGATTTGAAACCTTTCCAGGACCTTTAACCTTTCAACTTTCGGCACAGATGAGGAAATTGCTTAATTTTACGTTCTTCGTAGTATGGGAACCCCTGCTTTGCATGCTAGGATATGTTCTCAACATAAAAAAAACAAAAAAAAACAAACAAACAAACAAAAACAACAAACAAACAAACAAACAAACAAACAAACAATCCATCAATGTACGGAATGAAAACATTTCAGTAGTAGCAGTGGTCCAGGTGTACACATGAACTTGCACTACACAGGTATATCTACATACCTGCTTTCGATTAACCTGTTTGTCGTAACTGTTAACCTAATGCATATTTCAAAGTCATGCACTGAAAGAGGTCGTTGTGTTGTATAACATTGTATTATTGATTGAGTTAGATTATGAATTATGAATGACATATTGATGTTCGTTTATTTTGTTCTCTGTTTCAGGTACGTATGATCATCCTCTTTGTTTGTAACAAGATGGGAGAATGTTTTGTTTATTATGCTGATATCTGCGCAGCTCAACGACGGTAAGTATTTCATTCACAATATCTGCGTGTTTTAAAGAAATGTAGTTCAAGCTGATGTCTGTCTGTGTGGTTTAGTGGTTAGCTGCCGCCCCCAGGGGCCCGGGTTTGATTCCCGGCTCTGCCAAGAAATTTGAAAAGTTGTACAACGGATGGAAAGGGATCCACTCAGCCTCGGGAGGTTAACTGAATATAGAGGGGTTCGATTCCCACCTCAGCCTTCCTCGAAGTGGTTTTCAGTATTTTCCCATTTTTTCCTCCAGGCAAATGCCGGGATGGTACCTAACTTCAGGCCACGGCCGCTGCCCTCCCTCTTCCTTACATATCCCTTCCTATTTGTCCCATCCCCCACAAGGCCCCTGTTCAGCACAGCAGGTGAGTTCACCTGGGTGAGGTACTGGTCTTCCTCCCCAATTGTATCCCCCGACCTTGTCTCATTCTCCAGGACACTGCCCTTGAGGCGGTAGAGGTGGGGATCCCTCGCTGAGTCCGAGGGAAAAACCAATCCTGGACGATTAACGGATTAAGAAAGAAAGAAAGAAAGAAAGAAAGAAAGAAAGAAAGTTCAAGATGATGATGATGATGATGATAAAATTATTCTTATCGTATAGCTTTTAGTACCGGGAGTGTCCGATGGTCACCTGGTGCAGGTCTTTCTATTTAACGCCTATAGATGACCTGCGCGTCTGGATGTGGGATGATGATAATGAGGTAAGGAGAGAGTGAAACCCGGTGCCGGCACATAGCCTACTCCTGTCGAATAACCCCAAGGCGTCTGCTCAAAGCTTTGTGTCTCCATCCTACGGATGAATCACCATCAACAGCGTCATATGCCCTCACTCCATATGAGCACTGCGAAGAGGTTTGGAATTTAATCCAAAATTTTGGCACGCAATCTAGTGATTAGAAATTGTATACCACCACCTCTCCTACCCTGCCGGACAACATTCTGATGATGACATTTTTTTCGACCAACGGGACTCGAACGGCTAACGACGGTGTCAGACCGTTTAGACTTCAGGAAATAGTACCGAAATGCAAATATCTGGAAGAAATAATTCAAGAAAATAGTTTAGGAAAATCTGCAGTAGCAGAAATGGTACACAAGAAGGAAAGAGCATATGGTATCACAAATAATTTTTATAACAAAAAGTGTCTATCTAAAACTCTTAAAATAAGGCACTACACTACAGTGGTGTAAGCGTAGTGCCTATATATGCAAGTGAATGCCTGGTACTAAACTATAGATTAGATAAACTTAAGTTACTAGAAAGGAGAATCGTCAGAAACATTTTAGGCCCTGTGAAAACAACAGAAGTATGGAAATTAAGACCTAATGATGAAATATACAGGAACATAAAAAAAACAGGAACCATAGTAAAAATGAGATTGTAATTTTTTGGACATTTTTACAGAATGGATGATTTCAGATTAACAAAAAGGATTTTCAAGTACCTTTGGGACAAAAAGGCAACAACTAGCTGGATTCAAGAAGTAAAGAAAGATTTAGAAAGAAATAATATAAAAGAAGAAGAAACTATGAACAGCGAGATTTTTAGAAAGAGGGTAGTGAGTATGGAAGGATTCCGAGGAAGATCGAACAAGAAACCAGGTGCGAAGTGGTCCGAGGACAGAAAGAAACAGAATAGTGAAAGGATGAAAGAATATCGGAAGGAACGGAAGAGAAAACAACAAATTATGAAGAACTGAATTGAATTGGCACGTGGTCGTTAGCAGGCTTCATCGGAAAGAATAATAATAATAATTATAATAATCGATCTATTTAAGTTGATACTGGCCAAGTAATAAAGCTCCATTTAGTATTAAGGTATATGATTTTGCCAACTGGCGACGCCCCCTGCACTTCCGTGGCGATTGCAACTCATCTTAGGAGCCCGGAAAGAGTATTTATTATTGTTGACTGGTTGAAGTTCTTTGGGATTCTGAAAGGGATGTGATCAGTGGCGACGCGTGCCGTTTTGAAAAGTATTACCATACTCCTCCTTGAGAGTATTTTGTCGCTCGCACCTTCTTTCCGTAAGCTGTACTTTATTCTGGACCTTCCGAACTGAATCATATCGGCAACAGTGTTGATGTATGCTTGAGACACCTCATGGCGTCTCTTTAAAACTCTGAAACTATATAAATTCTCCATACCGTCGTTTTTCCAAGCATTCATTCCTGAGGAAAATGGAACACGCGGACAACAATACAGTTTATTCATTTTTGCATAACCAAATAACCAATGCAGATCTCTGAACCACGACTCATGAAAATATCATACTGTTCTTTCCGATTCCTTGATTACATTCTTAAGAGAAGGTGTGGGTCTAACTTTTTCAATTATGTTTTCCTTTATCTTCAAAATTTCCTAAGGAAGTTGGGTCCACGAACACACTTATTTTCGAGGTGGAAGTGACATCACTCACTTTAACGTTTAATAAGTTGTGCAGTACCATATGCTATTTTTACCTAAGACAAATCTACGCTTCGTATATATATATATATAAGCAAGTCGGGCTAGAGCGATGTATATATAAATATTTAAAAATGAAAAAAGACGTGAATTAATGAGGCACTTCCAGAAATCTCAGAAATTTGAAACTTGGTACGGGAGAAACTGATGACCCCAGGATCCCTAGAAAAATCGGAAATTCTCAAAATTCCCTGAAGGGGGCACGCCAGGGGGGGGCTCAAATTTTGGGCTCAGCATAAGAACACAGTCGTATAGTATATCCAAAACGATAACCTATAGGTTTCGTGGGCTTAAAAATTTTCGGGAATTTCCTCATTTTTATCCCCCATCCCCCCAAATCAAGATGGCGGCACAACCTGCCAGACGAGGTAGACAATTGAAATTTGGTGAAATTATAGCTTTTGATCCCTAACCGACGGGAAAATTCCAAGATGTTCAAATTTTTCACTTTTTACCCCCAAAGATATCGAAATATGGAGGCAATTTTAATGACTGTGCAGACATTCCTTTTGAGCTATTTTGTGGCTAAACGATAAGTCGTATCACAAAACGGATGGCACAACGTCGCTTCAATTCGGAGTGATCTACAACTTTGGTCCTGTGTCATTTTGTCGTATCTGTCTCCCTTATACGTTAAATTTGGCCGTATTTCTGGATTGTGCGTAAATTTGGTTTTTTTTACACGTATATTTCATTGTTTGACACACTTATAAGAATGATAGGATCATCACGTTGGGTGCGCACATTAGCACGATTAAGGGACATATGTGTACCAAATTTCATGATTCTAGCTTATACATAAGTAGGCAAAAAGTAATGTAAAATGTTAAAAATGCACCCAAATTTCACCCTATTCAAAATTTGAACTCAATTTACCCCCTTAATATGGGAGATACGAGGATATGGTTTAGAAACAAACATATAGAGCAATAAATGAGGCGTCTGATGGCGCAAACCGTTTCTTAATATCATAAACCGTTTAGGAGATATGAATCTCGAAGTGGAAGTCTGCACTTTTCAACGTGCTCATGCTTATCCGTCATCTATATATATATAAAAGCAAGTCGGGCTGGAGCGATGTATATATAAATATTTAAAAATGAAAAAAGACGTGAATTAATGAGGCACTTCCAGAAATCTCGGAAATGTAAAACTTGGTACGGGTAAGCTGATGACCCCAAGATATGGCCAGAAAGTTCGTCTTATCGTACAATCTGTTTTTCGATTTGATGTACCGTTTAGCAGCAGTTATTCTGTAAATGATGGTTGACATCCTTATACTTCCGTATGACGACTATATTCTTTCATTGACGTCGACTTGTAGCAATCGAGAAAGTGTTTGTCTGCCATTGGTATTAAATACATTGCAAATCGATAGTGACTCTCAGAAGGAGGCCTTCTGCTATTGTTTTCAGTTCTCCCCACATCGACTTTGACAGGCAATAAGAATGGTTTCGTCCTCCATCTCTTGTGCACTATTTTAATGCATAAATCCCTTCTCGATTCGACTAGCAGAACTCTAGGGAGCGTGTCTTCCATTTTAAATAAATTGACCCGTCTAAAATGTGACTGACGATAGGCATAGTGGCCTGCTAATTATAATGGAATCTCACCCACTCGGTGTGACTGGCAGGAAGCTGACTGGCATTAGAAAATGCGTCTGCCATTATAAAGATAAGAACGCAACTCACTTTTGACTGGCAGTAAGGAAGGTCTTTGCTAATAAAATAAAAGTTCCTCAACTGTAATCTATCTGAAAGTAGGAATTGGGGTCTGCCATTGTAATGAAACCTCCCCAAATCGATTTTAGCCGCGCACTGGGCAATGGGGTCTGCCGTTAAATGAAAATTACTTTCTTCGTTGTGAATTGCAGTAAAGAAGTGGACTTGCCGTTATCATCGCAATTCCGCAAATCACACTTTCATTGGAAACAACGTCTGTGGTTTTCACAATACTGATTCTCGGATAAAGCCAAGACAAACCCAATTTAAAAATCTTATTCACTTAATGTGCACTAATTTACTTCGATATCCGTATACAATGTAGAGTACCGTAGCGAAGCACGGGTACATTTGCTAGTATATATTGTGCCCTTTTCAAGGCAATAACTGCGGTGATCTCTTCTTTCTTCTGTGCGCCGGCTGCTCCTGTAATAAATGACATGTAAATAATACTCACCGCTGCATGTAGACTCTTGTTCCTCAGTCGTGCCCGTCCGTTATCCCCGGAGAGGCCACCCGCTGATCAAGGAGTGAGGGAATGAAAAGAAGGGGTAAACTAACTAAAAATGACGGTACCCAAGACTGAATTAAAATTTAAATAAAAGACTAATTTATTAAATAAAATGCAAAATGCTAAAAGTGAACGTAACTGAACTAGTGAAAAAATGTAAACAAAATGAAATAAGTGAGACTAATAAAATATAGATTGAGGATCTGCCTTACAAAACAATCATAATCTGCCTAAATAACTGACTGAAAGTCAAACACCTTAATTAAAATATACCAGACTAACATGACACTGTCTTCAAGTTAAATAACCTGACTCAGTTTAAAACTCTGGTCAGAAAGACCACCTTCTTGAAATACAGAATTACATTACGGAGAAACTATCTCTCAAAATAAATTTAAAATAGTTGACTCACAATAAAGTAAGTTAAATTTGTTATGCCATCAAACCACTGACTTATAGGAGTTATCAAACGTTTATCACATGTAGGTCATTTGGTAAAATACCCAAATTTAAATAATCATGGACTGCACTAAGCAAGTGTATCACTTAAGGAAATAATTCGAAGAAAACAGAACAGCCATGAACATCACACTTCATTTCCGACATAACCATTGTCTTATTCAAACACCTCATGGTTAAACAAAAGTAATTATCGAAACATCACTCTGAGTGTATCCAACCACTCATCTAAATTTTAAACTTCATTTGCGTGTCTGTGATAGACTGGACTTCTTAAGAATAAACCAAAAATTAGGCCAAGTGCCTGATGTTAACATTATCGAATGATAGCGATCCTTGTACATTAAAATTTCTATTGACTTTGCCGCTAACTGCATTTCATTATCAATTCATAGATTTGTGGTACCACCACTAGATGGAGGCAGATGCCACCTTATTTACCATTCATTGCGGCAGTTTTATACAATTTGTTTATTTAAAGATCGCTTCATTTCAAAATAGAATGTAGTGGATTTTAAAGGAAAGTTTGGTAATTACTTAACTGCCTGGTATGAGCATACCACTACTATTTCGACTGTGACATAATCGACGATCCATAAACCTAACATCTGAAATCTTATTTACAACATTACATTAATTAACGGAGAAACACTGCTCCGACAAAGAAAATACAGGGATCAAAACAAACTAGCCTATCTACTCCTATCTATTTACAACAAAACAAATATAAATAATTCACATACGCTTGCGTCCTACAAATACACGGTAAAAAGTACAATCAAAAAGAAAGACAAATAAGCAAAACTAGATCCCACCATCGCGGCCTACTGGAAATTAATAAGGGTGAAATGCGCAAAAACGAATCGGAGTCCCTGAAAAATATACCCCGCTGTGAGTAGCAAAAATATTGCGAATTTGACGGCAATCTCACATTTCAGATGATAAATGTCTGGACATGCTACTATTTAACCTTGATGGACAAATTACTGTTATTTCACGTGATCCATGACTCTACATAATTATTCAAAACACATTGACTCGTCGCTCTGTTCACCTTGTACACTGGCTAGCATAATTTGCCGAGCATCTACTTTCCCTGGAATTATTTAAACAAATACAGGCTCCTGCCTGTAGTATTATAACCCATGTCGTAACACATTTAACACTCGTGGTTAAATTCTTCATTCCACAACTCTATTTACTCATTAATTCTCGACGTCATTATTATTCATTAATCTCACAATACAGCCTCGCTCGTATCCGGCGGGCAAAAATATCTGTCGTGCACATTACGGCTTCTTACGACAATTCAAGACATGGTCCAAATATCATATTTCCATTGTCAACGTAGATCATCAGGGATATTAATCATCTAGCTCGATCTCTCGATCATTCACTGCTTAACATATCATAAAAATCTCAGAGCTGACTCATCAATGGCACTCACTATTTCTAATAATAAAAAAAATAACGAGATTGCCTCTCAAAACACAGATGTTGAAACATGTGTAACCGCAACTACACAGAAATAAATACTCGCGTCTACCAAAATCGTCGCAAAAACACGAGATAAGTACAATCAAAACCGGTCATCTGAAGGATGATTCCCCAACACAAAACAAGCTGAAATGCGCAAAACAGTAAAAATAAACATTGAAATATCGCGGCGGCGTCTACAACATCAAACTCCAACAAAATTATGACTCAAAAACCATCGATCTAAATAACATGATGAATAATGATAATAAACTGGCATTACACTCATAGATCAAAAATCATAGCTGCCTAACTGTCAAAGTGACATGCTACAGAAATCAACCATAAATTCACGCAAACAAACATCTACTTAACAAAATGCACAAATAATCCTAGCTGAAAGTGCAACATTAACATTATTATTATTATTATTATATTATTATTATTATTATTATTATTATTATTATTATAATAAAACTGTGAATTATTTACAACCCTACCTAGTACTCTAAACTACATTGATCATCGATTTGCCACGGTCCTACATATTTATTTACATTATTTAATGATGCTCATACCTGTGATGGTGGAGGCAGATTGGCTCACCCTCCGGCCCTGGTCATGTTGGAAATTAGAATTCCATCTTCAAGCTGATGTGGTATTCCAAATTTTTACACACGCAAATTTGACACATTCTTGCCATGCCGTGACACACGTTTATATTAGCACAAAACACTCGCATTTCTCTCACTCCAATGAAAGTTAGAAGATGCCACTGCAGACTCCTGTTGTGAAGCTGGACGTCGCCTCGCTATCTACCTGGAAATCACCTGTTGGTCTGCTCGCCTCTCTCAGCTTTGTTTACCTTGCCAGCTTACAGAACATTAACCCCACTGGGACGTAACTGTTTCCTCAAGGTTTACTATTGCGGCCTTCATTGAAGAAAGACATACTCCTCCCTATCTGTCTTTAGTAGTTTCTGCCCGTAAATATCTCGCTTGCCAAAACAGTTTATAGGATGGTAGAAGCAAGCTAAAATACAGTTTATGTTGTGGAGGAAACTTTATGCTGATAACACACGTGAAACTACCAGCTGGTTAGAAATGTTTTTATGTAAATATGCTGAAAACATGGATTTGTTTCTCTCGACTAGTAATGTGAGTTCATTTAAGTTGAAAGTATAGTTCTTGCCTATTTTCCCTGCATTTACAGTAAAGGTTTGTTAAAGTGTTCATTTTTAGAAATGTTACTCTCCCAAATAAATATTACAAGGCTTTCTCAAATGCCTACACGTGTCTCTAATAGCTTTCTTACCAGCCAAAAGTAAATCTGACTAAATAAATTAGCTGTCACACTCTGTCATTCTGTCAAACGTAGATACACTGAGATTATTACTGAATCACTGCGAATTAGTCAAGACACACTGTCAATACTCAAGCCAACAACTGAGAATTCATAAACACTGAGACTTACAGAATCACTGCCAAGACTCAACAAAACAACTGAGAACTCTGAGGACACTGAGAACGACTGAGAATTTGGAATGACTGAGAATTCGACCCTCTGGTCGCTGGTTTTTGTAAAGATTCCTCCCACCACCTGAAAAATAGTTCCGTGGAAGGGATGTGGCGTAATGATCTAGTCCTCGGGAGCGCTTTCTCGTACATCCGTAGGTTATAGTTTTCGAAATTCATATGAAAAACTTCCTAAATTTTGTCTGACTCACATGTGATATTGCGCCGCGGGAAATGATCACAGGATAATCCACACGACGGCGCGCGTCACTGGTGTTATTTTCTTCCGGTGGATGGCCTCATTCCGCCATGACAGCTCCTCCTTCCGGGTCCTATTACTCCTCCGTGCGAAGTTGAATTTTATCAATTAGGCACTAATTTACCACAGATTCGCACTGATAATTCACCAAATATTATAAAGAAATCAGGACACTGTTTTCCACTACCACACCGGGCTTCAGATCGCGGAATACTGACTGTAGATTTCCCGGTATGACAGCTCATTCAAATTTAGAATTTTCTGATTGGCTGAGACTTTCGCGCCCTTCCAAACGTGGCTGCTTCCACTTCCTCCCAAGGATTGGCGGTTATTGTCGTTGTCCCCTATTGTCCTAGCCAAGTAGGTCAGGCTTCAACGCGTGCTTTTCTCGTGAGAACGAACAGCAAGTCGCCGCTCCTAGGCGGTGTCATAAAATTTATTGGAAGGAGCCCTAAGGATGGTTTACAAGTTGGTCGTGCTTAGAGAAGAGTTTCATGGATTCTATTTGCCGCCAGGCTGGCGCCAGAAAGTTCCTTTGTGACTGCTAGTTTCACAGCCTCACTGTGGTATCTCATATGCGAAATATTCAATTTAATTGTGAATTAAATTAGGCAAATTCGCTTATGGGTGCAATGCCCCCTTACGACGTTAGAAATCTTACGCGATAGTGGAAGATTTCTCAATTCAACCAATGATATTCTAGACATACTTGCAGCCATAAGCGAATGTATACTCCTGACTATGAAGTATACCTCTGCTTATGTCTGAGTTTTTCTCTGATTTCTCTCTCTAAAAGTTTGTTCTCTTTCTCGAGGTCATCTGCAATCTGTTTCATGACTGCTAGTATCTCGGCTGAGTTCTGTTCGCATTCCGGACAATTCTCTTCTGTCTGTTGACCTGTCTCAATCTCGAAATGACTGTCGTCTCTTGGGTTCGTTGATAGGGTTTCCTGGTCATCTTCTTCTTCTGCTTCGGTACACGGGTCATCATCATCATCTTCTTCTTCCGTGCCGGAACTTGCGTCTTCTCCTGCGTTTGAGCTCCTTGGTTTTTCCACGAGATTCACTTGAGCTGCGCCTGGTGCTATTCTGTATGTTTTAAGATTGGCTGCGTTCATAACCATTTCATTTTCTCCATCTAAGCTTCTAATTTTATATGCATTGTTTTTGCATATCTTGCACAATGCGGTAAGGACCGATGTACAATGGTGCGAATTTTGCGTAATACTTTCTTTCAGGATCGGAGATGGCTGGTCTACGGATCAATACCATTTCACCTACCCTTAATGGCCTGTGATATTTTCTTGTTCGAACCCTTCTCAGCCTGCGGTCAGCTTGCTCTCTTAAGCGCTCTTGTACCTGTTGTATACATAGTTCCGGAGATAATAGGGGTTCAGGCGGACAATTAACGACTGGACTCCACGGCCTGGCCGGTTGTAAGCCATTATGCACAATGGCCGGGATTTTCGCTGTTGCTTCATGGACAGTATTATTTATGCAGTCAGTGATCAATGGGAGAATATCGACCCATCGCCAATGCTGTTCTGGGATATAAATTCTGCTGAATTTTGCGATGACTTTCATTACTCTTTCTGCCGGGTTCGACTCTGGGTGACGTGTTGAACTCAGAACATGCTGTATTCCTAATTGCCGTAAACCTGTTTTGAACTCTGCGGAGGTGAACTGTGTTCCGTGATCTGTTAATAATTTCTCCGGTTTTCCCATGGCCGGAATTATTTCCCTATTAATGCACCTTAAAACTGACCTAGTATTGGCCTTTTGCATTGGAGAAAGGTTTGTAAATTTGGAAAATACATCCATGGTGACTAATATGAACTGATTGCCTCTCCGTGATTTCGGGATTTTTCCAATATGGCTGAGCTTTTCAATGGAGTCCTTAATTCCAATTCGGAAGATATTCCTTCTTCCTGGCACCTGTTTCCTTGTGTGCGGGTGCTTCTGGGTTTAGTGGTCTGCTATTCTGGGTCTCTCTTCTGGCTGGCTGCTGGAATTCGTGTCTTCCGTCTCCCGTGATATCCGGGTTCATGTCTTGGGATTCGATCGCCTGTTTCCACGGATCGCGCTGCTGTTTATTGTTCAGGTCATTGATATATTGGCGCCCCTCTTGATATCTCGGGTCCGAGTTCCTATCTCGCTGGTAATTCCTTCTCTCGTTCCACCTCCTTTCAGGATCGCGATAGTAAGGCCTATCTCTTCCTCTATCTCCCCATCGCCTTCTGTCTTGTGAGATGTACCTCCTTTGGTATGGCTGCCTGTCTTGGTATCGCGGTCGCCTGTCTGGATAGTTAGGTTTTCTAAACCACGGACGTTGGGTTTCTTCCTCCTGGCGTCTCGTGTTCGTCTCTCGCCGCGGTACAGCGCCTGAATTCGGGCCGTTTACCTGCGCATTGCCTCGTGCATTTTCACTGGTGGCATTAGCTAGGTAAGCCCAATGTTCCTGCGTTTGCCTGGTCACTCTCTGCGGTACATTATTAGTGGATGTAGCGTCTAGCTCCCTTAAAATAGCCTCAACTTGGGCTGGATCATCTACCCTCGCTGTAATGAGCATTCTCTGCACGTCCGACGGAAATTGCTTGATTATTGTCTGCACGATCTCTGCGTCAGACACAGGGGAGTCTAATTGTCTAAGTTTCACGAGCTGTGTTAAGAAGAAGTCTAAGTATCGTGTGGGCTGTGTCGACATGTACTTGCGAGTGTACAAGTCCATCCTGAGTGCTTGTTGTGTGGACAAGGACCAGTACCTTTCGAGAAAAGCCTTCTCGAAATCTTCGAACGTCTTAAAAGTATCTACGAAACCATAGTACCAGGTCTTCGCCTGTCCTTCGAGATATTTTTCTACAATGCGTAGTTTCTTGTCTTCTGGGGCTTTAATATCTTGGAAATATTGTTTTAATTCCCTAAAATATACTTTTGGGGTTATTTGTGACGTTCCACTAAATTTCTTCGGTTGGTCGTCACTCGTACGCACAATGTTTATGATCTGGGTGGAAGCTTCAGCTCTTTGTGTACTTTCTGGCATTGTCCTTTCCACGTTAAATATTTGTGTTATCGGCTCGCTCTGTGTCTGCTCATGCTGCGGCTGTATCCTAATCTCTCTGGCTACCTGGGACTCGGCTTGCTTGTCTACTAGCATCTTGACTAAAGTCGACAGGTTTTCGCCCTGGGTCTTAATTGCCTGGATTTTTCCCTCTATGACCTCGTTAAATTCCTGTCTTACTGACTGCTCACTGAGTGTAATCGCACCCTCAGTTTCCGCTATCTTTTCTGACAGTTCGGTTAACCTCTTTGTAATATCCTGGGTCTCCGACTTTAAGGTCATGATTTCGTGGCTCGTTTCCTCCTGAGTGTCTCCAATCTGTACGCATACTTTATTCATTTCTTTCCTAGTCTCATCCTCAATTTTATCTATCCGTTCTTCCAAGAGTATGATACCTCGAGCTAGATCCTTGCCTTGATCTTGCACCATCGCCCTGGTTTCCCTCATACTTTCCTCAACAGTCGCGCTATGGCTGTCTAACTGTTCTTGTATTTGTGCTTGTGCATCGGCTAACTTCTTTATTTCTTCCATTGTCTCCTGCCTGTTCGCATTGCACGCCTGCATGAGTTTATCCTGATTTTCCCGTAACTCTTTCTTCAGTTCAACCTGGCTCTTTATGAATTTCACCTCGAGCTTTACTTCGCACTGCTTGAATTCTTCTAAAACCTGTCCTCGCACTGCCTCTACTTTATTTGCAAGTTCGGCTTGGCTACTTTCAATCTTATTTGCAAGTTCTACCTGGCTGGACTTCAGTTCGCTTTGTGTGGCTTTTAACTCGTTGGCTAACTCTACCTGGCTGGATTTTAATTCACCTTGTGTGGTTTTTAACTCGTTAGCTAATTCGGCTTGGCTACTTTCTACTTTGTTTACAAGTTCAACCTGACTGGATTTTAACTCATCTTGATTTATTTTAAGCTCAATAGCTAATTCTGCATGGCTACTTTCTATTTTATTCGATAGTTCGGCCTGACTAGATTTCAACTCACTAGTCGTTACACTTAAATCGTTAATTGTTTTTATCAACATGTCCCACTGCTCCTGGCTAATCGACATTTTATATGCTGAGAGAATACGACTGAGACCTTCAGGCTCCCCAACAATACCTCCAACACATGCAAGACACAGTAATCACCAATACAAAACAATTTTATCCTAAATTTGGATAAAATTATACAAAACATATCATTTATAATTAATACCACTACTTGTCAAACAGTACTATCACAGCATTCATATTTATCAACATTCAGTAAACTATGTTCATGGCTGTTTGTCTGGGTACAAAATAAATTAAATGTAAAGTGCAAAGTCCCGGGGATAAGCAAATCTGGCCCCAAAGGTGGGCGACACGCTTTTCACTCCTCACTCCGGCCCCTGTGCCCTTTTCAAGGCAATAACTGCGGTGATCTCTTCTTTCTTCTGTGCGCCGGCTGCTCCTGTAATAAATGACATGTAAATAATACTCACCGCTGCATGTAGACTCTTGTTCCTCAGTCGTGCCCGTCCGTTATCCCCGGAGAGGCCACCCGCTGATCAAGGAGTGAGGGAATGAAAAGAAGGGGTAAACTAACTAAAAATGACGGTACCCAAGACTGAATTAAAATTTAAATAAAAGACTAATTTATTAAATAAAATGCAAAATGCTAAAAGTGAACGTAACTGAACTAGTGAAAAAATGTAAACAAAATGAAATAAGTGAGACTAATAAAATATAGATTGAGGATCTGCCTTACAAAACAATCATAATCTGCCTAAATAACTGACTGAAAGTCAAACACCTTAATTAAAATATACCAGACTAACATGACACTGTCTTCAAGTTAAATAACCTGACTCAGTTTAAAACTCTGGTCAGAAAGACCACCTTCTTGAAATACAGAATTACATTACGGAGAAACTATCTCTCAAAATAAATTTAAAATAGTTGACTCACAATAAAGTAAGTTAAATTTGTTATGCCATCAAACCACTGACTTATAGGAGTTATCAAACGTTTATCACATGTAGGTCATTTGGTAAAATACCCAAATTTAAATAATCATGGACTGCACTAAGCAAGTGTATCACTTAAGGAAATAATTCGAAGAAAACAGAACAGCCATGAACATCACACTTCATTTCCGACATAACCATTGTCTTATTCAAACACCTCATGGTTAAACAAAAGTAATTATCGAAACATCACTCTGAGTGTATCCAACCACTCATCTAAATTTTAAACTTCATTTGCGTGTCTGTGATAGACTGGACTTCTTAAGAATAAACCAAAAATTAGGCCAAGTGCCTGATGTTAACATTATCGAATGATAGCGATCCTTGTACATTAAAATTTCTATTGACTTTGCCGCTAACTGCATTTCATTATCAATTCATAGATTTGTGGTACCACCACTAGATGGAGGCAGATGCCACCTTATTTACCATTCATTGCGGCAGTTTTATACAATTTGTTTATTTAAAGATCGCTTCATTTCAAAATAGAATGTAGTGGATTTTAAAGGAAAGTTTGGTAATTACTTAACTGCCTGGTATGAGCATACCACTACTATTTCGACTGTGACATAATCGACGATCCATAAACCTAACATCTGAAATCTTATTTACAACATTACATTAATTAACGGAGAAACACTGCTCCGACAAAGAAAATACAGGGATCAAAACAAACTAGCCTATCTACTCCTATCTATTTACAACAAAACAAATATAAATAATTCACATACGCTTGCGTCCTACAAATACACGGTAAAAAGTACAATCAAAAAGAAAGACAAATAAGCAAAACTAGATCCCACCATCGCGGCCTACTGGAAATTAATAAGGGTGAAATGCGCAAAAACGAATCGGAGTCCCTGAAAAATATACCCCGCTGCGAGTAGCAAAAATATTGCGAATTTGACGGCAATCTCACATTTCAGATGATAAATGTCTGGACATGCTACTATTTAACCTTGATGGACAAATTACTGTTATTTCACGTGATCCATGACTCTACATAATTATTCAAAACACATTGACTCGTCGCTCTGTTCACCTTGTACACTGGCTAGCATAATTTGCCGAGCATCTACTTTCCCTGGAATTATTTAAACAAATACAGGCTCCTGCCTGTAGTATTATAACCCATGTCGTAACACATTTAACACTCGTGGTTAAATTCTTCATTCCACAACTCTATTTACTCATTAATTCTCGACGTCATTATTATTCATTAATCTCACAATACAGCCTCGCTCGTATCCGGCGGGCAAAAATATCTGTCGTGCACATTACGGCTTCTTACGACAATTCAAGACATGGTCCAAATATCATATTTCCATTGTCAACGTAGATCATCAGGGATATTAATCATCTAGCTCGATCTCTCGATCATTCACTGCTTAACATATCATAAAAATCTCAGAGCTGACTCATCAATGGCACTCACTATTTCTAATAATAAAAAAAATAACAAGATTGCCTCTCAAAACACAGATGTTGAAACATGTGTAACCGCAACTACACAGAAATAAATACTCGCGTCTACCAAAATCGTCGCAAAAACACGAGATAAGTACAATCAAAACCGGTCATCTGAAGGATGATTCCCCAACACAAAACAAGCTGAAATGCGCAAAACAGTAAAAATAAACATTGAAATATCGCGGCGGCGTCTACAACATCAAACTCCAACAAAATTATGACTCAAAAACCATCGATCTAAATAACATGATGAATAATGATAATAAACTGGCATTACACTCATAGATCAAAAATCATAGCTGCCTAACTGTCAAAGTGACATGCTACAGAAATCAACCATAAATTCACGCAAACAAACATCTACTTAACAAAATGCACAAATAATCCTAGCTGAAAGTGCAACATTAACATTATTATTATTATTATATTATTATTATTATTATTATTATTATTATTATTATTATTATTATAATAAAACTGTGAATTATTTCCAACCCTACCTAGTACTCTAAACTACATTGATCATCGATTTGCCACGGTCCTACATATTTATTTACATTATTTAATGATGCTCATACCTGTGATGGTGGAGGCAGATTGGCTCACCCTCCGGCCCCGGTCATGTTGGAAATTAGAATTCCATCTTCAAGCTGATGTGGTATTCCAAATTTTTACACACGCAAATTTGACACATTCTTGCCATGCCGTGACACACGTTTATATTAGCACAAAACACTCGCATTTCTCTCACTCCAATGAAAGTTAGAAGATGCCACTGCAGACTCCTGTTGTGAAGCTGGACGTCGCCTCGCTATCTACCTGGAAATCACCTGTTGGTCTGCTCGCCTCTCTCAGCTTTGTTTACCTTGCCAGCTTACAGAACATTAACCCCACTGGGACGTAACTGTTTCCTCAAGGTTTACTATTACGGCCTTCATTGAAGAAGGACATACTCCTCCCTATCTGTCTTTAGTAGTTTCTGCCCGTAAATATCTCGCTTGCCAAAACAGTTTATAGGATGGTAGAAGCAAGCTAAAATACAGTTTATGTTGTGGAGGAAACTTTATGCTGATAACACATGTGAAACTACCAGCTGGTTAGAAATGTTTTTATGTAAATATGCTGAAAACATGGATTTGTTTCTCTCGACTAGTAATGTGAGTTCATTTAAGTTGAAAGTATAGTTCTTGCCTATTTTCCCTGCATTTACAGTAAAGGTTTGTTAAAGTGTTCATTTTTAGAAATGTTACTCTCCCAAATAAATATTACAAGGCTTTCTCAAATGCCTACACGTGTCTCTAATAGCTTTCTTACCAGCCAAAAGTAAATCTGACTAAATAAATTAGCTGTCACACTCTGTCATTCTGTCAAACGTAGGTACACTGAGATTATTACTGAATCACTGCGAATTAGTCAAGACACACTGTCAATACTCAAGCCAACAACTGAGAATTCATAAACACTGAGACTTACAGAATCACTGCCAAGACTCAACAAAACAACTGAGAACTCTGAGGACACTGAGAACGACTGAGAATTTGGAATGACTGAGAATTCGACCCTCTGGTCGCTGGTTTTTGTAAAGATTCCTCCCACCACCTGAAAAATAGTTCCGTGGAAGGGATGTGGCGTAATGATCTAGTCCTCGGGAGCGCTTTCTCGTACATCCGTAGGTTATAGTTTTCGAAATTCATATGAAAAACTTCCTAAATTTTGTCTGACTCACATGTGATATTGCGCCGCGGGAAATGATCACAGGATAATCCACACGACGGCGCGCGTCACTGGTGTTATTTTCTTCCGGTGGATGGCCTCATTCCGCCATGACAGCTCCTCCTTCCGGGTCCTATTACTCCTCCGTGCGAAGTTGAATTTTATCAATTAGGCACTAATTTACCACAGATTCGCACTGATAATTCACCAAATATTATAAAGAAATCAGGACACTGTTTTCCACTACCACACCGGGCTTCAGATCGCGGAATACTGACTGTAGATTTCCCGGTATGACAGCTCATTCAAATTTAGAATTTTCTGATTGGCTGAGACTTTCGCGCCCTTCCAAACGTGGCTGCTTCCACTTCCTCCCAAGGATTGGCGGTTATTGTCGTTGTCCCCTATTGTCCTAGCCAAGTAGGTCAGGCTTCAACGCGTGCTTTTCTCGTGAGAACGAACAGCAAGTCGCCGCTCCTAGGCGGTGTCATAAAATTTATTGGAAGGAGCCCTAAGGATGGTTTACAAGTTGGTCGTGCTTAGAGAAGAGTTTCATGGATTCTATTTGCCGCCAGGCTGGCGCCAGAAAGTTCCTTTGTGACTGCTAGTTTCACAGCCTCACTGTGGTATCTCATATGCGAAATATTCAATTTAATTGTGAATTAAATTAGGCAAATTCGCTTATGGGTGCAATATATACAGACACTACTCTTATAGTGATCCTATCGATAAATACTACATAACTAAAGTTATATAGTATTACATTTCCGATCATTTATGTCTTATACATTTTTACCGTACCGGCTGTGATAACAGAAATATTCATGAATTCGGATGTTTGTTGCTAATTCCATATCAGCGCCGAGTCACGTGAAAATGGGTAAACAGATTTTAATGAAAATCGGTATACAAAGTCTGGGAATAAGGGACTACAGTCTACGCTACAAATAATTTTATAAGAAAACTAAATGTGAAGGCCTACAGTATAGGAAGCTCATAAAATTGATCAACAATAACATTACATTGACCATTGATTGTTGTGATGTGCTTTGTGTCTTCTGCTGCCACTCATCTCCGATATATAGTATAGCTACTGCGTACCGTGTATAACAGCCCGCCTGTATACTGACGGAAGTAGCTGGGGAGTTATAACTCTCTTCTTTAGCTGACCATTCCTTTCCCCTGGTTCATAAATTTTCTGATACTACTGGTACCTAACACACTGGTTCATCATAGTATTCGGGCTATTCGATCCCTACTCTGAGGCACTGATTAGAATGAGCAGTGTGCACATTTGAAGAAATAATGACAGAGGAGTGTTCGTGGCTGTCTGCTTCCTGGTCATTTCAGCACTGGAACTTTGGACTGTTGAATAATAGTGAGAAAATGTGCGGTTTTTCATTTGATCGAGTATTTTATATGATAAGTTGCTTTTAATCGCTACATTCCTACTGACGTCATTGTAATTATTGTGTTGGTTTCAGTTGAGAAAACCACAAAGACAGTCTTTCTGAGAATTCCGTAGTGAAACACGGGTACACCAGCTACACCAGCTAGTTAAATATAAATTCACACTTTAACAAGAAAAGTCGCGTCGTATTATATCTAAAACAATAATTAACACAAATTTTAACAATGCACTTTTCAGCGCGGCGGAAAGAACGGACAGAACTGCTCAGCACCAACGTTTTAAGTATTCGTTACCACTTTGCATTGTGGTAGCATGACGAGAGAACGTACGAAGGGACATGTCGGTGTCGGGGGGTGAAGGGCTTTGCTTCGCGCAGGCGCAGCAATACTCGCCTAGCTGTTAGAAGAGATTCAACGCCTATCCACTGCCTGGAGTTGGTAACAGTCTCTCTCTCAGCTTTGACGGTAGCTGTCTACTGCAATAAAGTTCTCGCGACACGTCCCGGCGAAGAAACAAATATATTAAATATTAAATAGTAAATAGTAATAGATTTTTATATTTTCAAACTGTTACCAGTGGTAACAGTGGATACTGTGGATACTAGCACGCTTCGCCACTTTATGTTATGTGTAGACTCCGAAGTGGCCTGGTTCAGGTCTCCCTAGTTGAGGCCTGTGGGTGACCTGGCGCATCTGGGTGTGTGGTAGTGATGATAATAATGAGGCTGGAGAGGGTGAAACCCGCTATAGGAACGTAGCCTACTCCTGTCGAATAACACTAAGGGGTCTGCTCAACGTCCCTAGCCCACAGACGAATCATCATCGACAGCGCCATATGCCTTTACTCCACACGAACACCGCAGAGAGGGTTGGAATTCAACCTAGGCTTTTGGCACGAAATCTAAGCATTAGAAATTGTGTACTACCATCTCTAGTAGGTACGATCTAGGACGGGGCACCAGAGACTAGAGATAGAGGCTTGGCACAGGCTGATGCTTCTTTCGTAAGTCTCGGACTTTTAGGCAGGAATGGTTTAGAATGCGAAATAGGCCTAATTTGGCTAGTCGGCTAGCCCGATGTTTCGAAATGTATGTAGAGTAACATGCATTCTAGGGGTTGTAATAGACCGTATCCCTAATGTTTATGTAAATTTCATAGCAGGACCGTTGTTCGTTTGAAACAGGGCCTCTCAAACGTCCAAAATCTCACGCGTGCAAACCGAGGCGCAGAGGTTCTGTGCACTGTGCATCGGTCCGACTCGGCACAGTTCGGACCAGCGTTTTGTCTCGGGGTGACTCGGCTAATCTCGGCTAAGCTCGGCTCGGGTGGTGGAGCGCTGCAGAGCAAGTGAGGAAGGGGGAGACAGGGGGAGCGAGCGAGAGAGGCATAGGGAAAGAGAGACAACGCTATTGCTCAAAATCGAGAAGTGGGGGCTCTCAACTCTGGTCAACTTAGCCAAGTCGTCTTTTGCACCTTGCGCCGCGCAATACACCCGTGCATGCACCCTGAGAGGTCCTGGGTTGGAGTATGCTTGTTACTCGCTTCAGTAAGTTTCCATTCTAAACTATTATTGCCTACAAATCCGCGCTCTACTCCTTTTTCATTAGCTTCTACCAACTGCTGATGGAAATGTATTCACTTTTATTCTTTATTGGTTGTCGCACGTCCTGGCTAGTGACAAAAGTTCCATTCGTCTAACACGCCAGCAGAAAGTCTCTCGAAGGGAATAATAGGGGTTTGTTTCATGTCAGGCATTAGCCCACATTGTTGGCGCATGCGACGCGTTTAGCGTTGTAACTCTCTTGTTAAGATCCATTGCGAGGTGAAGTTGTCTATTACGTATTCAATTTTCATCGGAGCGACGGGATATTTCATAAAATGCATCCAATGGTAGTGACTGTTAAGTGAAGGGTTGTGGGTAATGTCACAAGATTTCTCTGTGTTTGGTTATAAAAGTAAGTTTCTTCTGAGGGCGGGGTGGTATGCTTCTAGCATTGGCGATGAACACAGCTCTTCTCCACAAATATTTTAAGGTAACATATATTTTGTCTCACGAAATAATGTGTTACATGCTGGGGGCCCCGTCATAGAACTCTACCTTCTCGTACCCTGTCGGCCAACATTTTCATGGTAACAGTAAGCAAACCATGATGTCAGGCCGTGAAGAGTTGACGCCTTAACGTTTATGGCCACTGGGCGGGCTAATATGGAAATGATGGTAATGAAATACTCAGACAGACAGTGCTCTATCCTCTGAGCCATACGGTTCGACAACAGCTTATGACTTAGGATAGGATTACCTATCTTATACCCCGTGATCTGCCTAAAAACACGTTTTTTCGACAGATTCCTAAATAATGGAAAGTCTAAGTTCCCGATGAGGGAATTAGATTTTTCACACCAAAAGAGCACATTGTTACGAATAAAACGGCGCCTCTTTTATTACTCCAATTTATTTCGGGATGACCCAATAAATGCACACACACAATTCTATTCAACCATGAATACAAGTCTCCGTGCTTTATATACAGCGGGCGGGCCGGTTCGTTACCACCTGACAGAGCTTTAGACCTAATTGACCGTCCTTTCACTTGCGTTCACCAGTCAAGTCACCCCACACAGCAACTGCGTACATACAGGTTTGACCACAGGGCAACTCGCCACACCACACACGACGAATGTTCCTTGGTTCGACTCTCGGGACAGTCCAGTAATTCACACAGGTAAACACAGTGAACAAATAAACAGCAACAGCTCAACAGTGTTAAACAGCAGGACATTACTCCTCACATCAACGACCATTAACACAGTTCCAATTACACTCACGATAGCTACTTCAGTCTTCAGTCCAGCTGCTCACTGGACACTCCGACACAACCACAACTCCTCGTTCTTCAGACTTCGGCTGGATACTAGCGACAGCCAACACCTCTGCCGTCCTCAGCCCAGCCACCCAACCTCAACACACCGAGTCTCACACTGACTCCACCTCGGAGCCCAGCACTGACTAATTGTCCGCGGTTAGCCTCCCTTTTTATAGCTCGGGTGATGTGTACCAGAATATTCGCGATGTGGCTAGAGATGGAACATTCTCGTTGCATCTTCCAGAAACTCTGATGAGTCTAGTGTCGGGCGTAAGGTGAATGTAGTACACCTAATTTTTAAATTCCTAAGTAGATAACTTTCTTCATTGCACGGTCTTAATTAATTCCAGGAGGTAACAACATGTGTCCTGATGATGGAACTCTAAATGATTTTAGTATTACCTCAGTTTCTTCCTCTAGATGTTCTTTGGTCAAACGTTGCTCTTTTCCAGCCTCCACGATATTGCGCTTGCGACTGTTATGGCAGGAATCGCAAAGTCTCTGCAAATCTTCATAGATCAGTGCTTGCGACGAATAATGGACATCTCTTGGACCGAAATTAAATCAGATTGAGGTCTGTTTTGGGCAACTATGTAGTAACCCATTCGGGGGACAGATTATAAATGGATTTAAATCAGGCACACTCTTTAAAATCCTGGACTGGAACCAACAAGACAGTCAGAGACCTGGGTGACCAGTACTTGGGAAAAAGGCCATCGCTAAAGAAGCCCAGTCTATGGGGAAAATCTTGGAGTGGGATAAAACACGTGGCCGAGATCCAGGTCCGTTGGAGAACGTTCACCTCCGCCCTTTGCTCCAGTGTGAGACATAGGAACTAGTGTTTCCGAATTGGCTCCCGCGTTACATCCAAATAGGCTCCGAAGAGTTCGATCCTTCCTAGTTGTTTAAGAGTCTTAGGTCTGTCTTAGTTGTTTTTCCTGTATTTATTCTTAATGCTTCATGGACAGACATTTTATATCCTGGGAAAAACTTCAAACTCTATTTTTTAAACTACATACGTGTAATATCACTTCCTCTGTATTCTCCCATACCACTTTTGAGAAATGTGTATTTTTCAAGTTATTGTTTGTCTCTCTATTGCTTGTTAATGTTGAGGTTATGTATGAGTTACATTGGACACCAGTTAAAACATCAACAACGTCTAAAATATCGGGATGAGGGAAATTCAACTCTTGGAATGGACGTACTCACAGCCGTGCGCAAGGTAGAATCCAAAAATTCAGCGCAAATTTCAGTTCGGAAAATTAAAGGAAGGCTACAACTGGGGGTCGAACCAGTACTCCGGAGGCAGTTTGGATGTAATACAGGAGGCAGTTCGGACGTCAAATACTTTTATAGGGAGTCAATTAGAAAAAAAAATTGGGAGCCAGTTCGGACGCCATATTTCATTCTGTGAGCCAATTCGGAATCAAGTCAAAGTGTCACTTAAAATTTATGACAATTGAAGGAACGTTAAAGAAATGACATTAAAAACATTCGTGAGTTTATATCCTCGGAAAAAACCTTCAAATTCTCGTTTTTAAACTGCATTCGGGTAATGTCACTTCTTCTGTATTCTTCGATAACACTTTTGAGAACTGTGTCTTGTTCAAGTTGTTGTTTGTCTCTCTATTGCTTGGAAGCTTTCTTTCTTCTGTTCTTTATTTAGTCATTGGGTTAATGACCTTTATGTTACTTCGGTAAAACCAATTCATCAGGCATGGTCGTCGTCATTATTATCTCTCTGCCCAGGAAGTGATGCTGGCTATTTTATCTCCCAAGTCTCTTGGTGAAGCCACACGAGCAACACAGTAGTATGCTCGGTATCTGCAATGATAATAAGAACATAATATAGGTGACAATATTCATAAAATGCTAAGTAGTAAATACACGACAGGAAATCCGTAACGATCATTTGATAAGGATCCAGATAAGATGACCGAAGAACAAAGAGTTTACCAGAATGTGGAATCTTGATAGCTAATCACAGCAATGCATTATCAAGGATGTGTTTTTATGAGACGGTATTGTGACATAAACGGGTTTTCCATGTTATTAGGTCAAAGACTATCTGTCGGCCTAATGGTTGACATTGGAATTAATATTTAGCTTCGTGAAGATTATAATTTATAATAATATTAAAAGGTCTTAAGACACAGATTTGTATAGGAACTCCAGATTATTATTAGCTGAATGTTCAGCGCTGTGGCCTTTGGTTCATGGGTCCCTCGTTCGATTCCCGGTAGGACTACGGATTTCAACTACGTTTGGTTAAAGCTTCTAGCTTGAGGACTTGGTGTTTGTAATCGTCTTAATACACATTTCTTTTTCCCTCAATACATTACGCTACTAACCACCACAGAAATACGCAGCAGTGAATCCATCCTTCCACATATGACTGGCGTCAGGAAGAGCAACCGGCCATAAAACTCAGCTTAATCCACATAAGTGCCGACCCTAGGTAACGGGGCGGAAATGCCATGGAAGAGGGAGAGAGAGAGAGAGAGAGAGAGAGAGAGAGAGAGAGAGAGAGAGAGAAAGAAAGAAAGAAAGAAAGAAAGAAAGAAAGAAAGAAAGAAGGAAGGAAATGATGATAATAATAAAAATAAAAATAAAATAATAATAATAATAATAATAATAATGTTATTGTCTTAATACGTATCGGGCGACTTGACTGTGCGGTTAGGGGCGCGCAGCTGTGTGCTTGCATCCGGGAGATAGTGGGTTCGAGCCCCACTGTCAGTAGCCCTGAAGATGGTTTTTCGTGGTTTCCCATTTTCACCAGGCAATGCTGGGGCTGTACCTTAATTAAGGCCACGGCCGCTTCCTTCCCATTCCTAGGCCTTTGCTATCTCATCGTCGCCATAAGACCAATAAGAGTCGGTGCGACGTAAAGCCAATTCTTAAAAAATGTTTTTTACGTCTTACTAACTAGTTTTGACGGTTTTCTGAGACGCTGAGGTGCCATAATTTTGTCCGGCAGGAGTTCCTGAACCTGCCAGTAAATCTACTGACACGAGGCTGACGTATTTGAGCACCTTCAAGTACCACCGAACTGAGTCAGGATCAAACCTGCCAAGTTGGGATCAGAAGGCCAGCGCCTCAACCGTCTGAGCCACTCAGCCCGGCGAAAGAAAGATATATATATATATATATATATAGAGAGAGAGAGAGAGAGAGAGAGAGAGAGACAGAAAGAAAGAAAGAAAAGGAAAAAGGTTCTATTAAAAAAATATTTGTTTAACATCCCTGAGTCCGGCTGCATGGTTAAATGGTTAATGTGTTGGCCTAGGGTCCAAGGTGTTCCGAGCTCGATTCCCGGCTAGTCGGGAATTTTAACCTTCATTGGTATATCCGATGGCTTGGGGGCTGGGTGTATGTGCAGTCTTCTTCGTCATTGTTAGGGCCCCATCCTCACAGACGCGCAGGTCGCTTATAAGGCGTCAGCTCGAAAGACTTGCACTAGGCCTCTTCGGAGGCCACACCCATCATCATTATTATTATTATTATTATTATTATTATTATTATTATTATTATTATTATTATTATTATTAAACATCTTTAAAAGATCTACATCAGTGGTTTTAAACATTCTGAACTTCTTCTTTAGCCGAACATGAAATAGTGACCCCATTGTTTCCCTGTGCTGTTTTATAAAAAACATTGTGCTAAATTTACATTTTTATATCTGAAGTCCACGTTGACAAGAGTGTACTGTTGTCTTCTTCAAGGCTACGCTACAGCTTTTCTTCGTGGAAATAAGTATAAATTCAGTAGGACCCCAGAAGGAGAAAGGATGGCCGCAATAATGTTCGGTAGCCGACGCACAGATGTGGACTTGTGATTCAGTGAGCCGATGAAGTAGCTTTAGGCCCCTTTAAACAACAAAACTACTCTGATTCAGTTTTCTGCTGCATCGTGAAAGTATCATTTTGAAAACGAGCGAAAAAAATGGCTGCTTCCACTAGAACAGCAATCTCTTTCTTCATCTTCTACTGCTTTTCCCATATCTGAGGGGTCGCGGGTGCGAACTTCGTCGCACATGTGAATTTGGCCCTGTTTTACAGCCGGATGCCCTTCCTGACGCTAGCCTTTGTGTTTCTGTGGTGTTGATAGTATTGTCTGAATACGAAGAGAAAAACGTTGGAACAATCACAAACACCTAGTACCCGAGCCAGAAGAATTAATCAGAGGCGTTTAAAATCCCCAACCCGGCAGAGAATCGAAGCCGGGAGCGTTTGAACCGACGGTGTCAACGCTGAACACTCAGCCAAGGAGTCGGAATCCCATCGAATAGCAATAATGTTCAAAATAGTGGTGAACTTTATAACGTGAAATGATCATTCTGTCATATCCACAAGATTCCATCCTTCGGTCCTCTGAATTACATGGATATAATCATGCTTTTATAAGATTTCCGTACCTCCGGTTGGAATTTATTTAAAATTATTTTTGACTGTCCGGCATTGAATAGTGATATTCATGTTTATTATGTGTTTTGAAATGGAAAAGTCCTGCCAACCGTGGCACCTCAAAACACACACGTTCAAGAACCAAAACATACGAATCCCAAAAAGAGACGCAGTAAAGGTTGGGTTGTTCAGCTGGACCAGTTTCAAAACACAGGAGTCTGGCCCGTACTATTCTGAAGGTTCACCCTATCCACACGATGTAAAATGTGGGTAAAATTTCAAAACAACCGTTGCTGCCAAGATAACCTCGCCGATCTTCCCCAGTTCTCCATTATTCGCCGCATGCCCTGTCGTCTTCTTCTGCCTGCCCAGCCAGCCGCCTATCGCCGCCCGATATTGCTCAATGCCAATCATGCTATACTGTTTGGAAGAATGTAGAGAAATATGTAAAAGAAGGGAGAAATGTGAGAAGTGGGATAAGGGGGGAGAGCGGCTCCAGCTTTACGTGGCCGGCCGCAATGGAATGGTGAGAGAAACACACGATCATCTGGTAAGTTGTGGGGGTCTTTCTTAGGGCCTCACGGATAGGGCCGGTCGTGTCATCATTGGGAGGGCGGCTTCTTCTCACCAAGGGTGATGACACGGCCGGGCAGTAGCGGTAGATTGTCCTTAATATCAGTTCTTGTTTTTATTTTATTATCCCTTATTGTTCATTTAATTTGTTTAAATATTAAGTGTAGACGAGGGGCGTGACATGTAGGGACTGAGGATGACTGCTGTGGTGACCCATCCTTGGGAGTGTCACTTTTCCGGGGTATCCAATGAACCTCATGGCATGCCCAGAAATTTTTTATTTCTGTTTTTCTTATTTTGTTGTCAGCTGTCCTTGTGAACATGTATTGGGGCTAATTCGCCTGTTATGTTCAATAAATATAAACACAAATGTCTTTTATTCCTTTATCATTCACTTATCTCGTTTCAACTCTTTCTTTTGCACGTTTCTGCCGAATCCCAATCAAATCTTCTTCTTCTTAATCTGTTTACCGTCCAGAGTTGGTTTTTCCCCTCGGATTCAGCGAGGGATCCCACCTCTACCGCCTCAAGGGCAGTGTTCTGCAGCGTGAGTCATTGGGTCGGGGGATACAACTGGAGAGGATGACCAGTGCCTCGCCCAGGAGGCCTCACCTGCTATGCTGAATAGGAGCCTTGTGGGGGGATGGGAAGATTGGAAGGAATAGACAAGGAAGAGGGAAGAAAGCGGCCATGGCCTCCAGTTAGGTACCATCCCGGCATTTGCCTGTAGGAAAAGTGGGAAACCACGGGAAACCACTTCCAGGATGGCTGAGGTGGGAATCGAACCCACCTGTACTCATTTAACCTCCCAAGGCTGAGTGGACCCCGTTCCAGCCCTCGTACCACTTTTCAAATTTCGTGGCAGAGCCGGGAATCGAACCCGGGCTTCCGGGGGTGGCAACTAATCACACTAACCATTACACCACAGAGGCAGACATCAAATCTTTCTTTTCCATTATTAAATGCGGTATCCTAACACGTGACCACGATGTATTCACAACGACAGCTAACCTCCAGGTGAGCGCGCGAGTCAACACAGCGCCATCTTATAACAGAGTATGCGTGTGACGTCATTTATTTAGCACAAATTTTGCCTTATTTTAATGTGTTTCATGAAAACTGCGCAACAGCTAGCCTATTCTGTCAATTGAGACATTCAACATAATCGCATGTTAAATACTCTTGGTGATATACGCGTTCTACGCGTTTCTTTTCATTTTAGGCCTAGCCGTTGTCGAGGAACGTAGTCTACATCAAAACCTACGGACGCCATGGCCCAAAGTGTTTTGTCACCAGACAAGACGTGCACAGATCAATAAATACGCATGTACTGATACCCATGTAATAGTCCCATTAGTATGCGCACATCCTAGTTAGTGACGAAACCCATTATGGTCTAAATCAGGGCCTCTCAGGGTGCATGCGCCTGGTGCATGCACTGTGCACGGTGCAAAAGACGACTTCGCTTGGTTGACCAGAGTGCAGACCCCCACTCCTCGATTTGGAGCAATAGCACTGTCTCTCTCTTTCTCCACGCCTGTCTCGCTCGCTCCCACTGTCTCCCTCTTCCTTACTTGCTCCGTAGCGCTCCAAATCCTAGCTGAGTTGAGCCGAGCTTAGCCGAGTAGCCCGGAGACGAAGCGTTGGTCCGAGCCGAGCCGAGCCGAGCCGAGCCGAGCCGAGCCGAGCGGGACCGATTCACTGTGTACAGCAACTCTGCGCCACTGTTTGCACGCGTGATATTTTGGGCGTTTGAGAGGCCCTGGGCTAACTCGTCAGGGGTGCATAGCATAGAGTTTCTCGATGGGAGTGTGTTCCGCTGAGCGGAGATGCTGTTTCATGTCAGGCCATTGGCCTAACAAGTCTGATTTCAAGGTCATCAGCTCGGAAGTTGGTTGGATCCTCAAATAGCAAGGTTACGTAGTTATAGGGAAACCACAATAAACCGAAGGTTGCTCCAGAATGAAGCGTACTAGGCAAAATGAGGAGTGAGCTAGTTTGCCATTGCTTTCCTCACTGGGCCAGAAAGGGGAATTTCAGCAGAACTGACCCTTCGAGTAACGGCTATATTTTGCTCTGGCCTGTGCCAAGAGATAGATGTAAAATCACTACAACCATCAAGAAATGACAGCAGGTGGGTAATACAATAATAATAATAATAATAATAATAATAATAATAATAATAATAATAATAATAATGGTTTTAAGTACCACAAACAATTTTTACGGTTTCCAGAGTTGCCGTGGTGTCGGAATTTTGTCTCGCAGGAGTTCTTGTGCGTGCCAGTAAATATAGCGACTCGAGGGTGACTTTGATCACCTTCAAATACCACGGGACTGAACAGGGACCGAACCCGCTAACTTGAACTTAGAAGGCCAGCCCTCTACCGCCTGAGCTATTCAGACAGGCAGTTTTACTAATACCTGTTGTGAGAACATAGCCGACCCCGCAGTGTAGGGGTAGCGTGCCTGCCTCTTTACCGGAGGCGCCGGACTCGATTCCCGACCAGGTCAGGAATTTTTACCTGGATCTGAGGCTGGTTCGAGGTCCACTCAGCCTACGTCATTACAATTGAGGAGCTATCTGAAGGTGAGATACCAGCCCCGGTAAAGAAAGCCAAGAATAACGGCCGAGAGGATTAGCCGTGCTGACCACACGACACCTCGTAATCTGCAGGCCTTCGGGCTGAGCAGCGGTCGTTTGGTAAGCCATGGCCCTTGGGGCTGTTGCCCTATGGGGTTTGGTTTTGAGAACATAATTGTATCTCTTCTCTCAGAACTAAGTGCTGTGGACAAGTATCATCCTAAAATCAACACAGCTTCAACATTGTCTACACTACCTTAAGTTTATTTTTTTAACGTACCGATACAGATAGGTCTTATGACAACATGGGATAGGAAATATCCTATGAGTGGGAAGGAAGCGGCCGTGCCAGCATTTGCCTGGTGTAAAAATTGGAAGCCACGGAAAACCATATTCAGGACTGCTGACATTGGGGTTCGAACCCACTATCCCCGAATGCAACCTGACCGCTACCTGAACCAAACCGCGCAGCCACTTGTTCGGTATCTTAAGGTAAACTGTTTTAAGAATGGTAAATATTTGATTTAATCATTTTTCCTGTTTTTCTATTGAAAGTCTGGCATTTTCTAAATGCCATGTATTTGAAAATATTGACACGGAAACTCTCTCTACACCCCTTCCGCACAGCTCACTACTTCGCAGACCACACCTGCAATGCACAAGAATCACACGACTTTCACTGTAAAAAGGGTGGGTGACCAAATGTACTTATTTTTTTACCGGGAATACGTGTTCATTTCCTGGCTTGTAAGGATCTTCTTAGAGCATCAGATGACGTGAGTTTACCTGCGAAGAAAGGAGTTGCAACTTTCAGTTCTTTGTACAGACCACTTGAGAACAAGAGTCTTTCTCCGTATGGTAAGTGATATCCGCGGATGATGATTCTGATTGTGAGTCACTTCCTGGGTGCGGTACTCTTTAATATCTCCAGCCTCAATCTTCGGTACTGCGTATCAAGCTCTCTCTCAGGGGCTCTTAATTTGGGGTCCTTGGATAAGTTTCAGGGTGTCCGCGATATTTAAATAGGAATTTCACACTTATATTCACTATAATTTTAGTCCGACTCATTGGCTGAATGGCCAGCCTTGAGGCCTTCGGTTCAGAGGGTCCCGGGTTCGATTCCCGGCCGGGTCGGGGATTTTAATCGCGTTTGATTAATTCTTCTGGCTTGGGGACTGCGTGTTCATGCTTGTCCCAACACTTTACTCTTCAAATTCAAACAACACAACACACCGCACTACCAACCACTACTGTACAGCAACACGCAATAGTGATTTAGTGATTACATCCCTCAACATACGGTTGGCGTCAGGAAGGGCATCCGGTCATACAACAGGGCCAAATCCATATGTCCACTATCGGCAGCCCTGAAAATGGTTTTCCGTGGTTTCCCATTTTCACACCAGGCAAATGCTGGGGCTGTACCTTAATTAAGGCCACGGCCGCTTCCTTCCAACTCCTAAGCCTTTCCTATCCCATCGTTGCCATAAGACCTATCTGTGTTGGTGCGACGTAAAGCCCCTAGCAAAAAAAAAAAAAAGAAAAATCCATATGTATGACACAGTTCGCACCCGCGACCCCCACAAGTGTGGGAAAAGCGGCAGAAAAAGAAGAAGATTCACTATAATTTTAATGTGAACAGCAGATGAATATTAGATACATTTTATTTTTAGCAAAGCATAGTAATAGAAAGCATCACAGTTGGCGTAGCAGTAGTAAGGAGACCTAAACAGGATATATCTCAATTTCTCCGTTAATATTAGCTGTATCAAAAAACTATAAATTTAAAAAAATGGTTAAAATGCCATCTTCAATCTTTTATGTCTTTTTTACCTCACGAACAATAATAACGGAGATATTCGTGATTAATAAATTGTAACGAACTTCCAAATGTCTCTGAAAATATTAATTCTATCTGAAAGGTGTGCATAATAGTATACATACATAAATGAAAATCCACAGCCTGTTTTCTGTCATTCGACCGGGTCGGGAATGGAATTAATGAAGCCCCCATCTAGCGGCTGTCGAAGCCTGTCGCACTCCTCTGGGGCAATGATAAATGACTGACAGATGAGATGAAATGTTAATGGAGAGTATTGCTGGAATGAAAGATGACAGGGAAAACCGGAGTACCCGGAGAAAAATCTGTCCCACCTCCGCTTTGTCCAACACAAATTTCACATGGAGTGACCGGTATATTTGAACCACGGTATCCAGTGGTGAGAGGCCGGAGTGCTGCCGCCTGAGCCACGGAGGATACATACATACAAAAGCAAAGCAAAGTCACCTCCGTACAGGCCATGAAGGCCCTTGGAGGAGTGGAAGGTAAAGGCTTCCACCATTGTTAACCTCGGCACTTGATGGGGTAGAGTGGTTAGCTTTAAGCCCGGCCGCCTTTGCCCCCAGGAATTAACCTAGTACTCCTTAGGGCCATATGCACCTCCGGAAGTGGAAATCTCGCTTCTTAAATTTTTACGACTTCCTGACGGAGATTCGAACCCTTCTGGGCGAACCGAGCACACCTTTACCGCCTCGGCCAGGCAGCCCATACATACATACATACATACATACATACATACATACATACATACATACATACATACATACATACATACATACATACATACATACATACATACATACATACATACATACATACATACATACATACATACATACATACATACATACATACATACATACATACATACATACATACATACATACATACATACATACATACATACATACATACATACATACATACATACATACATACATACATACATACATACATACATACATACATACATACATACATACATACATACATACATACATACATACATACATACATACATACATACATACATACATACATACATACATACATACATACATACATACATACATACATACATACATACATACATACATACATACATACATACATACATACATACATACATACATACATACATACATACATACATACATACATACATACATACATACATACATACATACATACATACATACATACATACATACATACATACATACATACATACATACATACATACATACATACATACATACATACATACATACATACATACATACATACATACATACATACATACATACATACATACATACATACATACATACATACATACATACATACATACATACATACATACATACATACATACATACATACATACATACATACATACATACATACATACATACATACATACATACATACATACATACATACATACATACATACATACATACATACATACATACATACATACATACATACAATCTGCGCACTTTTTAGCGATAGATTTGTGTACGGGTTTGAGGAGTAAGGAGGGAGCGCTTCCGGTTCCGTTAGTACTGCCAACTGAATGGAAATGAAATCTGGAATGAATCGTTAATATGATCGATCGATATGAATTTTCTAAATCTTTGATATTTTAAGCTAACAACTGTGTCACACACACATTATATAACATTATACAACATTTCTCGATGCGAATCTTATTCCTAGAGTGAATTCTATAGTTTGGCTTTGCTGTGTAAATAACAACAGTATTAGTACGTATAGTGTACGCCAGACGTCGCACAGCGATGCATAAGCGATTCATAGTTTGTGTTTCAAAGATTGCCGGTACGAATCTCGAAGATTGCCGAGGTCGACCGCTTCAGCACTAGGATGTAAATCTATCGCTAAAAGTGCGCAGATAGTACATCTTCACTATAGACTGGTATACAGGGTAGGCAAAATAAAACTGTCCCGGAAAATATTTATAAAACTGACGCGGAAATGACCCTTGTTAATGAACAGGAGAACTGATCAACACAGAAAAAGCTGGAAACCGTGATTTTGATGCACCAATCGGTTGCTGTCACATGTCTGCGCGTGCGCATCTCCTGAATACGTCGCTGTGTGGTTACGTGTGAGTGAGTGAGGGAGAGGAGCAGACGTGTTTAGTGACCAGTTGAATGCAACACAAAGTAGTGCTCACGATAAAACAGCGCGTGTTCATTGTCGAGTGTTATGCGAAGCACGATTCGTGGGAAACCTGTGCGGAACTCTTTGCGTAAGAGTTTAAGACTGAAAGTGTTTTGGCAAAACCTCTAGCAAAGTCTGTAATCCGAAACTTAGTGGCAAAATGGCGCGAAACGGGCTCTGTAGCGAATAAGAACCGTAACTATCCGAAAAGAGTTCGAACACCGGGAAACACTACTCGAGTGAAGGAAGGCCTGGAACGAAGTCCAACGAAATCTCAACGCCGTTTATCTGTGCAAGAGGAAATTAAGAGATCGTCTTGTAGAAATATCAGAAAGGACCTGCATCTGTATCCTTACAAATTTAATGTTGAGCATTCATTAAAGCGTACAGCGTGTTGAGGTCTGCCGCTGGTTTCTGAATCAAGTGGAGTCAGGTCTTTTGGATCCTCAGTTTTTCATTTTTTCAGTTGAGGCCATTTCCAGCATCTTCTGTGATGTTCAATCCTACATACATACATACATACATACATACATACATACATACATACATACATACATACATACATACATACATTATCATTATAGACTGTTATGCCTCTCAGCGTTCAGTCTGCAAGCCTCTGAGAATTTACTAAACGTCGCCACAGTCCTCGATTTGCAACTAGTGTTGTGGCCTCATTTAGTTCTATACCTCTTATCTTTAAATCGTTAGAAACCGAGTCTAACCATCGTCGTCTTGGTATCCCTTTACTTCTCTTACCCTCCATAACAGAGTCCATTATTCTCCTAGGTAACCTATCCTCCTCCATTCGTCTCACATGACCCCACCACCGAAGCCGGTTTATGCGTACAGCTTCATCCATCGAGTTCATTCCTAAATTAGCCTTTATCTCCTCATTCCGAGTACCCTCCTGCCATTGTTCCCACCTGTTTGTACCAGCAATAATTCTTGCTACTTTCATGTCTGTTACTTCTAACTTATGAATAAGGTTTCCTGAGCCCACCCAGCTTTCGCTCCCGTAAAGCAAAGTTGGTCTGAAAACAGACCGATGTAAAGATAGTTTCGTCTGGGAGCTGACTTCCTTCTTACAGAATACTGCTGATCGCAACTGCGAGCTCACTGCATTAGCTTTACTACACCTTGATTCAATCTTACTTACGTTCAATCCTATTGTAAATATATTTCGAGCCAGTTTTGTTTTCCCCACCCTTGAACTTTCAGCGTTCATAATAACAATTATAGAAAATCTATTTTTCAATCTTTTTCGTCTGATACTTACCACGCGAATTATAATAATGGAGATATTCGCAAATTTTTAAATTGCCAATTAAGACCACGCGAGCATTGTTGATGTGATCATGCTGTCCTCAACATTCCTGCAATTCATACATACAACACTACCCTCCACCAAAATAACACACAGTCCCCAGACACAGCAGACGTCGTCCAGCATCATCGGTGGGTCTGCCTTACAAAGGCTGCATCCAGTTCTTAGAGCCCCACGATTATTTTTTATGTATACCCATGATCGACCGCTAGGAGCAGGTGGACGGAAGGGATAAATCCCGACACGACCGCCAGATTTGCTCTATTCGGCAAAGTCACAGGGCCTGTACGGCGCGCCCCACTGACGAGACGCGCCTAGTAAAGTCACATTGCTTGGAGCCTTTCGACTCACGGGACTCCCGAGAGATATCGTTGCCAACATTGGCTAGAAGGGATTCGGCCTTCATTTTGCTACCGGACGAGTTGGCCGTGCGGTTAAGCGCGCGCAGCTATGAGCTTGTATTCGGGAGATAGTGGGTTCGAAACTCACTGGGGGTAGCCTTGAAGATGGTTTTCCACGGGTTCCCATTTTCACACCAGGCAAATGCTGGGGCTGTACCTTAATTAGGGCGACGGCCGCTTCCTTTCCACTCCTAGGCCTTTCCTATCACATCGTCGCCATAAGACCTATCTGTGTCAGTGCGACTAAAGCGACTTGTAAAAAAAAGTGCTGTCCGGTTTCAAGGCTAAATGGTGCCTTTTGATCCAAGGTATCCCGGGTTCGATTCCCGACCGGATCGGGAATTTTAACTTTAATGGGTAAACTCCCCTGACTCGGGGGCTTGATATTTGTGCTCTCTTCAACATTAGAATTAATCTTAGGTGGGGCCCCATCCTTACAGATGCGCAGGTCGCCTAAAGGGTGTCAATTCGGAAGACTTGTACCAGGCCACAACAGAGACCACACGCCATAAATTAATTATTTTGCTAGTAATTTAATGTCAGACTAACGGGTACGCAAGGATGGGAAATGGCTAGGACTGGGAATGTGCCACCCTTGGTCTTAATTAAGGTACAGCGAGTTGCCAGGTGTGAAAATGAGAAACCACGGAAATATATCCTCTGGGCTGTTGACGCTGGGGTTTGAACCCACCATGTACCGAATGTAGCCCACCGCTATGTGACCCGAACCGCGCTGCTGCTTCGTTGGGTGTACGAAATTATTGTTATCCTATAAGTTTCTAGTGACCTAGATATTATTCCACCTGTTCCTCCGAATTTAAGAAATACTGCCGTACATGGAATGATACGAATAACAAACGATGTGAGAGGGAATGGGCATCGAAAAGGTTTTCTTTTTAAACAGCGGAGTTCTTAGTGAATATTTTCGGGTCAGGTAGTAGTTACGCTGTCGCATGCCTGGGCGCCTTGTCCTCCTCCGACTCTCCCTGATTGCATGCTGATATCACGCGCTGGGCCTGCCATTATCAGCCCGGGTTAAGATGCACGTGGCTTGGCTCTCCATGTTCCCCCGTCTGTTACATTGAGCTGTACCTTTGTATTCCTCTGACATCCAGAAGCATTCTGTACAGAGAGAGAAAGCTCTTTATTGAGACGTACGTGGCGAACTCGAGGCCCCAACTCAATATGACAGCGTGTACACAATTATATTCTTGACCTTCGTGCAAACTACAAGAGAATGGCACTACGGGAGGTCAGTGTTCAATGTGCGTTACTCTTTCGTACCGTCAAGTAGCGACTTACAGTATACAGAGTGTATCCGTGATGACGTTACAAACTTCAGGGATGACGGAGGAGGGCAAATGGTTCAATTTGAGATAAGGAACCGTATTCCGGAAACGATCGAATAAAATGTTAAGCAAAATTCTAGCCATTTAAGTCCGTTTACCTGCACAAGTTTCACAAGCTGTTCCACTTACAACAAATGTTCGAAATGGTGTCCCACTGCGTCGACGCAGACATGGCATCGTCGCACAAAGTTCTGTCGTATCTATTCGAATATCCCCGGTGTCGTCTGAACAGCGTCGCAGGCAGCGAGAATTATTTCCAGGAGATCCTCTTCAGTCTCGACAGCTGTCTCATACACACGGCTTTTCACATGGCCCCACAAGAAGAAATCAAGTGGGGTGAGATCAGGTGAACGAGTGGGCCACGAAACAGGATCTCCTCTTCCTCTCCACTTTGCTGGGAATGTCAGATCCAGGTGTTTACGAACTCTGTGCCCAAAGTGAGGTGGGGCTTTATCATGTTGGAAGGGCAAGTGGGATGTGTTCCAGGAACGTGGGTAGTGCATCTCTGAGCACCACTGTGTACACAGCTGCATTTAGGCTGGGAGGAAGAAGAAACGGGCCTACAACTTGGATTATTAATAACTTTTGGCTCGGACGTTTCCAGACTACGGTTCTTTGTTTTAAATTAATCCGTTTGTCGTCGTCCATCATCACTGACAGTTTGTAACATCATTAAGGATACATCCTGTAGTTTGCACAGCAGAGATGGAACACCATACTACGACCATACTGCCATACTGTGGACGTTAGTTTGTACAAAAGTCGTTATGAGAAAATGTTTCTTCGGAAAGAGAGGAGAAGGTTGTCGAAATCGTGTCAATGTGGTCGAGTGAAGATTTGTTTGCTACGAGTGTTTTTCTGTTTTATTTGTGGAAAAGAAGAAAAAGTAAACATGCTCGAATGAAATGGTACAAAGAATGGTCTCTGAGAAGAAAGGCACTTGTTTTTTAAAATTTTATTTTGTCAGTTTACCGTCCACATTTGGTTTCTCCCCGGACTTAACGAGGGATCCCACCTCTGTCTCCTCAATGGCAGTGTTCTGGAGTGTGAGACATTTGGTCGGGGATACAACTGGAGAGGAGATCTCATCTTTTATGCTGAACAGAGGCCTTGTGGGTGATAGGAAGATTGCAGGGGATAGGCAAGGAAGAAGAAAGGAAGCGACTGTGACCTTAAGTTAGGAGCCACCTGGCATTTGCCTGGAGAAGAAGTGAGAAAACCACGGATGGCTTGGATTAGAATCGAACCTCATCTACTCAGTTGACTTGCCGAGGCCGATTGGACCCAGTTCTAGTTCTTGTACCCCTTTTCAAATTTCGTGGCAGAGCCGGGAATGGAACCCGCGCCTCCATTCACGTATAAAGCCATACGGCTCAATAAATTCGGAGGTCAATTGTTTGGATTAATTCCATATATCGGTCATTTTGTACAGTTCACAATTTTTTATCTCAACTGAATACGTGGCTTGTAATTGTCAACACATTCAGTAGAAGCTTAACTGTACAAACCAAGTTTGCATAAACAAAATCTTTGGCACAGCTCCGATACAAAGTTGTACAAGTAAGTGCGCAGTAAAGCCTGCACGTGTTGGTATAGATGTATTCAAACATTAAGATTATTTGCAGCTAAAGTTTTATTTTTTTTATTTTTTTATTTTTACTATCTGCTTTTACGTCGCACCGACGCAGATATGTCGTATGGGGACGATGGGATAGGAAAGGGCTAGAGTGGGAAGGAAGCGGCCGTGGCGTTAATTAATGTACAGCTCCAGCATTTGCCTAGTGTGGAAATGGGAAACCACGATAAACCATCTTTAGGGCTGACGTCGGTGGGGTTCGAATCCTCATCTCCCGAACGCAAGCTCACATCTGCTCACTCCTAACTGCGTGGCTAACTTTGTGCGAGCCATTGTTTTTGCAAGTTAGCTATCCCAAGTCAAAATACAGACCCCTTTATCCCAGCCGAGTGCCTTAGGTGGTCTTCTGTGCCCAAGTTGGCGGGTGCTATCCCGGCTCATTCGGGTGGTATTTCATCATATATAGTCCTGTGCAAAGCACACTGGGCGCAATACACAGAAAAATGATACCATGTTCGAAATCTTAGCAGGATTTTACTCCTCGATTGCACCGAGGAATTTCATGGTAGATCATGTATCGATATCCCAGCTCAGTCGGCTTCACCTCACCTCCACTGGGGGTGTGTGTGCACGTTAACAAACTCATTTTGAAGGTAGATAATAATGGCGCGTGACCTCCGAAGAGGCCTGGGGCAGGTCTTTCGAGTAGACGCCGTAAAGGCGATCTGCGCGTCTGTGAGGATACCTATGATCAATTCTAATGTTGGAAACGGCACTCACACCCAGCTCTTGAGCCATTGTAATTAACGTATGAAAGTTAAAATGCCCGACCCGGCCGGAAATCTTACCCGCGGCCTCTGGCAGCTTACCTCCATTGGGGATGTGCATGTCTGAAAACAGCAGCACCACCTCGGGGCCAGGACATGACTTTTGTCCGGCTCCATGGTTGCGAGGGTGAGTGAGATATCTTTGATAAGTGTGGAAAGGAAGTGGGGATCTTAAGACTACAGGGACATTATTTTATCTACTCAGGGGATTGTCGCTTGCCTGGTCGCCTGCGCTGCGAGCCTGTCTCCCGCCAAGCACTTTGACGTAATACGTTGCTCGGTGCCACAAGTTCACCTCCATTGTAGTCTGTTGAGAGCTTTATTAGCGTAAGGTTCAGTTTAGTCAAGTGTTGACGTGTTGAGTGCTCAATGTATTGTTCTAATGCAGGGCCTCTCAAACGCCCAAAATCTCACCGGTGCAAACTGAGGCGCAGAGTTCCTGTGCACAATGCATCGGTCCCACTCGGCTAGGCTCGGACCAACGCTTCGTCTCTGGGCTACTCGGCTAAGCTAGGCTCAACTCAGCTCGGATTTGGAACGCTACGGAGCAAGTGATGAAGAGGGAGACAGGTGGAGCGAGCGAGACAGGCGTGTGGGAAAAAAAAAAGAGACAGACAGCGCTATTGCTCCAAATCGAGGAGTGGGGGTCTGCAATCTGTTCAACCAAGCGAAGTCGTCTTTTGTACCGTGCACAGCTCAATGCACTGGTGCATGCACACTGAGAGGCCCTATTCTAATGTCATTTTCATTACGTGAGCGAGTGTAGGCCTATATAGATAATATCTTCATAAAATATAGGAAATCTTATGCGAAAACACTATGACTCAGTGCCGGGCAAGTGCTGGCCGTATTACGGCAAAGTTCTTGGCGGGAGACAGGCCCGCAGCGAAGGGGACCGGGCGAGCAACAATCCCCTGAATAGATAAAATAATATCCCTGTAGATATTTGGAAACTTGGAAACTTAGTGACTGGAAAGGCTCACGAAGAGAGTTCACTATAACACTTTAAAGTCTGTACATCTCTGAAAACCGTAAAAGTAGTTAGTGGGACGTAAAGTAAATTATTATTAAGTTCTTTCAGTATAATAAGATGTGTTCTATTTTATAAGGCGAGGGAGGAACTTCAGGAAATATGGAGCCATTTAAATCGTTAGACCGGACGAAGCCGCAAACGACAGCTAGTATGTAATAAAAATGGCTAAATACGTACATACGTGTAAGCTAAATATTTTCAAAATATTGAGTAAAATGGTGGTAAAGTTATGTAAAATATTTCTGTATTTTATCAAATTTTTAAAATAAACGAATAAAGTAAAACAGTGCTTAAACATGAAAGCCACAAAATATCATGTTGATATGTGTCACAGGGGATTGATTGACAGGACAAAGCCAACAAGAAACTTTTTAAAAAAAATTACAGTCTGCTTCACTTCACGCCGACACAGATAAGTCTTATGGGGACGATGGGGGTTGGATTCTTCACTGATGATTGCGTGCGTGCAGTGAAATGCTTGAGCCACGTCAGGAACAAGTCCTCATTCATCCATTCTGACTTGGAGCACACGTAAATGCTTCCTGGAGGGCCTCCACGTGTTATTGCAGTGGACATCCTCACTCCAGAATGTAAAATAAAAACATGGGTGGTATATAATTACCTGTAGGACTCATGGCGAAACAAACAAGACAGCGGGCTGTGTTATGTGGCATCTCTTCAAAATAACAGACAACCACGACTTAAGTTGCGTATCGGACATCGTCTTATAGTTGTCGCGCCTTAAAGATGTGTAGTTACACATTGCACCGTCTTATACGGACAAACCTAATTATGACGCGAATTCTCTATAACATTGCAAGGTATTATTTCCTTCTTCAGCAAAATATCGGTAAACACAAGCAGTGGTCGTATGATGTTGAATGTGGGCTCTGATAACGATGTACACCTGCCTGTCGAAAGAATTGGAGAAAACTAAGGCATTTTAGATTACACTTTGCACTCATGCGTAATGGTGGTTGCATATGCAGCAAGACGTATCTTGGCCCGTCTCGAATTTGAAAAATGCACGCCTCTAATATACAGGTAGCCGTCAGTTTCTGTACTTAGCCTACTCATTCATGTACTTACCGCTGCGTACAACGTATCCTTTATAATTATATTATACAGAGTCAAATAGATCTTGGTAGAAATTAAAGAAATGAACGCTCTAGTCGCTTGTTGACACGTGTTTACGGAATGGAGAAGGCCCGTGGTTGGCTATTCGCATACTCGGGTCCGACTACGACACGCTGTTCGCCACACAATGCGGGGACACCGCTCTCTAGATCTCTCGAAATTTTTCGGTGAAATAGTGACTGCGTTAGTCTCGAGATCTCGTCTCAGACTGCCCATCAGTACAGTTGAGGCTAGCAATAGTCTTCAGTCTATAGCGAGCCTGCATCTTACCCGGATGCCCCGGGTTCGATTCCCGGCCAGGTCAGGGATTTTTACCTGTACCTGAGGACTGGTTCGAAGTCCACTCAGTCTACGTGATTAGAACTGACCTATCTGGCGGTGAGATAGCGGCCCCGGTCTAGAAAGCCAAGAATAACGGCCGAGAGGATTCGTCGTGTAGACCACACGACACCTCGTAATCTGCAGGCCTTTGGGCTGAGCAACAGTCGCTTGGTAGGCCAAGGCCGTTTAAGGGCTGTAGTGCCATGGAGTTTGGTTTGGTTTTACGTCGCACCGACACAGATAGGTCTTATGGCGACGATGGGATAGGAAAGGCCTAGGAGTTGGAAGGAAGCAGCCGTTGCCTTAATTAAAGTACAGCCCCAGCATTTGCCTGCTGTGAAAATGAGAAACCACGGAAAACCATCTTCAGGGCTGCCGACAGTGGGATTCGAACCCACTACCTCCCGGATGCAAGCTCACAGCCGCGTGTCTCTACCCGCACGGTCAACTCGCCCGCTATCAAAGGAAGAAAATAAATAGGTTCGTCTCTTTAAAGAATAAATTAATCGGGTAAAGAAAGGGAACGGACACGAAAGGCATGAAATGAAGGATTCCTGGGTAGGAAAAATGAAAGTGAGAAGATGAGCATAAGTGTCAGGCTGAGCGGTGCAGATGATAGTGCTGGCTGGCTTTCTGAGCCTAGGTTAATGGATTCGATCCCTACTGACTTCGCTGCTATTTAAAGGTGCTCAAATGCAGCAGCCTCCTACTGACACACAAAGTGAACTCCTGGGAGACAAAATGTTCAGCATTACATTGTTTAAAAAACCGTTAGTTTGTAACACAGACAACCATTATTATTATTATTATTATTATTATTATTATTATTATTATTATTATTGATCTATTAATAATGTTATACGTATATTAACAATAATATCTGCGTCTGGACTGGAGCAGGTCTTTTGATTTGACGCCGTACGGGCGACCTGTGCGTCTGCAAGGATGGTGCCATACCTAGGATGAATTCGAATGATGAAGACGGCACACTCACCCAGCCCCGAGTCATCAGAATTAATCAATGAGGATTAAAATCGCCGACCCTGCTGGAATCGAGCCCGGAGACCTCCTGGACCAAAGGCCAGCACGGACTGGAGGACTTAGGACCTAGGGAAGGTTTTCATTCCCCTAGAAGGTAACGCCTTCTCCCTGGCCAGGAGATTCGGCGGGTTTGGAGGATTGATGGAGTTTGTGAGAGGGGGGATGGGGCTTTGATACGGTGAAGGAGTGGGGACGGGGTCTCGGCCGCTTTGCTAATGTTTTATTGATCTTTTCAGTTTGTACAGTTGGGTTACAGTTGACATATTTTGTATTTTTGCAATTTGTTTTTGCAATGTTACAATGCCTGTTTCGCGTTTTTCATTTCCTTTGTTGGGTTATTGGTGATCTTATACATTTGAACATGTGATATTACATTGTTATAATATAGGATTTTTACAGTTGTGTTTTAAACGGACTGGAGCCGGACTGGTGTCTTCCCAACCAATGTTCTCGTTTCGTTGGTGTCGCTATCTACCAGCGAAAGGGAAACTCTTTCGGACGGTGTCTGAGGCAGAATTAATTATAACGAATGGACATAGAGCGCGCTACTGACTAACAAGCCAACGGTTATGACATCGAGTGACACGTGCATTGGCCCCGATTCAAACTGTGGCCACCGTGTTGAGAAGTCAGTTAAGCTATCACTCAGCGCTTATCACTGAGCTACGGATATAGTCTAGGTTTTAAAATTACCGTTGTTTGTTGACTTGAGTGCTTAGAATAGTCTCCAAATCTCGACTTGTGTCTTACAAGCTAGAGAAAGATATAAATAAAACTGCTACATGGCTCCACCCGATTTCCGCATTGTTGTTGGCTGCACGCGATGACTGGCTTGATATGCGAGTCCGGCTCCAACAGCTGATCTGACGCAATATAATTGGCATTGGGAGGGCCACCTCGTACGGTACACCAAGGACATCCGTTAAGTGAGCTAAAAAAAAAAAGAAAAAAACTGTGTTAGTTGTCTCTGTCTGTCTGTCTCTCCCTGTCTGCTTGTATCTCTCTCACACCTATGTATACATACATGTTTTGGAATAATAATAATAATAATAATAATAATAATAATAATAATGTGCGTCCGTGGCTCAGACGGCAGCGCGTCGGCCTCTCACCGCTGGATACCGTGGTTCAAATTCCGGTCACTCCATGTGAGATTTGTGCTGGACATAGCGGAGGCTGGACAGGTTTTTCTCCGGGTACTCCGGATTTCCCTGTTATCATTCATTCCAGCAACACTCTCCATTCTCATTTCATAGCATCTATCAGTCATTAATAAATCACTTTGGGAGTGGCGACCCCATCGTACCAATAGCCTATATCTGCTTCATTCATTCCATTACTAACTAGGTCAATTACTGGAAAACAGGTTGTAGGTTTTCATTTTCAATAATAATAATAATAATAATAATAATAATAATAATAATAATAATAATAATAATAATAATATCCGCCTGTGTGGTGTAGTGGTTAGTGTGATTAGCTGCCACCCCCCGGAGGTCCGGGTTCGATTCCCGACTCTGCCACGAAATTCGAAAAGTGGTACGAGGGCTGGAACGGGGTCCACTCAGCCTCGGGAGGTCAGCTGGGAGGTGGGTTCGATTCCCACCTCAGCCATCCTGGAAGTGGTTTTCCGTGGTTTCCCACTTCTCCAGGCAAATGCCGGGATGGTACCTAATTTAAGGCTAAGGTCACTTCCTTCCCCCTTCCTTGTCTATCCCTTCCAATCTCCCCCCCCCCCCACCCGCTAGGCCCCTGTTCAGCATAGCAGGTGAGGCCACCTGGGCGAGGTACTGGTCATCCTCCCCAGTTGTATCCCCCGACCCAGGACACTGCCCTTGAGGCGGTAGAGGTGGGATCCCTTGCTGACTCCGAGGGAAAAGCCAACCCTGGAGGGTAAACAGATTAAGAAAGGAAGAATAATAATAAATGGCATTCTTGTGAGGGATGGCAATTCCCTTGACATTGTGCCTGATATCCCGTCGGTACGTGGTAAATCTCACTGCTTACATGACATGACTTGTCTTTGTCCTTCGTAGTCGGTGCTGTTCCACACCGTAAGAAAAGAAAATTCACAGCCTGTTTCCAGTCATTCGACTGGGCCAGGAATGGAATGAATGAAGCCAACATCTAGCGGCGAGGATAGGAATTGTGCCGGCTGCCGAAGCCTGTCGCACTCCTCTGGGGCATTGATTAATGACTGACAGATGAAATAAAATGAAATTGGAGAGTGTTACCGGAATGAAAAATGACAGGGAAAACTGCAGTATAGTACCCGGAGAAGATCTTGTGTCTTCTTCGCTTTCTCTAGCACAAATCTCACATGGAGTGACCGGGATTTGAACCATGGAACCCAGCGATGAGAGTCCGACGTGCTGCCTCCTGAGCTACGAATGCTCTCACACCGTACGATGAAGGAAATATTCCTAGACATTCCTGGGAATCGAGCCCAGACGATCCTACTGGCTAAAAATAATGCCACTGTGGAAGTCAAACGGAAGATATTCGTTAGCCAAGTTGTGTTTCATGTGGTCGCGAGTACTGGATAGGGGCGTGGTACGGCGGTTCAAACTAGTAATGGCAGGTGTGTACTGGTAGTTACACTTACTTCAACAATTTCGTGGCCAGGAGAAATTTAGAGAAGATGTCCACACCGATCGATACGGGGCCAACGTTTAGTCGACTATTAGGGGACTAATTTAAATGGATGCAGTGAAAACAGAGTAGTTTCTATATTATACAAACAGTGACTAAAGAAAATACCTGGGACCTATTTAGAACATGGAATACCAACGTTCCCAATAGGATCGTATTCACGCAGGGGCCACATGAGCCTGGGTATAGGGTGTCAGATTATTAAGAATTGAATTGAACTTATTGATAATTTACATGCTACTGAGACTGAAAATCCCCTTTATGTAGCGTCTTCATGGAATAATACACAGGTAGGCCCTATATGAAGACATTAACTCAAATTTTTATAATATTAAAATATTAAATTAAACATTAAACTTAAACATGATTTGAAATACAGATACCAAATCCAGTAAAATAAAAACATACATTATATAATAGGAGAGTACAACATTCAGCCTATTTATTATTTTAGACTGCAAGAATCTAGTCCGCCTCTGTAGTGTAGTGGTTAGTGTGATTATCTGCCACCCCCCGGAGGCTCGGGTTCCATTCCCGGCTCTGCCACGAAATTTGAAAAGTGGTACGAGGACTGGAACCGGGTCCACTCAGCCTCAGGAGGTCAACTGAGCAGAGGTGAGTTCGATGCCCACCTTAGCCATCCTGGAAGTGGTTTGCCGTGGTTTCCCACTTCTCCTCCAGGCAAATGCCGGGATGGTACCGAACTTACGGCCACGGCTGCTTCCTTCCCTCTTCCTTGTTTATCCCTTCTAATCTTCCCATACCCCACCAAGGCCCCTGCCTGAGGCCGCCTGGTCGAGTTACTGGTCATTCTCCCCAGTTGTATCCCCCGACCCAGAGTCTGAAGATCCAGGACACTGCCCTTGAGGTGATAGAGGTGGGATCCCTCGCTAAGTCCGAGGGGAAAACCGACCCCGGAGGGTAAACAGATAATAAGAAGAAGAATATGAAGAATCTAAAGCAGAGAGTAAAACAGTTATCTAAGAAATATACATATTTCTGATCGTTAGACACAAGAATACATGATCACAGCCCCTTGAATACTCCTCCAAGAAGACAGATGTTAAGGACTGCTTTAGTTGAGTACTGTTAGTGTTATTTGCGAAACGGTGAAGATCAAAGATGTTGAAGATACGTGATGCAGTGCAAACAAAGGATTTCTTAAATTTAATGTTACGGTGGAGGGGAATTTGAAGAGTAGTTTCTTTTAAACCTACTATCTCTGTTACCGACTCCATAGGTTTAAATGCATTATAAAGGTAGGAGCGAGAGAGAGAGGGTGAGAGAGATGGGAGATGGGGAGGGGTGGTACTGCCATAGCGAGATGTACATTTAAAGAGAAATGAGGGGAATTTATTTGGAAACAACGTTGGCACCACTGTTATTCTCTGATTCTTCTACCAACTGTTACGCTTGTTGAACGCACCGTTCATCATCTTCAACTCAACGAGATCTCTATGGAAAAGGAAACAATCTGCAAGACTATCTGCGTTCTATGGAACGCTCAGCATAGTTTTCAAGAATTCAAAAGAATATCTCCTATCAGTGGGAGACTAGAGTAAGCCTCCGTGGCTCGGGCGGCAGCGCGTCGGCCTCTCACCGGTGAGTTTCGTGTTCTGAATCCTGGGCGCTCCATGTGAGATTTGTGCTGGACAAATTAGGGGCGCGACAGGTTTTTCTCCGGGTATTCCGGTTTTCCCTGTCATCTTTCATTCCAGCAACACTCTCCACTATCATTTCATTTCAAGTGTCAGTCGTTAATCATTGCCCCAGAGGAGTGCGACAGGCTTCGGCAGTCGGCGCAATTCCTATCCTCGCCGCTAGATGGGAGCTTCATTCATTCCATTCCTGACCCGGTCGTTGACTGGACAACAGGTTGTAAGTTTTAATTTTCATTGGGAGACTAGCAGCCTACTTTTATGATTTCATTGTCAATTCAGATGTCATTATCAAGTTATAAGTTCGATTCCCGAACCATCGAAGACAACCTAAGACCAGCTAACTTAAGTTGTGACTATTTTAAGTGCATTTTGAATTTATGTTTTATTCAGAAATTTATCTTCCTGACGTCCAACACTTCTTTTATATCTAGTTCAATCACACATATCCTATCGGCATCGAAGAATTTTTGCAGAGTACAGATAAGATGTTGAACTATCGTCTGTGGTCAAGGTCCAGTATTTGCTCCGTAAGCGGAGAAGTGGGTGAAGGTACCGTGCTTTGATTCTCTGGATAGTGGGATAATGTTATCAGGAAGGTCAGTACTATTATCGCTGAATGTGGGTTACTTAAGGCAAAAAGGATGTTGACATAACCTGTGAACAAGTGCCAATGGCATAAAAGTACAACAAACAAAAAGTACTGGGCGAAACACTTGGCATTACCATTGGCAATGGCCTATTTCTTAAACAACGAGGAATTAAAAAAAAAAAAAAACTTTCGCAGACAGAATGTTAGGGAAGGAGCTCAAGAAATTAGTTGATCAATCAATTAAAACATGTAAGGAAATTTAATTTTCGAACACTAACTTACGTATCTTTAAATGTAAACTCCAAAATTGAAAGTAGGAGAAAATAGATGTATAATGCCGTTTGTTACAATGTAGTACATTAATTCAAACCCGAGTAATTGTAATGTGAATTTAACGCTTGAGATACAGTCCACAACAGTTCAATCATGTGTACACCAGGCGAGTTGGCCGTGCGCGTAGAGGCGTGCGGCTGTGAGCTTGCATCCGCGAGATAGTAGGTTCGAATCCCACTGTCGGCAGCCCTGAAGATGGTTTTCCGTGGTTTCCCATTTTAACACCAGGCGAATGCTGGGGCTGTACCTTAATTAAGGCCACGGCCGATTCCTTCCAACTCCTAGGCCTTTGCTATCCCATCGTCGCCATAAGACCTATCTGTGTCGGTGCGACGTAAAGCCAATAGCAAAAAAAGAAAAAGTCATGTGTACATCGGAGAAAGTGGGATAAAGAACAGTGATAATGTAACTTAGTAGTGTGGACGATTTGTTAAGAAATAAACATAAACAGACATTACATGCACATGCCAAAGCATGTCTAATGTATTCCTACCGCAGGCTGCCTCTGTGTGATGTTTCATGTTCTCTGGAGTAGTAGGCACATCCTGCATAAACACCTCCTTTAATCTACGCCACAAAAATTAGTCTAAAGGGGCAAGATCAGGAGAACGGGATGGCCATTTTACACTTCCACCACGTCCTATGAAACGTCTACCGAACATTCTATCAAGGTCCACCTAGTGTTAATTGCAGAGTTCGCTGGACAACCAACCATCATGCTCATACCACATCCTTGTCCGAGTTTCCAGCGGAATATTTTCTAGCAAAGCTGCCAGATCATTTTGTAGGAATTCGATGTTTTTTGCAACCCTTTGGGTGCCTTCAATGAAGCGAGGCCCGGTGAGCTGGTCGTCAATCATTCCGCACCATACATTGACACTGCAAGGTCGCTGTCGCAGTACCTGTGAAACTTGCTTCATTGGTAAACAGGTAGAACTGCAATGTTAATGCCCATTCACAGAAATTTACTCCATTATGAAAGTCATTTCCATGTAATTCCCGATGAAGCGACACATGATATGGGTGAAATTTGTGTCGATGCAGTAAGCATATTAAGCTACTCTACTTTGCCTCCAGCAGTGTGTCACATGAGATAATATGCGGGTTCACCGCAACACAAGCTGGCACACAGACTTCACCTGCTTCTCCTGTGGTGAGTTTGCTACGGACAGGTTTGCGTGTTGTTACACCACCTGTTTCAAAAATTGTTCGTAGAGGTTCCCAGATGTGCGCCGCAATGGATGTTCTCTGTCCGGGCACCTTCCTGCATACCACTACAGGCTTGTGCTACATTTTTCCTACTTATGTCGCAGCTCAGCATCATCCCTGTGCTGAGCAAATGGCCGCGTGGTTTAGGTCACGTCGCTATCAGCTTGCATTTGGGAGATAGTGAGTTCTAACCCTATTGTAGGCAGCCCTGAATATGGTTTTCCGTGGTTTCTCATTTTCAGACCGAGCAAATGCTGGGGCTGTACCTTAATTAAGGCCACGGTCGCTTCCTTCCCACTCCTAGCCCTTTCTTTGTTGGTACGACGTAAACAGATTGCATCATCTCTGCCTTGTCAGAGTTTGAAAATAGTCGCCTGCCATATTCTCGGCATAGTTCTTACAACACTGTACACTGTTGTACTTTCAGCTTTCTTTCTTTCTTTCTTTCTTAATCTGCTTATCCTCCAGGGTTGGTTTTTCCTTCGGACTCAGCGAGGGATCCCACCTCTACCGCCTCAAGGGTAGTGTGGAGCGTGAGTCATCGGGTCGTGGGATACAACTGGGGAGGATGACCAATACCTCGCCCAGGTGGCCTCACCTGCTATGCTGAACAGGGGCCTTGGTGAGGGATGGGAAGATAGGTAGGGATAGACAAGGAAGAGGGAAGGACGCGGCCGTGGCCTTAAGTTAGGTACCATCCCGGCATGTGCATGGAGGAGAAGTGGGAAACCATGGTAAACCATTTCCAGGATGGGAATCGTATCCACTTCTACTCAATTGACCTCCCTAGGCTGAGTGGACCTCGTTCCAGCCCTCGTACCACATTTTAAATTTCGTGGCAGAGCCGGGAATCGAACCCAGGCCTTTGGGGGAGGCTGCTAATCACACTAACCACTACACCAGAGAGGCGGACTTTAATTTCAGCTACTGTTTAAAAATAAGTTTTCTCACTTTGCTATTTTGTCGAAGGGAGTAAACTGCGTACGGTATCACAGACATGTGACTACTTTGTGGACTGTCCTGAGTTCAAAGCCAGTGCAGAATAACAACAAGCGCAAGCGCTACGTACGGCGGATGGGACAACTAAAACAGTATACACAACATTACGGCCAAAATTGGAAACATTGTAGTCGTCTTCCACATAGCCCTGTACTACTCACTGTTTTTTACAACGCGCGAATGAACTTCTGAAGTATTTTTAAGCGTCAATATCACATTACAATAATATTAATTTGTAACAAACGCGAGTATTAATATATTGGTTCTTGCTTTCAATTGTGCTAACGATAATAGTGTTTCCATTTGAAGCATACGTTTGTATTGAACATTTTACTTCCGTACATTTTTGAATGAACTGTATTTACTAATTTCATGACCCTTCCATCTCCTGACATTCTGTCTGTGGAAGTTGTTTTTCAAAATTCTTTGTTGTTTAAGAAATATTGCCAGTGGTAATAATGTCTTTGTTTTAATACGTCATACTAACACAGGTGGGTGTTATGGCGACCATAGGATAGGAAAGGCTAGGAGTGGGAAGGAAGTGACCGTGGTCATAATTAAGGTACATTCGCAGCATTTATCTGGTGCAAAAATGGGAAACCACGGACACCCACCTTCAGGGTTGCCGACAGTGGGGTTCGAACTCACTATCTCCCGAATGCAAGCTCACAGCTACGCGACCCTAACCGCACAGCCAACTCGCTCGTTCAGTGGTAATGTTAGATGATTCGCCTTGCATAATGACATTTTAACTACATATTCCTGTACCTGGAGCATTTTCAGAACAATTAATGTTGATAGTATGAAGAAAAGCAAAGCTATTTTATCTCTGGTAGAGGCAATGGAGTCTACTTCTCTTACCCTCCGTGACTGAGTCCTTTACTCACCTTGCGAACCTATCCTCCTCCACTCGCCTCACATGACCGCAGCACTGAAGCCACCCATCCATCGAGTTTGTTCCTAACGTAGCATTTACCTTCTCTGAGAGTACCCTCCTGCCGTTGTGTCCACCTTTTTGTACCAGCGATCATTCTCGCAACTTTCATGTCTCTTACTTTTCAGTGAGATGTCCTGAGTCCATCCGGATTTCACTCCTGTACAGCAAAATTGGTCTGAAAACAGACCAGTGTAAAGATAGTTTCGTCCGAGAACTGAGTTCTTTTTTTACAAAATACTGTTGATCGCAACTGCGAGCTCACTGCTTTAGCTTCGCTGCACCTTGATTCAAGCTCACTATACTGAGCTCACTGGACAAAGAATTAGTCATCCCTGGAGAAATCATTACAAGCATCACTTAATACCTGCAGTTCCGCCTCTGGACTTGATAACCGAATGGATTCGGTTACGAACTGAGTCCACAAGGTTGTGCAGGTACGACGCATCCGGTTAAGCCACTCGCAGAGGACTTGATCGCTCAATTTCACTAAATTACGGGGATACTAATGTCGGTGTTTTTACCCGCTGTTCCAACATGTCCCACAGATTTTCAATGGGGTTCAAGTCAGGTGATTTTGCAGGCCAATCGAGATGTAAATAGAGTGGGGAGTGTCCATAAAACCAGGTCACATATGCGTCCAGCCCGATAAACTTTGCTATTGTCATCTTGAAAATTCGGGTTATCAATAACGTACTCATCATGGAGATGTTGACTGAAAGGCCAAACCTGATCATCCAGAATGTTTAAATAAACATGGTGGTTCATGTTAGTGGTCACCTGAGTGAGCGGGCCCAATCCATGATACGAAAAACGCCCCCAAAACATCACAGACCCACTTCCGGCTTGAACCCGGATGAAATGTTTCATTTGGCCTTCGGTGCACTTGGCGACGCGAGTCATTAGAATACAGGCAAAAACGTGATTCATCAGACCACATTACGTTCCGCCAGTTAGCTAGTGCCCATTAAGGTTCACAGCTGTATGTGCCTGTGTGAGCAATGGCCTCTTGCGAGGTGACCGACTCCAATTGTTCATTGCGTGCAGGTCCTGTCGCAATGTTCTCTCGCTATCAGGTTGGGATGGACTTTATTCACTGACTGCAGCAATTTATGTAGCGTTTGGAAGCGATTTTGATTTACAAGCTGTGAAACGCATCTCCGGTCCCTCTCAGTCAGGATCTTCTTCCCACCACAATTCTAACATCGTGTTTCGTGGCCACGTGTAGTACACTACTTGTAGACACGTTGAACAGTCCGCTGCAAAACACCAACAAATCCAGCAACTTCACGCACCGTATGGCCATGGGCACAACCAAACACGATTGGCCCCTTTTTGCCACTCTGTCACATCCTTGCATCTACCCATGTTGACGTTCACTGTCCACTTGAACATCAATGTCTCACTGATCGCTACAGCCTTATGCTCGCGTAGAGGCAGTGCGCGTGCGGTTGAGCACGGGACTCGTTCGCTACGCCATCTGTACAGGCTTAACGATCCATGGTGATTCATTTTTTGTCCGGTGAACTTACTATCGTGGGAGAAAAGATATCCTAAATACTCAATTATCTACTGTATCTTTCCCAGTTTAGTATACCCAATCCAGCATTCAATTCCCCTATTGATATAGCTTTAGTCCAGGGAAGGCTGATTTTCATATTATTATTATTATTATTATTATTATTATTATTATTATTATTATTATTATTATTATTATTATTATTATTATTATTATTATTATTTCTTCGCCGACTAAGGAGCGGGATTGAACTTATTTAACTGATGTCGTTGCCTTTTTCTTCTCTCAGAATCTCTTCATCTTCTCGCTGTGGTTTTCCTTGCGATCTTCTGACCAGGTTTTGTTGGTGGTAGTGCTTGGATGGTGTGTAAAGCGGTGATTGTCGACTAATTTCCTGCTCCTAGATCTGTCTAAAATATCATGTTATCTGTAAAGCCTATTTCCTGAAGATCTTTTTCAACTTCGAGTAGCCAATTTTTACGTACTTTCATTGATAGGGCAAGGTTCAGAATTCCTTCGGTCAATCTCTGATTACTCATTCTGAGAATTTATCCATAAAATTTCAAACGTCCTTTTCTAAATGTGTCTTAGGATTTTTTCTGAGTGTCGGTACAGATCATAAGATTCCCCTGTACAGAATGGTCCTTCCTTGAGATTTTTCTTTCTTGCTTTTCTACATGTTTTCAGTGATCTGTCCCCAGTGATCAGTGTTTCAGATTTACGGCCCCATGGCTAAATGGTTAGCATGCTGGCCTTTGATCACAGGGGCCTCGGGTTCGATTCCTGGCAGGGTCGGAAATTTTAACCATCATTGGTTAATTTCGCTGCCACGGGGGGCTGGGTGTGTGTGTCGTCTTCATCGTCATTTCATCCTCATCACGACGCGCAGGTCGCCTACGGGAGTCAAATAAAAAACCTGCATCTGGCGCTTGTCTTCGGACACTCCCGGCACTAAAAGCTATACGTCATTTCAGTGTTTCAGATGTATATAGTGCTTCAGGCTTGATTACAGTATTGTAATGCCTTAATTTTTGCATTTCGGGATATGGACTTTTCTAAGTGAGTCTGTATGCTCTTTGTAGTTCAGAGATCCTTTCTTTGTTTGCTTCTCCCAGGTATTTGAATTTAAAAACTAGGAATATTTTGCCATATTGGGTTTTAATTTGTTGTTTATCTAGATGTTTAGTGCGCAGGATCACTCAATTAAACAAGCTACAAATAATTCGCAACTTTTCTTTTTAAGAGACAGCGATGTTGTAGTTACATTGTAGAGGTCACGGAATATTCCATCGCTGTGAAAAGATCAGCTAACTGCAATACCGCTTGTCCTAATATTGTGCTTATAAATTATGTTTCTTATCTTGTTTGTTGACGTTATTGAACAACACACCATCAGGAGACTGTAACCGGAAAAACCACATCTCCGTCATATCTCTTGCTAAATAAGAAGCCGATTATTAAAATATGTTAGTGATGGTGGGGGTTATTGTTTTAAGTGAATTATAACACCTTCTTCTCCTCTTTTCCCTCGCCATTACCGAACATGTTGTGTGAGTTCTCTCTGAAATACCAACGAAATGTTAATGCTAAAAATTCTAAATTTCCTAGAAAATTGATTAAATATACGTGTTATGGCACGTCAGTTGCGGGGTGAGAATCACAGACACCTTTCGCTACTCACCCTAAAGGGCGAAAACTGGCAAGAGCAGAAATATTTCAACTTCTATAACAATAGATGTCCGATGAATGGTCAGCGGTTCAGAGGGTCTCGGCTGGGAACATCGTACCGAGCTCGATAGCTGCAGTCGCTTAAGTGCGGCCAGTATCCAGTATTTGGGAGATAGTGGGTTAGAACCCCACTGTCGGCAGCCCTGAAGATGGTTTTCCGCGTTTTCCCATTTTCACACCAGGCAAATGCTGGGGCTGTACCTTAATTAAGGCCACGGCCGCTTCCTTCCCACTCCTAACCCCTTCCTGTCCCATCGTCGCCATAAGACTTACCTGTGTCGGTGCGACGTAAAAGCAACTTGTAAAAAAAAAAAAAAAAAAAAAAAAAAAGAATATCGTGGTAGGCTGTCACTATTGTAACGGTCGCAGGGTTTTGAGGGTTTCGTAGACTTACTTATTAGAAATAAAATACAAATGTTACGAGGATAATAAATTTTATTGAATAGAAAGTCTGAGCGCGCGAGTCAACTCAGCGCCATCTTATAACCGAGTATGCGTGTGACGTCACATATTTAGAACACATTTTGCCTTACTTTGAAACGCTATTTCATGAAAAATACGTTTCATATATTTTTTGCAACTAGAAGCCTCCTTTTTTATCTTTCAATTGAGACATTAAACATTATCGTAAGTTACATACTCTAGGCAATATACGCTTTCTACCCAAACACGAAAAGCGTCTTAACATTTTTCTTTCCATGTACCCGATGCCTACGAACGTAAGACTATGATAAAAAGATATTCTCTATCTCCAGTGTTTTATATTGATGAAAGTCATTGGCACTTTTTCAACTGGAGTACAATAACACAGGTGTTGAAAACAAAATATTAAGGGGGACCTGTTAAGTGAAAGGGACGTAGGAAGAGCAAAAGTATATTTAAAACATCAAATTTATCCGTCACATTGAAATGAAAACCTACAACTTGTTTTCCAGTCATTGACCGGATCAGGGATGGAATGAATGAAGCCCCATCTTGCGGCGAGGATAGGAATTGTGCCGGCTGTCGAGGCCTGTCGCATTCTTCTGGGGCAATGATTAATGACTGACAGATGAAATGAAATGATAGTGTTGCTGGAATGAAAGACGACAGGGAAACCGGGAGTGCCCGTAGAAAAACCTGTCCCGTCTCCGCTTTGTCCAGCACAAATCTCACATGGAGTGACCGGGATTTGAACCACGGAACCCAGCGATGAGAGACCGACGCGCTGGCGCCTGAACCACGGAGGCTTCATCCGTCACATTATCACATCAAATTTAGATACATACATACATACATACATACATACATACATACATACATACATACATACATACATACATACATACATACATACATACATACATATTCATTATAGAGTGTTATGCCTTTGAGCGTTCAGTCTCTGAATCCACTAAATGCCTCAACAATCCTCTATTTGTAACTAGCTCTGTGGGTTCGTTTAGTTCCATACTTCTTATCCTTATGCCCGGTCAGCATTTCGAAAATGTACCAACTCTGATGGCCTTGTTGTTCGCCTCGATCAGGTCCTGTGTAGTGAAGGGTTGCTCTAGTAGAGGACAGATGAGCAGATGGTTCGAATTTTGTGTTACACCACACTCTCAGGATGTGTCTCCATCAGCTGGAAGTATGTCACATTTTTGCATGTTGGTCTTGCAAAGAGGGACGCCCAGCCTAAGACGATTAAGTGATCTCCAGATAGGGTAGGGCAGGTCATTTCTTGGAGCTATCTCTTCCTTTGCAGGGGTATCAGACGGTAGCATGCTCTTCCACCTTGTGATGTGGTTAGACTCCGACCGGTGGTTGAGTCCTGGTCATGAAGCTTTTTCTCGACTTCAGTCGACAGACTACAGTCTGGTGATCATGCAGTGGATGGCGAGAATCATGTCTGCTTCGTCCTCTCTGCATCAGCAGCAACAGCGCTTCTGATAGTGGGGGGATCTATTCCAACAATCGGGTAGAGTTTGTCAACTGGAGTTGGCTTCAGACATCCCGACAAGATTCGTACGGTCTCGTTGATTGCAATGTCAACCTACTTAGTGTGACCGGATGCACACAACACAGGTGAACAGTACTCTACAGCGGACACACTCAAAGCAAGAGCAGAGGTTTTCAGGACGCGAGGGCTTGCTCCCCAGGTGGTGGCTGTGAGTTTTCTCAAAATATTATTCCGTGAACTAACTCTCAGCCTGGTGTTGTGGCAATGTTTCTTGAAGGGCACTGTTCGGTCAAGAGTAACACCTAGATATACAGGTGCTGGACAATGTTCAAGTCGTTTGCCTTGCCATGTAATGTCCAGTTCCCGCCGAGCTTCTCTATTCCTTAAGTGAAATGCGCACACCTGAGTCTTGTGGGATTTGGCTTTAGATGATAGCCTTCATAGTAAGAGCCAAGAGTATCTAGTGCAGATGTCAACTTTCCCTCCACCTCTTCAAATATCTTTCCTTGGGCAGCCACTGCAGTCTCGTCGGCATAGATGAAAAGCCTGATATGTTCCGTTATGGGCTGACCATTAGTGTAAATATTAAAGAGCACAGGGGCTAGCACACTGCCTTGTGGTAAAACGTTCCTTTGTATGCGCCATCTGCTCTTCTTAGCATGGAGAGAGACTTGGAATCTTCTGTTCAGCAGGAGAGTGCCAATAAGAGATGCTAGTTGATAATCATTAGTGAGCTGGTAAATTTTCCTCAGCAACTTTCTGTGGTTGATGGTGTCGTAGGCAGCTGTTAAGTCAACAAAGGCAACTTCTGTTACCTTACGCTGTTCAAAAACATCCTCGATGTGTTGAGTAGTTAGTGTGATTAGCTCCCACCCCCAGAGGCCCGGGTTCGATACCAGACTCTGCCATGAAATGTGAAAAGTAGTACAAGGACTAGAACGGGTTCCGCTCAGCCTCGGGAGGCCAACTGAGTACAGATGGTTTCGATTCCCACCACAGCCATCCTAAAAGTGATTTTCCATTGTTTCCCACTTCTCCTCCAGGCAAATGCCGGAATGGTAGCTAACTTGAGACCACGGTTGCTTCCTTCCCTTTTCTTTGTCCATCCCTTCCATTCTTTCCATCCCCCACAAAGTCCCTGTTCAGCATAGCAGGCGAGGCTGCCTGAGCGGGGTACTGGTCCTGCTCTACAGTTGTATCCGGCTCCAGGACACTGCCATTGATGCGGTGGAGGTGGGATTCCTTGTTGAGTCCGGGGGAAAAGCAAACCTGGACGGTAAACGGATTAAATAAATAAATAAATAAATAAATAAATAAATACATTTTAATACAAATCTAAAAAGAATTGAATACCTAGGGGTAATAATAAGCAGCAATGGTAGATAGTTAGATCAGATTTAGAGAGCAAGAAACTTTGCCCTTTTACATTTTCTCCGCTTAGAAGACGAGAGTCCGCCTTTGTGGTGTAGTGGTTAGTATGATTAGCTGACACGCCCGGAGGCCCGGGTTCTATTCCCGGCTCTCCCACGAAATTTGAAAAGTGGTGCGAGGGCTGGAACGGGGTCCACTCAGCCTCGGGAGGTCAGCTGAGTAGAGGTGGGTTCGATTTCCACTTCAGCCATCCTGGAAGTGGTTTTCCGTGGTTTCCCACTTCTCCTCCAGGCAAATGCCGGGATGGTACCTAACTGAAGGCTCACACTCCAGGACACTGCCCTTGAGGCGGTAGAGATGGGATCCCTCGCTGAGTCTGAGGTAAGAACCAACCTTGGAGGGTAAACAGATTAAGAAGAGGAAGAAGAAGAAGAAGAAGAAGAAGAAGAAGAAGAAGACGAGGGAGCTTAGTACATACCCACAATTCAATGCTTTCCATGTATGAATGATCTTATTCTTCTACTTCCGCATTTCCCCTTATCCTGGTAGGTTGTGTGTGAGAGCTGTCACACACAAGTGGACTCTGCCTGGTTTTACGGCTAGATGCCCTTCCTGTTTCGAGTCCTGTTTGGAGGGATGTTTTCAATATTTCATGTTTGTCCGGCTCCTTGGTTGGATGGCCAGCATACTGGCCCTCGATTCAGAGAGCTCCTGGTTCGATTCCTGACCGGGTCAGGGATTTTAATTTCGTATACCTAATTCCTCTGGTTTGGGAACTGGGCAGTGTATTTGCGTTTGTTTCAATGCACATCTCCGTGTACACACAACGTATCACTCTACAAACCAGAACAGAAACATTTCACTCCACATTTAGTTGGCGTCATGAAGGGCATCCGACCGTAAAACTGGGCAGAATCCATACAAAGTGCCAGCCCCAGGTCATTGGCTAAAGGCCAGAAAGAAGAAGAAAAAGAAAATGATTCGCTGTTTTATGTTTTTGAGGTAGTTGTTTGTGTAATTCCTGTAGCGACCCTAAACGATACGTCATGTATTATATCTTTATCTGGCTCAGACAATCAATGTAAGTTGTAGTGACCTTTTGTATCATACATCAAGGCCGCACCCAGGAATTTTTTGGAGAGGGATACGCTTTATGGCAGTGGGGGGGGGGGGAAACAAAACCTATAGTATTTTTTTTTTTTTTTTACTTTCAAATAGATTTTACAGAAAGAAACGTTTGAAATTGTTTTAGAGCAGTACCTTTTACAACTCAACGGGTGAAGTAGAAAGGTAAATTCATAGCGGTCTGGTGGGCAGAACACTGTTTCTGCCATTTGTTTAAAAACGGAGGTAACAATATGTTTCAGTGTACTAAAAGCATTTAGAAGTATGATTCACTTTTTAAAAGATCTTCTAGTGGCTCGATAACGTGAAAATATTTTTCCTGAAATTGATTTTCATGGTGTCCGCCTCTGTGATTAGCTGCCACCCCCGAAAACCCGGGTTCGATTTCCGGCTCTGCCACGAAATTTGAAAAGTGGTACGAGGGCTGGAACGGTGCCTATTCAGCCTCTAGAGGTCAACTGAGTAGGGGTGGGCTCGATTTTCACCTCAGCCATCCTCGAAGTGGTTTTCCGTGGTTTCCCCACTTCTGCTCCAGGCAAATGCCGGGATGGTACCTAACATAAGGCCATGGCCGCTTCATTCCCTCTTCCTTATTTATCCCTCTAATCCCCCCCCCCACAAGTCCCCTGTTCAGCATAGCAGGTGAAGCCACCTGGGTGAGGTACTGGTCCTCCTTCCCAGTTGTATTCCAGACCCAAATTCTCACGCTCCAGGACACTGCTCTGGAGGCGGTAGAGGTGGGATCCCTCGCCGAGTCCGAGGGAGAAACTAACCCTGGAGGGTAAAAAGACTGAAAGAGAAAGAAAGATGTTTATGGTTCAAAATGTATTAAGAACATAAAAGACAAAATTAAATTTTCAATTTATGTTTTCAGTAAATTTGTTAACTATATTCATAGAGAAATATTTAAATATGGACAAAATTTGTAGGTTAAATTCATCTGTTTATTGTCCGGCCCTATGGCTAAATGGTTAGCGAGCTGGCCTTTAGTCACAGGGGTCCCGGGTTCGATTCCCGGCAGGGTCGGGAATTTTAACCATCAATGGTTAATTTCTCTGGCAAGGGGACTGGATGTATGTATCGTATTCTTCATCATTTCATCCTCATCACAACGCGCAGGTCGCCTACGGGAGTCAAATCGAAAGACCTGCACCTGGCGAGCCGAACATGTCCTCGGACACTCCCGGCACTAAAAGCCATACGCCATTTCCATTTCATTTGTTTATTTTGCAAATGCTTGTTTTTACAATATTTCTAATTTATTGTAGGCTGTTTCGAGACCCGTATACGCTGTTTAAATTTGTCAAGTTTACTTTTATTTTGGAGGGGGTTTGAACTCCGCTAACCTCTCCCCCGCCCTGGGTACGGCCTTGTTATGCATGATACATTCTACATTTTGTGTTTGCAATTGTTGTGTCTTCTTCTACTGCAAGGTATAGGTGGCTGCACGGTGTAAATATCAAACTGGGTATTGTGCCGGACGTATCATTAACTCCTCTCTAAAATATTCCAAAAATACTGTTTGTAGAGCTGCGTCATATTTTTAATGAAGTCAATGTCAAAATACCCCCCCCCCCTTCCACACACACACACGAGAGATGGCATGGAATGACATTAGTAGACGAATAAGTTTGAGTGGTGTCTTTAAAAGTAGGAAAGATCACAATATGAAGATAAAGTTGGAATTCAAGAGGACAAACTGGGGCAAATATTCGTTTATAGGAAAGGGAGTTAGGGATTGGAACAACGTACCAAGGGAGATGTTCAATAAATTTCCAATTTCTTTGAAATTATTAAAAGAAAGGCTAGGAAAACAACAGATAGGGAATCTGCCACCTGGGCGACTGCTCTAAATGCAGATCATTATTGATGGATTGATGAAAAACAAAATATTTTTAAAATGTCTTAATTTGTCTTGGTTATTTACAGGATATATGATCGAGACTGTGTTGGGAAAACACGAGTACTCAGCCCCCGAGTCAATGTACTTCCTCTTACCCGGAGGACCCGGTTTCAATTCCCGGCCATGTCAGGGATTTTTACGCTGGTCTGAGGGCTGGTTCGAGGTCCACTCAGCCTACGTGATTACAATTGAGGAGCTACCTGACGATGAGATAGCGACCCAGTCTACTGTAGAAAGCTAGCATTCGTCGTGCTGACTTCAGGGCGCCATGGGGTTGGGTTTTTGAGTCAAAGTAATGAACAAGAACTGACTAAATTCCCCGGTCCGGTCGAGAATCGAACTGGGAACCATATACACCACTGGCCTTGAGGCTGACGCTGATCTTCCAGCCAAGGAACCAGGCAATCATCAGGGCCAGTTTTTTCCATATAATTTTATTGCAAACTTGCTTTTTCGACTATCACTAGAACGTGTAGGCTTTCTCTCCAGGCCACAATATTTATGGTATTTTGCATCCATCTCTTGGCACAGGCCAGAGTAAATTGTACCTTTCACCGAAGTCCCAGTCAACTTCCATGGCTGTGACAATATGGAAGTTGCTGGGGTATGGGTAGTGCTGAGTAGTGACATTCAGAGCATGACTAGTGCATCTGAGTGTTATGAAAGGTGCTGCTCATAGGGTCAGTTGTGCTGCAATAGTACTTTCTGACCCAGTGAGGAAAGCAATGGCAAACTACCTCACTCCTCATCTTGCCTAGTACACCTCATTTTGGTGCTGCCATTGGTTTTTGGGGTTTCCTTATAACCGCATAACCTTTGGTGGTGCTATTTGAGGATCCAACCAGCCTCTGGGCTGATGACACATGAAAATCATGCTGTCAGTATTGCGCACTGGAAGAGTAGTCTAGTTGCGACACACTGTACCAATGGCGAAGGTCGCAGCTTCACGGCGCCGCGTATGTAGTGAACTCGAAAGCCGAGATAAAATTGGGGGCGAAGTCCTATTGCCTCATGGATGTCCAGGATAGCCCCAAGCCTTGGAACTTGGACTCCTACCTAACCATTCCGCGCGGAACTCACGTGAACCGCTCGTGAATCCTTAGTCTTATGAATTACGACCTGTGACACGTGCTTGCTGGTGGAATCTTGTTACACAGTTAACAACTTTACTTTGTCATTATACGTTGTGGGTGTGGCATAGCACACATCACAGCGTGACTTGCGTGACATAACAGGCGACTGAAATGTGTGACTTCCCGAGAATGAGTTGGCGAAGTCGCGGCTCCTAACTGAGTCTGGCATTGGTTCCACTTATCTGCGTCAGGCTTTTTTAATTTTTATTTTTACGTCGCACCGATACAGATCTTATGGTGATGATGAGATAGGAAAGGGTTTGGAGTGGGAAGGAAGCGGCCCTGGCACGGACACACATAGGTCTTATGGCGATTATGGGATAGGAAAGAGCTAGGAGTGTGAAGGAACTAGCCCTGGCACACATAGGTCTTATGGTGATGATGAGATAGGAGAGGGCTAGGAGTGGGAAGGAAGCGGCCGTGGCACAGACACACATAGGTCTTATGGCGATGATGGGATAGAAGAGGGCTAGGAGTGGAAAGGAAGCGGCCCTGGCACAGACACACATAGGTCTTATGGCGATGATGGGATAGGAGAGGGCTAGGGGTGGGAAGGAAGCGGCCCTGGCATACACACACATAGGCCTTATGGCGATGATGGGATAGGAAAGAGCTAGGAGTGTGAAGGAACTAGCCCTGGCACACATAGGTCTTATGGTGATGATGAGATAGGAGAGGGCTAGGAGTGGGAAGGAAGCGGCCCTGGTACAGACACACACAGGTCTTATGGTGATGATGGGATAGGAGAGGGCTAGGAGTGGGAAGGAAGCGGCCGTGGCACAGACACACATAGGTCTTACGGCGATGATGGGATAGGAGAGGGCTAGGGGTGGGAAGGAAGCGGCCCTGGCACAGACACACATAGGTCTTATGGCGATGATGGGATAGGAAAGAGCTAGGAGTGTGAAGGAACTAGCCCTGGCACACATAGGTCTTATGGTGATGATGAGATAGGAGAGGGCTAGGAGTGGGAAGGAAGCGGCCCTGGTACAGACACACACAGGTCTTATGGTGATGATGGGATAGGAGAGGGCTAGGAGTGGGAAGGAAGCGGCCGTGGCACAGACACACATAGGTCTTACGGCGATGATGGGATAGGAGAGGGCTAGGGGTGGGAAGGAAGCGGCCCTGGCACAGACACACATAGGTCTTATGGCGATGATGGGATAGGAAAGAGCTAGGAGTGTGAAGGAACTAGCCCTGGCACACATAGGTCTTATGGTGATGATGAGATAGGAGAGGGCTAGGAGTGGGAAGGAAGCGGCTGGGAAGGAAGCGGCCCTGGCACAGACACACTTAGGTCTTATGGTGGTTGTGGGATAGGAAAGGGCTAGGTGTGGGAAGGAAGCGGCCCTGGCACGGATACACATAGGTCTTATGGTGATGATGGGATAGGAAAGGGCTAGGAGTGTGAAGGAAGCGGCCCTGGCACAGACACACACAGGTCTTATGGTGTTGATGGGATAGGAGAGGGCTAGGAGTGGGAAGGAAGCGGCCCTAGCCCTAATTAAAGTACACCCCCTAAAATGTACGTGGTGTGGAAATGGAAAACCATGGAGAACCATCTTCAGGGCTGCCGATTGTGGGTATTCGAGCCCACTATCTCCCGATTGCAAGCTGACAGCTACGTGACCCAAACCGCGCAGCCACTCGCTCGACTTTTGTTCGGTTTTCTATTTCGATGTTTCTTGGTCAACTCTTGATTTTTCCACCCCGCCAGTTTCAGATTTGCGAGGCGTGTATTATTTTGCACTAGTATTGACGAACAAGCAATAAAGCTCGTTGAGTGGAAAAATACAACTAACTCTAGAGAATAATGTTCGTGGCATTTCTTCAACTGAAAATCTAAAATTCGTAAGTGGTTGTAGATTTCTTAATACAGAAAGAGGTGTGGATTCTGTTTTGAGCTTCTTTTCCAATCTATTTTTAAACCATACCATCTGAATAATACTCTCACAATATTCTCGTTAACGACCGGCTCGACTATTGACCAATAGCAGATGGCTCATACAAGGCTGTCTGAGGGGTGATCAGACCGTTGACCAGTAGCATATTGCTCCTGACCAATAGCGTGCTTGCCTCGTGAATGACAGACACCACATGGATCGCAGTGTGGACTTCATAAACGCCGTGGAAGTTGCGAGAACTCTACCTCTTGTTACATCTCAATCACGTGACGTTACGTTACAAATATCTGACTACGCCACTCGCCATGGTCTTCGTGATGTTCAGTTCCGCTACCCCAAATGGCAACACAGGGAGCACTTCAAGTAATCAGTCTTTAACGGTTCAATCAAGTTTATGGAATTTACATTTTGACACAAAACGTGTCTAGCACGATTCCGATGTGGGTACATAAGTACGGACGTGTAGGCAAAGGCATTAGTGTGGCAGTCGTGTCGTTCCGATGTGCGTGCGTTAAATGAGGCCACGTGAACTATGCGTCCAAACAGGACCAATGTGCTGTTATTCTCTTCCTGGCTGCCGAAGGACAAACACTGGCTAACATCCATCAGAGAAGGAAGACTGTGTATGGGGCAGCATGTCTGTTGAAAAGCACCGTCGTGGAATGCTGCACCAAGTTCCGTGCTGGTCGCGTTTCGACACAAGACGCCGGTCGATCTGGGAGGTCAGCCTCATCCAAAAGGTACGCCAACTCAAGTGGGAGACAGCCGAGCACCCGCCCTATAGTCCTGATCTCTCCCCATGCGATTCCTGTCGGACAAGGATGTGCAGCAGGTGGTTACGGACTTCTTCACACGCAACAGGACAAAGTGCTTTACCATACGGGGCACTTCAACCGGGTGCGTCGGTGGGATGAGTGTCTCAATGCTCACGGCGATTTTTCCTGATTGGCATCTCGATTCAGGACTCTACGGCCGTCGAACGGAACCTTTTTTATCGCCTCTTATAATTTTACATGAACAATACCGAAACCATATTTGTGTGTGTCGAAAGGGATGAAAAGACGGAACAAACATAGCGCTGTAATATGAATCGAGAATACGACAGCGTTATTACTTTAGTTCTACGGTTTTCTTGGTTACAGCGTTATTCATGTGAATAATTCAGCAAAAAATCATGTTATCTCTCAGTATACAACATGTATTCCTTTTCCATTCTTAGCATCTGGTCACCCGACAAACTACATCTATTGTCTGTCGAAATGAATTTATAGTCTAAGAATGGTCTTTCTACGTCATCTGACGTCATTGAATAGTATTCACACGTTGGTGACCAAAGCTCGGAACATGAATCTGGCAAAGTCATCCTAATATCACTAATTGATTCGGTCTTTTTTAGTCCTGGGATAAAATTTAATACCTTTCCTGACTTGCATTTACTATTCTCTCGATGTTCATTTGTAATGTAATTTAGTGAAGAAATTGCCTCTCAACGAGTTACAGCGATCCGTGACTAAACAGACAGACTGGCCGTCTAAAGTAGTGAATGGAATTCAAGGAAGTCGCACGTCTTCCCTTTCGCCAAGCCGTCTGCTTCTGTTTTAAGTGGTAAAGGGAAAGTGCCGTTGCTGAGAGTTTAGCGTTGTCTTTTCTTGCTGGGAATGTATGTCTCAATCAAAACACGATTTTGTTCATGATTATTATGCTGTTTTGTTTAGAATATACAATAACGCAAATAACTCATTTTCAAAAATCTTGGCCCTATTATGATACTTTATTAGTATTGCAGCCATCACGGACTTCTGTGCTGACAGGATCACCCCATAGCAAGTACGCTGCAATGACATCGGCTGGAAGCCACGGCGTGTTCGTGTTTGATGCTGATTTCTCGGCATGGTTCTCAAGCCGGTATTAAGACACGTCCAGATTTAGCAACACCGACTCTTGATGCCCGTTTATATTCGCCCACAAAGCGATCGGATTGGCTAACTTCAGGAGCTGGTAACATAACGATTTGAGAAATCGAATTATTGTTTCAAATGATTTATCAGCATGATCAACTGCCAATGCTTTTGTACCCGGTTCACGTTGTTTCCGACCACCCTGTATAACGTATGGCTTTTAGTACCGGAAGTGTCTGAGTTCAAGCGGGTGAGTAGCTCGGATGGTACAGCGCTGACCTCCTGTGCAGAACTTGACAGATTCGATCGTGGCTCAGTTCCGTGGTATTTGAAGGTGCTCAGATACGTCATCCTGGTGTCGTAGATTTACTGGCAAATAAATGAACTCCTGTGGGACAAAATTCCGGCATCTCGGTGTATCCAAAAATTGTGAAAGCCGTTAGTGAGACGTAGAAACCAGTAGCATTATTATTCTCTGAGGTCATGTTCGGTTTGCCAGTTCTGTACCTGCTTTTTCCATTGGGGTGAACTACAGGTACCGCTGTGTGGGTGTAGGTACGGACTAGGAATGGACAGGAAGCGGCCGTGGCCACGAGAAAGGTGTCGTCCCAGAATTTACCTGGAGCTGAAGTGGGAAGCCACGGAAAACCATTTCAAGGATGGCCAACGGGAAATTCGAACCCACCTGTCTTTCTAGTACAGAGCTAGAAGGCGCGACTGGCTGTGGCGCAAAGCACTGAGCTAACCTGTTCAATATTAATATTACGTTAATGTTAGAATTCAGTACAATAGTTTATCAAGAAGGAGAGAGAGTGCGAGATACAGACAGAGAGAGTGTAATTAATGTTTTGTGTCAGCGTCCAGAAGGAGTGGTTGAAAGTGAATGAAACTCCCCCTGGCCGCAATGCATGCCCTTTTGCGTTTCGGAATGGTGTCAAACAGCCTTTGGATCCTCTCCTGGGGCAAGTTTGTCCACAGTTGTTGCAGCTGTCCCTCCAAATCCCGCAGGTTGGTACTGGGTCGGAGTTCCCGTCCAATGTAATCCTATACGTGTTTAGTGATGGGGAGGTCCGGGGATCTTGCTGGCCACGGGAGGACTGAGAACTAGGCAGTCCATTGACACACATGCTGTTTGTGAACGTGCATTATCTTGTTGGAACACTCTCCCAGGGTGCTGTCCCATAAGGGGTAGGACGTGCGAACGCAGAATGTCTTTGACGTATCGATGTGCCGTCAAAGTCTGCCGAATCACTATTAAAGGCGACATGAACGCATATCCTGTGGCTCCCCATATCATGATGCCAGGGATTACATGCACACAGTATTCAGGCGCAGCCCGCCTGCTTTAAGCACTCTAATTTGTTCAAAGTAAACGTGCCGGCCCACCTCGGCACTCAATGAAGAGCACCGCGGTAGGATTTCATCGGGGTCCGCCTACGGCGCGCAGGAACCGCACGCGGATAACCACGGCGGCCACGCGCTTTCCACTCGCCACCACCGGCAGGACGTCCCACGAACTATGCCAGTTAGACACCGACGAGCGATGAACCGACAGCGTGGGACACAAATCCAACTACGAGCTTTTTAACCTCAACAGCTTTAATATACGCTATTGGAGCTGGAATTACCGCGGCTGCTGGCACCAGACTTTCCCTCCAATGGATACTCGTTAAAGGATTTCAAGTGTACTCATTCCGATTACGGCAGCATCTGCCTTCTGCTCTCGACGCCGCCAAACCCGCACACGATGGTCATCGGAGGTTATGGAGAAGCGGGACTCATCACTGAACATGATGCGACGCCAGTCGTCCTCTGTCCATGCCTCCCGGGCAAGACACTACTCCAAACGCAGATGTTGGTGTTCTGGTGTCGATGGCAACCGACCCATGGGGTGGTAGGACCCAAATTCGGCGTGTGCGAGTCGTCGAGATACTATGCGGGAATTCACAGGATGTTGTAGAGTCTGCAGTACATGTTCGCGGATGGCGGGTGTCGAAGTTATGGGATCCCGCAATGCTTGGCGCACCGTACGACGGTCCTCCCTCGGGGTAGTGTTTCTTGGACTACCCGAACCTGCACGACGTGATTGTGTGCCCTCATGTAACCCATTGAGTCCAGCATCGGACCACTGTGACATCTGAATGGCCCGCCTGCCTGGCAATTGCACGATACGACCAACCAGCCTGATGCAATCCCACAATGCGGCCTCTGTCAGTTGGTGGATAGGCTGTCTAACGCGAACGCGAGGCATCGCGGGTAATTCGTACGATACGCAGTCTTCTCTGCACTCCCAACAGTTGACTGGTAACAACTTATCAACAATAGGACGGTGCCATCACGAATGCACTCTTTTTTTTTTTTGCTAGGGGCTTTACGTCGCGCCGACACAGATAGGTCTTATGGCGACGATGGGATAGGAAAGGCCTAGGAGTTGGAAGGAAGCGGCCGTGGCCTTAATTAAGGTACAGCCCCAGCATTTGCCTGGTGTGAAAATGGGAAACCACGGAAAACCATTTTCAGGGCTGCCGATAGTGGGATTCGAACCTACTATCTCCCGGATGCAAGCTCACAGCCGCGCGCCTCTACGCGCACGGCCAACACGAATGCACTCTAGTGGGCGTTCTACACTTACAGATCCTTGTAAATGTAATCATTTGCTCACACATCAGTGGTATGCATGTATACCGAAATGGGATAATATTGGACCACTCCTTCCGGGTGCTTAACTTTTTTGTCAGGCAGTGTATATTGACCTTTTCAGTACCAAGTTTATTAATCCTTGTGCATGCCCATCCTGAGTTTTTTCTGGTTGTTTCAGCAATGGTCGAAATGGGCTAAGTGGTTTAAACATATTACAAATATGTACACTGTTACTGAAGTACCATGGAAGGAAAATATTATTATAACAGTTGTATCTCTTGAATCTCTCACCGAAACTAAACAACTGTGTGATCAGTTTCCACAGCTTCATCCACTGCAAACTTGTTTTCACTATTGTCATAAAATCATGCACTAATTCCGGACAGTATCTAAAATATCATCCTCCATCATGCTCTCATTAAGACCGAGCTCGATAGCTGCAGTCGCTTAAGTGCGGCCAGTATCCAGTATTCGGGAGATAGTAGGTTCGTACCCCACTGTCGGCAGCCCTGAAAATGGTTTTCCGTGGTTTCCCATTTTCACACCAGGCAAATGCTGGGGCTGTACCTTAATTAAGGCCACGCCCGCTTCCTTCCCACTCCTAGCCCTTCCCTGTCCCATCTTCGCCATAAGACCTATCTGTGTCGGTGCGACGTAAAGCAAGTAGCAAAACAAAAAAAAAAAAAAACAAAAAAAAAAAAGCTCTCATTAAGCCTGGGTAAAGACATGTAGGAAGACAAAACACAGCTGTCAACCTTGAACAGAAAGCTTAGAATTATGGTAAGAATATATTAAAGTAATGAATTGAATGTTGACTGCCGTCTTCACGGGGCACTGCCCAACTCTGTGGCTGAATGGTTAGCATGCTATCCTTTGAACAAAAGGTTCTCATGTTCAAATCCCGACCGGGCCTGGGATTTAACCTTCATTAGTTAATTCTTCTGGCTTGAGGCCAAAGAAATGCATCGGGCCACTGCGGACGCCACACGTCATTATTATTATTATTATTTATTATTATTCCTGGCTCAGTTCGGTGATATTTGAAGGTGCTCAAATACGTCAGCCTCGTATCGGTAGATTTACTGGCACGTAAACAAATTCATGCGGGATTAAATTCCGGCACTTCGGCGTCTCCGAAAACCGTAAAAGTAGTTAGTGGGACGTAAAGGAAATATTATTATTATTATTATTATTATTATTATTATTATTATTATTATTATTATTATTATTATTATTATTAACAGGGCACAGTCAAATGATACCACCTAGTGTTGAATAACGGAACTGTAGAGTCAGACTAAACTCGGGACTGGGAGAGAGTGTGACATTTGTAATTCGAGTTGGCTCGGAATAGGTGACCATCTCGCCGCCTTTTCATCTCGCTTCTAGCACTGATTACTTTTTCTTTATAACGTAGATTTATGTTTCTTGGCAACGGCTGTGTGGAAAGAAATGTTTTAAGGTGCATTTAGTGTTTGGATAGAACGCATATATCGCCGAGAATATTTAACTTACAATGACGTTTAATGCATCACTTGACAGATAAAAGCGAAGGCTACCTGCTGAAAAAAATATTAAAAATCTGAAACGTAGTTTCGTGAAAAAGCGCGTCAAAGTAAGGCAAAGTTCGTGCTAAATATGTGACGTCACACGCATGGTGCTGTGTTGACTTACGCGCTCAGCCGCAGGTTGGATGTCTTTGTGGATACATCGTGGTCAGTTGTATACAACAAGTCTACCAAACCTGCGATCGTTATAATAGTGGCAACATACTGACAACTTTTTTTTTTACAACTTGCTTTACGTCGCACCGACACAGATAGGTCTTATGGCGACGATGGGATAGGAAAGGGCTAGGAATTGGAAGGAAGCGGCCTTGATCTTAATTAAGCTACATCCCCAGGATTTGCCTGGTGTGAAAATGGAAAACCATCTTCAGGGATCTCCCGAATGCAAGCTTAGCTGCGCGCCCCTAACAGCACTGATTACTACTACTGTTGCCAGTTCTAATAGAAATGCATGATGCATTTCCTTTTGGAGACACGCGTGAATTGCGGATGCCTTATGGAACACGACAAAATGCTGTGCTTGGAAGGGTTCTGTTTCATATTGTACAGCTTACTGAATTACTATTCATTTACTAGTGACTACCAGTTATCGCCTACAATAACGACATCATGTTTGAATGTTTTGCCTGTGATTTTCCACACTTGTAAGACGAGTAGGAAACTTAGATAATGAATTTCCGGCAACTTTGTGGTAATAAAGTTTGTATTGCCCAGTGTCGTACAGACACTACGTAGGTTCTTCGTGCGTCGTGTTGGTATACAAACAATGAACCACATGTAAACAAGTACTGCCTCTATGACCCTGCAGGAAGTCTGCTGTGGTTGGCGTGATTTCTCTGACATTTCTTATCTCTTCAGAGCTCGTACTTTCTGCTTGTCGTGTACAAAGCTGTGCACAGAAGCCGGAAGACATACAGGTTAGCGTGATAAGGCAACGAGTCTACAGCCCAAAATTAGGATTGTTTTTCTCCATAGTCAAAGAATTGCATTCGTCGAGATGACAATAAAGTGCTCCCAACGTATCCCGAGCAAGGAGGATCGAAACGTTTTGGACGATATGCAAATGTCCTTCTTCTTCTCCTTCTTGTTTCCTCTTCCGTTCTTTCCAGTATTCTTTCATCATTGCACTATGCTTTATTCTTCTCTTCTCACACCACTTCGAACCGTGTTTCCTTTACATTCTTCCTTGGAATTCTTCCATTCTTAAAACTTTGTTTCTAAAATCTCTCTTTCTGTAATTTCCTAATCTCTTATTTTATTTCTTTCTAAATCTTTGTTGACCTCTTGTATTCAGCTCGTTGTTGACTTTTCTCCCAAATATACTTGAATATCTGTTTTGTCAATCTGTTATAATCCATTTTATAGATATGTCCAAAATTTAGCAAACCCTTTTTTCTTATTGTTTCTGTTATGTTTTCTGTGTTTTGGTATATTTCCTTACTACTTCTTATTTTGCATTGTTCTGTTGTTTCATTGGTCCTAAGATTTTTCTCATGGTTCTTCTTTCTAGTGCATTCAGTTTATCTAAACCAGGGCCTCTCAGACGCCCAAAATCTCACGCGTGCAAATCGAGGCGCAATAGCTCCGTGCACTGGGCATCGGTTCCACTCGGCTCGGCTCTGACTAACTCTTCGTCTCTGGACTACTCGGCTAAGCTCGGCTCAACTCGGCTCGGATTTGGAGCGCTACGGAGCAAGTGAGGAAGAGGGAGACGGGGGGAGCGAGCGAGACAGGCGTGGGGAAAGTGAGAGAGAGAGCGCTATTGCTCCAAATCGATAAGTGGGGGTATGCACTCTGGGCAACCAAGCGAAGTCGTCTTTTGCACCGAGCACAGTGCATGCACCCTGAGAGGCCCTGTTCTAAAGTATAGTTCAAAACTTGCGTAAATACATCCTGGTTTCACCACAGTATTGTAGTGCCAGATTTTAAGATCTTTAGATAAGCATTGACTGTTGTAAATATTCTTAGTTATGCCATTTACTCTTTCCATCTTGTGTAATTTTTTTTTCTATAGTAGCCCATTCTAAATCATTTTCTTGAATTATTGCAAATAATATTGTTTTAAATATAAGATGAGCTCAATGCTGGTAATATCTTTAGACTTGTCTGATCCTATATCGGCAAGTAAATTGCAGAAGAGCTTGAAAGGCGCTTAATGTACGGTACCTTGCATGGAAAGTTGCTTGTGCTATTGGTTTCTAGGGGTTTCAACTAGTACTCATTGGCGGAGATAAGGATCCCGCAGACCCCACAGGGCGAGTGGGCCCATGGCTTGTGAGGTGCCCATGACTGTTTCTTAATTCAGAACTGAGGAGTGATTTTACATGTTGATAAAGCTACAAGGCACAACACAGTATTATTTGTATTACAGAGGGTTATTTCAAACGTAGTCCGTCGTAGTGTAGAGCTTCTTTCATCAATAGGAGTACGGTAGTTATTTCTGAAAGAATGTGGGTTTCCCAACCTGTTCCAATAATAACTTTTTTTTTTTTGCTCTTTGCTTTACGTCGCACCGACACAGATAGGTCTTATGGCGACGATGGGATAGGAAAGGCCTAGGAATGGGAAGGAAGCGGCCGTAGCCTTAATTAAGGTACAGCCCCAGCATTTACCTAGTGTGAAAATGGGAAACAACGGAAAACCATCTGCCGACAGTGAGGTTAGAACCCACTATCTCCCGATTACTGGATACTGACCGCATTTAAGCGACTGCAGCTATCGAGCTCGGTCCAATAATAACCATCCCTTGCTGCCACTCACAACAAGTAACAAGGCTTTTGATGTAATTGGACACTTCTGAAAACCCAGTTGTCAGCGAAGATGCGATAACAAAGACATCCTCCTTATCTAAATTCTAAATAACGAAGTTTCAAGCCTGTTTATAACTTTCGGCAGTCTGTGTAGCTAAGTAGGCTTACGTTGGACAGTTGAGTTGTAAATTATTAGGTCCTAGGAACGAGATTATTTCTTAATACTGTGACGGTCAGCGTGTTTTGGTTACTATCGTTAGAATATGAATTTCTTGTTTGTGTGTTCGTACTATATAAGTATATTATTTTAATTTCTTCGAAGTTGGAAACTAAATTACGTAATTATTATTATTATTATTATTATTATTATTATTATTATTATTATTATTATTATTATTATTATTATTATCATCATCATCATCATCATTACATCGTTGTTGTTCATTGTAATAATGTACAACCCTCTACTACGAAATAAACTTGTAACTTTCCTTATCAGGAAACGAGGAGGTCATTTTCAATTATTGGGGGGGGGGGCGAGTTTCTTAGCGCCGCTACTGCTGGTACTGATGGACACGACATAACTATATAAATAAAACTGAAGAGTCTGTCCGTCTGTTAGTTATTTTGACTGTAAATGCACTTTGCTGAATGTTTGGGGCAATCCTATGAAGACAGATGAATACCAACATTTGTATCTGTTTTGTTTGTTACCTTAACATAGGAAAACAGCTGATCTAATTTACATGGAATTTCATCTTTATTCTCTTGTTAGACCAAATTAAAATATAGGCTATACGTTTGTGAGTCAAAACGGTCGAGAGGTTAAGGAAGGTCAGAGTATCAAAATAGATGAAACGCGGCTCATTCTAGTTTTCACGACATCGACATGAGGAACACAACTCTTGGATCCGTAGGTCCCAGAAAACAATTATTTAGGGCTCTAGAACGAATTGTTTCCGAGATAGGAAGCTCGATGCATGTTGGCACAGCGTCGCACGATACCGTGTAGAGATCAGAATACAAAGAAAGCTTTTTGCCCGACTCCTAGATCTCATCCCTCTGTATGTGAGTGGAAGCCGCACTCGTCTGAGTTTTATGTTTAGCGGGATACTTTGCGGCAGGCGTTGTTCTTGAGAGTGATTCCCGACACACTAAGCGTACCGTGGCACAGTGGGTAATTTCTAGCATCCAGCCGGCCAAAAATAATATTTTCACCCCTTGTCTTTGGTGCGCATTTTCTCTGAGTCGTGTTTATAAGACTCTTGGGTACAATAATTAAGTATTGAAAAGTCGCGCTGTCTGATTATCTATTCTCACCGAAGGCCTAAAGTGGCTCTCCTCCGTTAGAGCATCATACTCGGGCGAGGAGAGCGCGCAGTTATTATTATGTGAGCGCTCAGTAAAGACATCAGAACTAAATATTTCTTTAGCTTGCAATATGATTATATTAGATGAAGGTGTGTATTTTTATACAGTATGTAGCATTTTCTGAAAATTACTATATTGTTGTCCGAAATATGCACTTAAAATTCAGGTACACGGTGTTCAAGCGCTATCTAATTATACAAATTTGAGCTGACTTTCAAAATGGATTGCCTTTGATTTCCGCAATGAAAGTCTTTTAGATGAGTTATCTATACTTCAAAGAATATAAAACTGTGACTTTTTGCTGCGACCAGGCGCGACCATGAGAGTAATTAATTTTTTTCAGAAGCCATGTACTCTGTAACCCGGAGGTCGGTTTTCGAGCTGTTGAGGAACAGCAGGGAATATAAGCGGGAACGATGATATTGCGAATGTTGTAATTGAACATTTAGGCTTTGAGGATTGTTTTGAGGATATATCCAAGTCAATAAGGAAATCGGTCAGTATTTTGTGTGCTAAAATTCGATCACGCTGGACAAAATATGGTAGAAAAAGGGACAAATTGCTGAAGTACAATAAAAGTTGGTTCGAGCAGAGAATGAGCCGTGCAGAAGGACGTGCATGACAACAATGTCAGGACGAGCCTGCCATTAGCTTACTATAGCTCATTCCATGTTAAGAAAACAGTATTGCTCTTATGACAACAGGGTTGCCATATCGAACGCTCCGCTCAACGCCATCACGGGAAAACGGCGGCACATGCATTTGTGAAATTCAGTATGTAAGTTCAAGACAAAAGGCTGAAGAAACTAAGCTAAAAATTACTTTTATGAACTGAAGGGGACGTGGGGTTTACAGGGGTCACTTTTGGTTCGTACAGAATCAGAGGTAAACTACGGCACATAAGAGACCTCAGTACTGAAATATAAGGCAAAGTGCGAGAGAAAATAGACAAATAATTTTTATGGACTTGAGGGGCGGGTGATGTATTTAATAAATTTATCCAGACAATAAAAGCTAGAAAACAGACGCAGTAAATAAATACTGCAGATGACTACAAAAGATCACAGTATTAATGTTAAAAAAATAAAACACACACGTAGGCTTATCGCATAACTCTCATTCAACACAATACATTTACGCACTGATTCAAAGCCTAAAATACACACGCAATAAATAAATACTGTAGATGGCTTCACTACAGAAGTTCAGGGAGGAAACGCGTCTATTGGTTGATATCCGAAGCAAAGTGCTGGCAATACCAATGATGGAAACCGCTAGAAGATTCTTCAGAGAGGCTTCCACTTCTGCGGATATTACTGGAGTAGATATAAATTTAATAAACCATCTACGTGCCATCGTATAAACTCTTTCGTGTGGGTATGCCGTTGATAAAGTAACATTGGCATGTTCGCAAAGGAAACTATACAATTATACTTACAAAAATACAAATCGTTCTACATGCCTGTAACTTTGCACAAACTCTTGGGTCATGGCACTGTATTATACTGTACCTATTGGACACCTCTCCGAGGAAGCCCAGGAGACCAGGAATAAAGATAATAGGAATCATTCCAGAAAGACTGAAATACTGAGCTTTTCCATAGGCTGCTTATATCATCGGATCCTTATATTACCAGCTTAGGGAGATCAAGGAGGAGGAAGTTGATTTCGCTTTCACGAGAAGTGCTCAACTTACTGTCTGAGCCTCCTGTATCTAGTTCTGCCGAAAGAGATAATGAAAGTGACGATAGCGATTCAGATGTAACTGTATCTAATGAATAAATTGTTTGGCAAGTAAATGTATTCCTGTATCTGTTTTTAAACATTCTAAACAGCATGTCCCACTATTAACATCTATTTAATTTCTTAAAGCTATAACGAAAAATTATTAAAATTACAAAGATTACTAATTCTATTCCTGGCGTAGTAATTTGTTCTATGTACTTGATTGACCACACACTTAATTATCTCCAATAATAGCAGTTACATACTAAGTTTTATGTAAATCGGTCCATTAGTTTCCGAGATACGATTTTTGGCCGGCTAGATTCCTGAAATTACGCACTGTGCGTGGCAGTGAAGTAAAGCGGCGGGGGGGGGGGGGGAGGAAAAAAAGAGAACCTTAAAACATACTGAGAATATTTTTAATAAATGTAGAACAAAAATTATTGTTTCAGAATATAAAAAAAACACATATTTTTACAATGGCAATGGCGTATGGCTTTTAGTGCCGGGAGATTCCAGGACGGGTTCGGCTCGCCAGGTGCAGGTCTTTTGATTTGACTACCGTAGGCGACCTGCGCGTCGTGATGAGGATGAAATGATGATGAAGACAACACATACTCCCAGCACCCGTGCTAGGGAAATTAATCAGTGATGGTTAAAATTCCCGACCCTACCGGGAATCGAACCCGGGACCGCTGTAACCAAAGCACGCTAACCATTTAGCCATGGAGCCGGGCAGTTTATAAGTGATTCAATGTGAACTCGTCGACTCACTTTGTATATAAAGATTCTCTGTGTCTTTGTGTTTTGTTTTCAAAGGACTATTCCTTTATAGGGAGTGCCTGAAAACATGGTTTGTGAAACCAATAACATTATTTTTTATACCCGTCTAGAACCCAGAGTCTGATTGGATCCTTAAAGGTTATGTGTTTATGGAGAAACCGCAAAAACCAATGGCGGCGCCAAAATGAGACGTACTAGGAAAGATGATGAATGAGATAGTTTACCATTGCTTTCCTCTCTGGGCCAGAAAGTACTATTGCAGAACGACTGACCCTATGAGTAACACCTTTCATAACACTCAGATGCGCCGGTCGTGCTCTGAATGCCATATTCAAGACCACCCATAAGCTAGCAGCTTCCATGTTTTCACAGCCAAGGATGAGACTGCGACTTTCGTGGAAGCTACATTTTATCTCTAGCCTGTGCCACATACGTGAATTATGTATTTCAACGACTAATCTAATTCCATCGATCAAGTTGGTCGCGCGGTTAGTGTCACGTAGCTGTCTGCTTGCATTTGGAAAATCATGGGTTTGAATCCCACCGTTGGCAGCCTTGGATCTGCTTTCCCGTGGTTTCTCATTTTCGCACTAGGCTGATGCTAGGACTGTACCTTAATTGAGGCCACGGCCGCTACCTGCCCAATCCTTGCGTCACCGAAACCTTCGATGTGTAAATGCTACGTTAAACCATTATACAGTTTTTGTTTGTTTGTTTGTTTGTTTGTTTGTTTGTTTGTTTGTTTGTATTATCTGAAGCCATCTCCTTTCAGTCTGGACTCAGTAATTTATAACTATTACGTTAGTCTGCGGAAAGTCCAACTCATTGGCTGAATGGTCAGCGTTGAGGCCTTCGGTTCAGAGGGTCCTGGGTTCGATTCTCGGCCGGGTCGGGGATTTTAATGGCGTTTGATTAATTCTTCTGACCCTGGGACTAGGTGTTTGTGTTTGTTCCAACACTTTCCTCTTCATATTCAGACAACCACCACAGAACCACGCAATAGTGATTACATCCCTCCATATAGGGTTGGTGTCAGGAAGGGCATCCGGACGTAAAACAGGGCCAAATCCACATGTGCGACGCAGTTCGCACCAGCGACCCCACAGATATCGGAAAAAGCGGCAGAAAAAGAAGGTCTGCAGAAACTAATTTTGATTAATACATTTATAAGCTATCATAAAAATCCACTGTTCTAGCCCTTCAGGCAAGCAACTCAACGTTGAAAACATCCTAGGGATATGATGTACGAATTTTAGGTAAATAAAATATAATAAAAAATGAGAATATATCTTCATTTATTCCTAAAAATTGCAATCCTTTTCTTAATCATTGTTATCCGGTCGATTAGATTAGCAATTTGCCTTTTTCTACCAGTACAAGTGCTAATGTGAGTCAAAGCATTGTTTCACCGAAGTCCCAGTCTCATCCATGGTTGTGACAATATGGAAGCTACTGGGGTATGGGTGGTGCTGATTAATGACATTCAGAGCACGACCAGTGTGTCTGAGTGTTATGAAAGGTGTTGCTCATAGGGTCAGTCGTGCTGCAGTAGCACCTTCTGGTCCAGTGAGGAAAGCAATGGCAAACTACCTCACTCCTCATCTTGCCTAGTACGCCTCATTTGGGCTCTGCCATTGGTTTTTTCAGTTTCCCTATAACTGCATAGCCTTTGGTGGTGCTATTTGAGGATCCAGCCAGCCTCTGCTTTTTTTTCCTTTTTTTTTTCCTAGGGGCTTTACGTCGCACCGACACAGATAGGTCTTATGGTGACGATGGGGTAGGAAAGACCTAGGAGTTGGAAGGAAGCGGCCGTGGCCTTAATTAAGGTACAGCCCTAGCATTTGCCTGGTGTGAAAAGGGGAAACCACGGAAAACCATCTTCAGGGCTGCCGATAGTGGGATTCGAACCTACTATCTCCCGGATGCAAGCTCACAGCCGCGCGCCTCTACGCGCACGGCCAACTCGCCCGGTGCCAGCCTCTGGGCTGATGACCTAACAGACAGACAGATGAAGAAGTAAACGGTCATTCCAACAGGGAAAGCAACCGACACATTGATATTATTGATTTTAAGCTATCCGGTCCTGAAGGTTTTATCACTGATCCAAAGTTAGATTTCAGACGAACTAAAACCAGCCAGAATAGGTCCATGCCGAAAAAATATATATGAAGGAACGGTGGACTTCCTTAAGCAAAGTACAAACTCTCATCCATCTCTGTAAACGGCTTGATGTTGGGTGCTCGAGGAACCATTCCTAAATTCTTTGTCAACTTTTGCAATACTTTTGGGCTGAAGAGAGATTTTATAGGAGCCTCCGTGGCTCAGACGGCAGTGCGTCGGCCTCTTACCGCTGGATACTGTGGTACAAATCCCCGTCACTCCATATAAGATTTGTGCTGGACAAAGCGGATGCGGTTTTCCCTGTCATCTTTCATTCCAGCAACACTCTCCATTCTCATTTCCTAGCATCTGTCAGTCACTTTGGGAGTGGCGACCCCATCGTACTAATAGCCTATATATGATTCATCATTACATTCCTGATCCGGTCTATGACTGAAACACAGGTTGTAGGTTTTCTTTTTCCGAAATTTCATCTATAACATCGCCGTTACTACTCTCAAAGAATCCATCATGATCTTCAAGAACCATACTTGCAAACCTCAGATAAATATTTGACTTGCCTTACCCTTTTGCCTACTCTTATGTAACTTCTTACTATCTCGTGTAGAGCTAATCCATTCATCTACATTTATTATTGTTTTACGGATACTCTTTGTCCTTGCGGAACCTGCAGCGGTTGCGGAAAAATTGTATAATAAGTAATATAACAGGGTATATCAGAAATATACAAAAAAAAAAAAAAAAGCAATCACGGATGGAGTTCGTGTTATGTTAATTACCATGGTGCAGTGGGATTGACGGACATAACTTTTCTTTTAGAGAAAATTGTTACTTTGTTGCTTCTGGAAGTGCGATTCTGATTGACGAAGTCGCACAGCACAAACCGCTGCCGTGTTTCAGGGGAGAGAAGGGGAGAGAGGGGAAGTGGTGTGTATGATGGACACAGAGATAACGTTCCGCGCTTATGCACAAGTTCCCTCGTTCGACACGCACAGGATTGTCCTAGTCTCTTACAGGCAATATTCACAGTTCGTTTATTAAACAGACGTAACTGCACACACTGTACATGAACATACTGTAATTACGACATACTTGTCAGTCAAGGAATGCACCAGATTGCTTACCCTCTCGTCTGTTAGTCGCAGTAACGTTCTTTAACATACTCGAAGATGCGATGCTGCCACCCCACGATTGTGTACTCCTGCACTCACAACATCGTAAATGGAATGAAATACTGGACAAAGGAAACAATACGCCCAGTGGGTTACGTAGCGCATACCTATCTACGAAATGTCACTGTAATATTTGTCCCAAATGGAACATAATAATTGCTTTTCAACAAATAAAGTCGAAAATCTGCGGTAAATTAAGACATGTTTTACTTGCAGAGAATAATATAGATACATACTTTACTACCTTACAACTACTTTTTTTCTGCTACGTCGCAGCGCTTCCGTATGTGTTTTGTTTGTCTAACACTTTCGTGTGTAATGTCTTTCACCGAAGTTGTTTGCGTTAAATAGGTGTCGTTTTCTTCATGTTACTCATTCGTTTTGTGCCCTAACTCATTCATTAAACAATATATTTATTGGTCCAGGGATCATGCTATTTCCCTTTCAACAAAGTAATATATTTATTGGTCCAGGGATCATGCTATTTTGCTATTTGAACTGCCCACGCTAGTCATATGGACAAAGATAATAAGAATTCACAGACATAGCACTCCCATTCGTCGGTGCTAGCCCTGGACCTCAATAAAGAAACAAAAGACGGCACGAGCAGCGGAATACAACATAAGGGAGGTCTGTCTACAGCCCGTAAGTACGTATACATATTTCTCTAGATATTTCTCTAGTAACGACGGTATTTCTTAATTTACCGCAGACTTTTCACTTCATTTGTGTAAAAGGAATTATTATGTGCCATTTGGGACAAATATTACAGTGACATTTCGTAGATAGGTATGCGTTACGTAACCCGCCCAATGGTTTGATTACAGTAGATGAGAAGTTCAATATGCTCCCCTTCGACGCACGGTTCACCACGGTGTAGTAGTGACCTTTGGACTCTGTTCAGGATGTGTGTGTGTCGCGATCGACCTGGAAAGCTGCTTGTATTCTTGGTACAAGTTCATCTTCTCATTCTACGGGGTTCGTATAGTAGTCAATTTGTGCAGAACAAACTGTACATTGCCTGCTGGGGCTCGGAAGCGACCATGCGAAACGAACGAGAAACTTATGCATTCGCACCAAGCATTACCTCTGTCTTCGACTTCCCACTTCCCCTCCTTTCCCTTTCCTCCTCTGACGCACAGCAGCAGACAGTGGCTGGCTCTCTGGCATAGCAAACACGTCAAGTTCGTCAATTTGAATCACGCGCCCGGAAGTAACAGATTAACCTAATTTTCTCGAAAAGAAAAATTTTCTCCACTAATCCGATTGTAGCATCGTTCTTAACAAAACACGAAAAGCATCCCTGATTCTTTTTATCGGTATAGTTATTATACACCCTGTATACATGTATTAATCAAAATTAGTTTCGGGAGACTGAAGAACCTAAGAGTTACAAAATTAAATGTAATTCCCAACTTTGAACAAAACTTCCTTTGTCTAGAGCGAGCTGTTATCACACGTAACAAATGAATGGCGAGCCCCTCAGTGGCGCCAGGAGATAACAGCCATTGTTATATAAAAGAGTCACTATCTCGCGTATCACACTTGCAATCCCTGTGTCTATGCTGGCATATCGACGCGGTGATAACAGTTGATCAATGGCGTCACCGGCCTTATCATTTGTGTACAGTTACCTTCTCTTTCCTGCCAACTTCCAAGTAATGACCTACCCAGTTTTTTGTGTGTAAACTTTATATAAAACCTGCAGATCTATATTTATGTAATATTTACCAGATTACTCAGTGTATATTTACTCTCAGTTTCTGTGTTCAACCGTCAATGTTAGTAGACATTCTTTAGATTCCGGAAATATATTTGAGTTAGACAGTGTCCCGTTATCAGACTAAAAGAACTCGGAGGATGGTTGCCTAGTTGTACTTCCTCTTAAACAATAATCACCACCTCCACCACTACCACCACAATAAAAGAACCCATGGTGCACAGCCATATTGTGAACGTACGAAATCTATATATATATAAATGAATGTTTGTATGTTTGGATGTTTGTATGTAAGTGACACATCTCCTCCTAAACCACTGGAGCAATTTCAATCAAATTTTGAACACTTATTATTTGCTATCCGGAGACGAGCACTGTGGGGGTAAGCCACCTCTAGCCACCCTTAGGAGTGGGGGGCTAGGGGGGTCAGGTAAAAAATAATCGAAAATGGTGTCGAATCCATAGTTTTTGGGGTCGCTGAGGTGAATAGTGACACTCCCGATTTTTGAAAAGTCAAAATTCTGTTCCCATTTGGGTGGGGGGCGAGGGGAGACTGATGATAAATGTATGTGTGTAAATGACACATCTCCTCCTAAACCACTAGAGCAATTTCAATCAGATTTTGAACACTTATTATTTGCTATCCGGAGACGAGCACTGTGGGGGTAAGCCACCTCTAGCCACCCTTAGGAGTGGGGGGTTAGGGGGTTCAGGTAAAAACATAATCGAAAATAGTGTCGAATCCATAGTTTTTGGGGTCGCTGAGGTGAATAGTGACACTCCCGATTTTTTAAAAGTCAAATTTCTGCTCCCATTTGGGTGGGTGGCGAGGGGGGACTGATATATAAAATTAAACGAAAATACTGTCGAATACATAGTTTTCGGGGTTGTCGAGGTGAATTGTACACTCCGGATTTTTAGTATCAGGAGACAAACCACGTGGGGTTAAGACAGCCAAGGAAAGCTTAGGAACGGGGGGGGGGGGGGCAAGGGGGTCAGATATAAAAATTAACGAAAATAGTGTCGAATCCATACTTTTCAGGGTCGCTGTGATGAATAGTGACACTCCGAGTTTTTTAAAGTCCGAGTTGAGCCCCCTTTGGGGTGGGGGTGAGGGGGGAGTGATATATAAAAATAAACGAAAATGGTATCGAATACATAGTTTTCGGGGTCGCCGAGGGGAATTGTACACTTCTGATTTTTAGTATCAGGAGATAAACCACGTGGGGGTAAGACAGCACAGGAAACTTTAGGGAGGGGTGAGGGGATCAGATACACAAATTAACGAAAATAGTGTTGAATCCATACTTTTCGGGGTCGCTGGGATGAATAGTGACACTCTGGATTTTTAAAAGTCCAAGTTCAGTCCCCTTTCGGGTGGGGGCAATGGGGGAGTAATATATAAAATTAAACGAAAATAGTGCGAAATTTATAGTTTTCGGGGTCGCCGATGGGAATTGTACAGTCCGGATTTTTAGTATCAGGAGACAAACCACGTGGGGGTTAGACAGCCCAGGAAACCTTAGGGGCGGGGGGGGGTGGCGAGGGGTTGAGATATTAAAATAATCGAAAGTAGTGTCGAATACATACTTTTCGGGCTCGCTGAAACGAATAGTGACACTCCGGAATTTTCAAATGTCCAAGTTCAGCCCCTTTCGGGGTGGGGGGCGATGGGGGAGTAATATATAAAAATAATAGAAAATAGCGTCGTATCCACAGTTTTCGGGGTCGCTGGGATGAATAATGACACCCCGGATTTTTAGTATCAGAAGACAAACCACGTCGGGGTAATACACCCCAAGAAACCTTAGGGGCAGGGAGGCAAAAGGGCTCAGATAGAAAAATCATCGAAAGTAATGTTGAATCCATACTTTTCGTGGTCGCTGAGATGAATAGTCACTCTCCAGAATTTTTTTAAGTCCAAGTTCAGCCCCCTTCGTGGTATCGGGCGATGGGAGAGTGATTTATAAAAATAATCGAAAAGAGTGTCGAATCCATAGTTGTCGGGGTCGCTGAGATGAATAGTGAGACTCCGGATATTTTATAAGTCTAAGTTTATCCCCCTTTGGGGTGGGGGCGAGGGGGGAGTGATATATAAAATTTATCGAAAATAGTGTCGAATACATAGTTTTCAGGGTCGCCGAGGTGAATGGTACGCTTCGCATTTTTAGTATCAGGAGACAAAAATACGTGGGGGTAAGACACCCCAGGAACGCTTAGGGGCGGGGGGGGGGTCGGCGAGGGGGTGAGACATATATATCATCGAAAGTAGTGTCGAATCAATACTTTTCGGGCTCCCTGAAATGAATAGCAACACTCCGGAATTTTTTAATGTCCAAGTTCAGCCCTCTTCGTTGGGGGGAGGGATGGGGGATTGATATATAGAAATAATAGAAAATACTGTCGAATACGTAGGCTTCGGTTTCGCTGAGATGAATAGTGACACTCCGGAATTTTAGTATCAGGAAACAAACCACGTGGGGGTAATACACCCCAGGAAACATTAGGGGTGGGGGGCGAGTGGCTGAGATATACAAATCATCGAATGTAGTGTCGATTCCATTTTTTTTTTGCTAAGGGCTTTATGTCGCGCCGACACAGATAGGTCTTATGGCGACGATGGGATAGGAAAGGCCTAGGAGTTGGAAGGAAGCGGCCGTGGCCTTAATTATGGTACAGCCCCAGCATTTGCCTGGTGTGAAAATGGGAAACCACGGAAAACCATTTTCAGGGCTGCCGATAGTGGGATTCGAACCTACTATCTCCCGGATGCAAGCTCACAGCCGCGCGCCTCTACGCGCACGGCCAACTCGCCCGGTGATTCCATATTTTTGGAGGTCGCTGAGATGAATAGTGACACTCCGGATAAGTCCAAGTTTTTCCCCCTTTGGGATCGGGGGCGAGGGGGATTGATATATAAAATTAATCGAAAATAGTGTCGAATACATAGTTTTCGATTTCGCCGAGGTGAATTGTACACTTCGAAATTTTAGTATCAGGAGACAAACCACGTGGGGGTAGGACACCCCAGGAACCCTTAAGCGCCGATGAGCGAGGGGGCTGAGATATAAAAATCATCGAAAGTAGTGTCGAATCCATACTTTTCGGGGTCGCTGAGATGAATAATGGCACTCCCGGTTTTTTAAAACTCAAAGTTTGACCCCCTTTAGGGGTGGGTAATGAGATATAATAATAATAATCGAATATACTGCCTAATCCATAGTTTTCCGGGTCGCTGAGATGAATAGTGACACTCCGGAATTTTTTTTAAGTCCAAGTTCAGCCCCCTTCGTGGTGGGTGGCAATTGGAGAGTGATATATAAAAATTAATGAAAATAATGTTGAATCCATAGTTGAGATGAATGGCGAGACCCCGGATATTTTACAAGTCCAAGTTCATCCCCCTTTCTGGTGGGGTTGAGGGGATTCAGATTTAAAAATAATCGAAAATAGTGTCGAAGCCATAGTTTTCGTGGTCGCTGAGATGAATAGTAACAATCCCGGTTTTTTAAAACTCAAAGTTTGACCCCCTTTAGGGAGGAGGGTAATGATATAATAATAATCGAATATACTGCCTAATCCATAGTTTTCCGGGTCGCTGAGATGAATAGTAACTTTCCGGATTTTTAAAGTCCAGCTTCACCCCTCTTTGGTATAGAGGGTGAGAAAGGGTGAAATAATAAATTGTCAAAAATGCCCCCCTTTGGCATAGAGGGTGAGAAAGGGTGAAAAAATAGTGTCAAATATGCTCAAGGTAATAGACGTGTGTATGTTTCAGTATGACTTTCAAGTATGACTTACTACCTGGAAAACACATTGTGGGAGTAAGACGCTCCTAGAACCACTTCGGAAGCGGGTGAAATATAAAATCCATATTAATAAATAGAAGTCAGTTTGGCGCGATCTGTATATACTGTACTATACATATATAAATTAAGGCATAAAAATGAAAACAGACGTGAATTAATGAGACCATTCTAGGCATCCTAGAAACTTAAAACTTGGTACCAGGCAAACTGATGACTTCAGGATCCCTAGAAAAATCTAAAATTCTCAAAATTCTCTAAGAGGGACACGTTGGGAGTTTTCAAATCTGCATAAGAACACAGTCGGTGATATTTATCCTGAAGGATGACCTATACGTTTCATGGGCTTAAAAGTTTCCTGAAAGTCCTAATTTTTAACCCCCTCCCCCATATCAAGATGGCAGCACAATCTCCCAGACGAGTTAGAAAATAGAAATTTGGCAAAATTAATGCTTTTTGCCTGTAATCAATGGAAGATTTACGAGATGTTTAAAAAATAATTTTTACCCCCCAAAAATATCGAAATATGGAGGCAATTTTAATGACGGTGTAGACTTTCCTTTCGAGGTATTTGGTGGCTAGACCATAAGTCGTATCACAAAACGGATGGCACAATCTCCGTTCAATTTAGAGTGATCTACAACTTTGATCCTATAACTTTTTGTTGTATCTCTATCCCTTATGTTAAATTTGGCTCTATTTCTGGAATTACCTAAATTTTGCACTTTGTACACGTAAATTGATGGTTTGATTCACTTATAGGAAAGATGGGATCATCAAATTCTACACGAATATTGGCCCACCCAGCCAAATTCTATGTTTGAAGCTGTCGCATAAGTATCTAAAAGGTAATTCACTGTGTGAAAACCTTACACAAATTTCACCATATTCAACGGTTCTAAAATAATCTTGCCTTTAAATAGATGAGATACGAGGAAATATCATAGGGCCAGCCATTTAGATAGCTAAATGAGGCCAGAGTCGTATTTTTATACAATCCGTTTTTCAATATGAATGCACCGTTTAGCAGCAGTTATTCTGTAAATGAAGGTGAACATGCATATACTACTGTATGTCGATTTACATTTATTAATTTAAGTAGATTTGTAGCGATGTAGAAAGGGGTGTGTCTTACATTGTAATTAATACTTCACAAATCAATAGTGACTCTCAGCAGGAGGGCGTCTGCTGTTGTAATCAGTACTCCCCACATCGACTTTATCTAGCAGTAGGAATGGGGTAGTTCTCCAATGCCTGTAATGCATAATTCCCTTCTTGATTTGACTAGCAGAAGGCAAAGGAGCGTGCATTTTTTAAAACTCTTTTACCTGATTCTCTTTATCATTAGGTATAGGTGCACCCGATTATAAACAAATTTACCCATCAAAATGTGACTGACGTTACGCATAGTGAATTGCGGCAGACAAGTGGACCTGTCGTTATCATCACAACTCTGAAACTCGCACTTAACATTGGAAACAACGTCTGCGGACCTCCCTATGCTTTTTCTCGGATAACGCCAAGAGACATGCAATTAAATTTTTTTATTCACTCATGTACAGCAGTTTACTTCGATCCGTATACATTGTAGAATACCGTAGCGAAGCACGGGTACATTTGCTAGTGTATATATATATATTCTTCTTCTTTTTCTACAGCTTTTTCCACTTCTTCGTGCGAACTGTGTCGCACATGTGGATATGGCTCTGTTTAATGGCCGGATGCCCTTCCTGGCGCCATATTTGGAGGGATGTATCACTATTGCATGTTTCTGTGTTTTTTATTGCTAGTGGCTTTACGTCGCACCGACAGAGATAGGTCTTATGGCAACGATGGGATAGGAAAGGCCTAATTGGAAGGAAGCGGCCGTACCCTTAGTTAAGGTACAGCCCCAGCATTTGCCTGGTGTGAAAATGGGAAACCGCGGAAAACCATCTTCAGGGCTGCCGACCGTTGGATTCAAACCCACTGTCTCCCGGATTCAAGCTCACAGCGCGCCCTTATCCGCACGGCCAACTCGTCCGGTGTTTCTGTGGTATTTGGTAGTGTAATGTGTCTGAATATGAAAAGGAAATTATTGGGAAAACAAAAACACCCAGTCCCCGCACCAGAAGAATTAATAAGGCGCGATTAATGTCGCCTACCCGGTCGGGAATCGAGCCGGGGACCCTCTGAACCGAAGACCTCAACGCTGATTATTCAGCCAAGGAGTCGGAGTCGAAACATATATTAAACCTATTAATAATTATAACATTATTCATACATCTTCATTATCGATTGTTATGCCTTTCAGCGTTCAGTCTACAAGCCTCTGTGAATTAATTAAACGCTTCCACAATCCTCTATTTGCAACTACCTCTGTGACTAAAGTGTTAGTCTAACCACCGTCGTCTTGGTTTTTCTCTACTGTTCTTACCCTCCAGGGCCGAGTCCATTATTCTCATAGGTAGCTTGTCTTCCTCAATTCACTTCACACGACCTCCTCACAGAAGCTGGTTTATTTATGAAGAAAATGTTGTCTCCGTTACTCCCGTGCAGCTTAAAGAACACTGGGTTTTCAACTTATCACAGGTTTCAACAAGTCTTGGTTATTGGTTGTATGCGCCACTAACTAGTTCTACGTGGAAATCGTCAACTTGGACTCTACCGTCTGACCCACTTAGCCTACCCTTGTAAAATACCTCATTTACGCACTATAAGGTTCATTAGGAAGTCCTTTCCCAGTTCTAGATGCACTGTTAGAGACGATACGATAAGTGAAATGCATAATCTTAAGTAGGCACTAAAGTGTGGGTACTTCGATTTAAAACACGTGGCTTCTCGACTGCAAAGAAGGTCTTCCTTTTCTTATGAAAACCTACAACCTGTTTTCCAGTCATTGACCGGGTCAGGGATGTAATGAATGAAGCAGATATAGGCTGTTAGTATGATGGGGTCACCACTCCCAAAGTGTTTTATTAATGAATGATAGATGCTATGAAATGAGAAGGGAGAGTGTTGCTGGAATGAAAGATGACAGGTAAAACCGGAGTACCCGGAGAAAAACCTGTCCCGCCTCCGCTTTGTCCAGCACAAATCTCACATGGAGTGACCGGAATTTGAATCACGGTATCCAGCGGTGAGAGGCCGACGCGCTGCCGTCTGAGCCACGGAGGCTCTCCTTTTCTTATATGCATACGAATTCTGGAAAGAAGTGGATGGCTACTCACAATTCCCGTCTTCTTACACAGTTCATTTGTTGATTTACCACAATTGAGGAGTGTCTGTTCGAAAGGCACAATTTCCACAATAAGAACGTTGTGAGGAAACTCATGAAGCATACAAGGACATTGTTTTATCTATGACGGAGATTGTCGCGAGTCTGGACGCCTGCGCTACGAGCCTGTCTCCCGCCAAGCACTTTGCCGTAATGCGGCCAGCGCGAGTTTTCGCACAAGATTTCCTGTACTTTATGTAGGTATTATGTATATACAGACGCTCACGTAATGAAAATGGCGTTGAAACTACACACTGAGCACTAAACACGTGAAAACTTGACAAAACTGAACATTACGCTGATAAAGATGTCAGCAGACTGCAAAGGAGGGGAACGTGTAGCGCCGAGAAGCGCATTACAGTAAAATTCCATTAGTCCGGCATCCAACAGTCCGGAACGCCCGATGGTCCGGCACCATTCCAGGAGTTTTTAATGTTATTATCTCTTAATAATTATCTCTCCTGAACAATTTGATGCATAATTTGTCGAAACCATTGGAAATGTATTTTTTATTATTTCAAAATTAATAGTGCAAATGTATCTGATACAATCCAGTTGTTATGCATTGGCGTACATAAATATCTCCATCTCTGGAAATATTCAGTCTGGAAGGCTGTGTGCTACACTGAGTACTGGAAAGTCAACCATATGATAAATAACAGATTTCACAAATTGAATGTATGGGCCACGTTCAAAAACGGATGGGAACATGTCTTCAAAAATTGAAGCGGACAGAAAGAAAAGAGAAGTTGTAGGTGGAAAGACTCTAAATGGTAAAGCAAGACTTACAGATAAAAACATCGATGAACTTCGGCATTATTATGGAATGGCAATAAGAAACAACACGATTGAAAAGAGGAGTGTGTTATTAAACTAATGATTCTGCTGATCAACATTTTACTGCAGCTGTTTTCGCTGTACGCCTTAACCTATATCGTTGTAAGAGGTACCGCCCGATAGTCCGGCATTTTCGGTAATCCGGCACCGAGCCGGTCCCGATCGTGCCGGACTATCGGACTTCTACTGTACTGCAAAGTGCTTGGCGGGAGACAAGCTCGCAGCGCTGGCGATCGGGCGAGTGACAATCCCCATCATAGATAAAACAATGTCCTTGCATAATAAAATGTATATGGAACGTACCCATGATCGGGTATGGTACAACTTTTAAGGAGTTAGACAACATCTTTTGAACTGGACTGCTCATAACATTCGACAGTATTCAACTACTGCAATTTATGTGGACGAAATACTGATTTAAAAAAAAGTGGAAATAGCACCTTTTGAACTGACACTCCGCAATTGCGACTAGTTGTCCATGTCAAGCTTTGGTTCAGAGATCAAAATATTTTGGTAAATATTATAACGCAATATCCTGTTCTCCCCGTGAACATTTCCATCACCATGCAAAGCTGGTTTCAGTAGAGGAATGTGTATGTAATCTATAGCCCCAGTAGCCGAAGGAAAACGATACTCTTCTTGCCATTTATCTGGGAATATACCCCCATATGTGATATTGGCAAAATTTAACCCGTGACAGTTGAAACTGTCCTCGACACTGTTGACTGATGGATACAGCACTTTCACCCCCGGCATCATCTGAGTATTAAAAGAAGTGTTTTTATCTTATTTTCTTAATTAACTGCTCTTCTTTTCTTTTATTTCGTCCAGAAAGTGGTTGCTCATTCACTCAACATTGACTTTAGCAAACCTGAATTAGGTGCGAAAATCAACTCCCAACGAACCTTATAGGGCGATAAATAGGCATAAATTCATCCATAGCACACATATCTTCCACACTATACCACAGATGAGTATGCTACAGAGGTATCTCACGTTATCCGTAGGAGGCATTCTGCTCATTGGAGTGCGCACACTCATACTATTTTGCAATATTTAAAGTAGGGACCTAATAATAATAATAATAATAATAATAATAATAATAATAATAATAATAATAATAATAATAATAATAATAGTGTGTGGTTTCCGCAAAAGGCCTGGTACAGGTCATTTTCGAGTAGACGGCCTATAGACGACGTCATATCTGTGAGGATGGGGCTCTACCCAAGATTATTTCCAATGTTGAAGACATAATAAACATCCAAACCTCGAGCCAGGCGAATTAACCCACTAAGGTTTAAATCCACGACTTGGCCAGGAATCGAACCCAGTAACCCTTGTACCAAAGGCCACCATGCTAACCATTTAGCCGTGGAGCTGAAGAATACGAATCTAATAACTCTGAATAAAAGCCAGACAGCGCGCACAGATAACTACACTTGTGAACAAAATACCGAATAAATTCTCAGTAGGTAATTGCTTCCCAAACTTTCAAGTTGGTGGATCCTTTGAAAAAAATACAATTTCACGGACCGCATCTGAGTTTTGAAATAAACGAAAAAGTAAGTAGTCATCGATTCAAATATATTACAGTTAAATGAAAAAAAAAGTAAAAAGTGTCAGTGTTAAAGTGAAGCTGATTCAGTGATGAGTTTATGATGAAGTTTATTTCTTAACTTTGATTTCTTATGCATTAGGTGGGAGAATGCTGTTTCACACAAGTAAGTAGTGGGGAAGACAGTTGGTTACTCCAGAGCCTTTCTTGAGAGTTCAGGAGAGTCAGACACGACATGCAACTAAAAGTCAGGTAGCCGGTAGTTATTGTAAACAATGTAAATTTAATGAACTGTGAGTGTTGAAAGTTCTGCTAAAGAATCTTCTACTTGTAACGTAAGAGAAATGCTGGTTAATAACCCATCAGCAAATGAATTTCTTATCCACATGTCACTTTCACAGATCGGAGAGAAATATGCAGATGGGAAGGAAATAGTTAAAATAGAAAACGAACCCGAACTTTACACTATTATTAAGTTATTAAACAGATGTCGTACAATGTCGCCGGGCTGATTGGCTCAGACGGTTGAGGCGCTGGCCTTCTGATCCCAACTTGGCAGGTTCGGTCCTGGCTCAGTCCGGTGGTATTTGGAGGTGCTCACTACGTCAGCATCGTATCGGTAGATTTACTGGCACGTAAAAGAACTCCTGCGGGACTAAATTTCAGCACCTCGGCGTCTCCATAAACCGTCAAAAGTACGTAGTGGGACGTAAAAGTATGGGATGTAAAAAGAATAACATTGTGTTAAGAGGCATATGGGAAAAGATGACAAATGAGATTAATACAGCTAGTTAGAGAAAATGTATGTGGAAGTATCCTAGTCTAATCTCTGAATCCACAGTTCCAATTTATTTTTATCATTCCCTCGATTTAACCTCGAGCATATAAATTTTGAGAAAATTACAGTATATTTTATTTTTCCTTAAAAGTGCCTACGGACTCCATTTAGGAAACCTCTTCCAGATAGTTGGAAAGTCTAGAAAATATCTCACATGTTAAGTTTATATAAACATTTTTTTAAAATTTTCTTTTTATAATTTGTTTTACGTCGCACCGACAGAGACAGGTCTTATGACGACGATGGGATAGGAAAGGGCTAGGAAGGAAGCGGCCGTGGCCTTAATTAAGGTACAACCCCAGTATTTCCCTGGTGTGAAATTGGGAAACAACGGAAAGCCATCTTCAGGGCCGCCGACAATGGAGTTCGAATCTACTATACCCCGAATGTAAGCTCACAACTACGCAACTCTAACCGCACGCCAAACTCGCCGGTTAATCATTAATTCAAGGTACGCCCAAGTACTGTTTATGGGAAATTCTGTATATTAGTAAATATACTTAAATAATTTTGTACCGGGCGAGTTGGCCGTGCGGTTAAGAGCACGCAGCTATGAGCTAGCATCCGGGAGATAGTGGGTTCGAACCCCACTGTCGGCAGCCCTGGAGATGATTTTCCGTGGTTTCCCATTTTCAAACCAGGCCTTAATTAAGGCCCCGGTCGCTTCCTTCCGACTCGTACCCCTTTCCTGTCCCACCGTCGCCATAAGACCTATCTGTGTCGGTGCGACGTAAAGCAAATAGCAAAAAAAAAAAAAAAACATTTTACAATATTTTTCTTAGTTGGATTATCTTTAATATTGTGTATTGTAAAAAGCTAACTGCATGTATTAATTATCTCCCCATTTCGTGGTCATCCATGACTGGGAGAGAAGAGTATTCTATTCAGCAATTGATTGATTGATTGATTGATTGATTGATTGATTGATTCATTCATTCATTCATTCATTCATTCATTCATTTATTCATTCATTCTTGTCCTGTGGTATAAGTCATCGCATGGAAAACAGGTTGATGTTGCCTTAAACGAGAGTTACAGAATTATTTCAGGTTGTTTGAGGCCAACTTCCATCAATAAAGCGAACTATCTGGCTGGGATTGTTCCATCTGATATCAGAAGAGAAGTGGCTGCCAACAATGAAAGGAGAAAATCATCTACTTGGACCTCACACCCACTCTACGGATATCAACCTGCTGAAAGAAGATTAAAATCGAGAAATTGCTGCCTAACAGCTACTCAACCGTTACCAAAGAACAGTTGCAAAAGCACGAGTTGCCATGTTGAAGGAGAGAGCTAGTCATCTGTCTGAATGGATGGAACCGAAAGAATCTTTACCTCCTGGCCACACAGAGAGAAGTAGCCAATCTGGAAGTCCCCGAACAGACTGCGAGCTGAAATTGCAAGAACTTTTTTTTTGCTAGGGGCTTTACGTCGCACCGACACAGATAGGTCTTATGGCGACGATGGGATAGGAAAGGCCTAGGAGTTGGAAGGAAGCGGCCGTGGCCTTAATTAAGGTACAGCCCCAGCATTTGCCTGGTGTGAAAATGGGAAACCACGGAAAACCATTTTCAGGGCTGCCGATAGTGGGATTCGAACCTACTATCTCCCGGATGCAAGCTCACAGCCGCGCGCCTCTACGCGCACGGCCAACTCGCCCGGTGAAATTGCAAGAACAAGGGACGACTTATATAAGTAGCATTTTCCGACCAAGACAGTTCTATGTGATTGTGCCGAATTTCAAACAAGACAAGATCTCTTATGTTGTTCGTTGTGGCCATCCAGATGTTTATATGAGTGATTTGAATAATAATGTTACTTGCTTTACGTCCCACTAACTACTTTTACGGTTTTCGGAGACGCCGAGGTGCCAGAATTTAGTCCCGCAGGAGTTCTTTTACGTGCCAGTAAATATACCGAAACGAGGCTGACGTATTTGAGCACCTTCAAATACAACCGAACTGAGTCAGGATGGAACCTGCCAAGCTGGGGTCAGAAGGTCAGCGCCTCAACCGTCTGAGCCATTCAGCCCGGTAAAGTGATTTTACGTAAGCTACTTCAAGTGGTCTCGAGGAGGCTAAGTTTTGGGCCGAACTGTTTGAAGTCACTTGATGAACACATATTTGCATACTTGTGTCCAATTCACGCTTCTTTCTTTTTATGTTTTCATGTTTCTTATTTTGTACTTCTGAAACGAATAGATAGACCGGCAAATACTCCCTTTCTTGCAAATGTACCTGCTCCATATATGACTTAATTACGTTAAGGACCTACTTTTGAACAATTCCTCCTGGCATCTGGGCGAAGACTTCACAGTCTCTGAATCCACAGTTTCAATTTATTTTTATCGTCCCTTCGGTTTTTACTTGAAGTTATAAATATTGAGAAAATGATAGTATATATTTTTCTTCTTAAATGTGCCTACGGGCCCCATTTACGAAACCTCTGTTCTACGTTGTTGGAAAAGTGTAAGCGAGTGGAGCCAATCTTCTTGTTCCCTACAGCAATAAGCGAAAGAGAAGGCGCTACCTACAGACGTTTCTGAGAGTTATGATATCATTGATACATTTCTTCTCAAGGTAAACAGGATAGGACAGATAAGTGAATTACATTTCGTCGGTAGCCTCGATCTTGAAAAGATGTTTGTCATGACGAGTGACCAAGCGACTTTGATAAGAATTATATTTCTGAAAGTCTGGCCCATTAGCACCTGTACGGTATCAGTGCTATTCACCTGACACACTTAAGACTTATCTCTAAAAGACATTCTTTATTGGAGTAGTGCCCGTCTTATGATATCAAGACTCAATCAATACTCATTGATCTTCATTTAGGACCGTCACCCAGGTGGCAGATTCCCTATCAGTTGTTTACCTAGTCTTTTATTAAATGATTCCAACGAAGTCCGCCTCTGTGGTGTCGTGGTTAGCGTGATTAGCTGCCACCCACGGAGGCCAGGGTTCGATTCCTGTCTCTGCCATGAAATTTGAAGAGTGGTACAAAGGCTGGAACGGGGTCCATTCAGCCTCGGGAGGTCAACTGAGTAGAGGTGAGTTCAATTCCCTCCTCAGCCATTTTGGAAATGGTTTTCCGTGCTTTCCCACATCTCCTCTAGGCAAATGCTGGGATGGATAGTACCTAACTTAAGGCCACGGCCGCTTCCTTCCCTCTTCCTTGTCTATCCCTTCCAGTCATCTCATCCTCCAACAAGGCCCCTGTTCAACATAGCAGGTGAGGGCTTCTGGGCAAGGTACTGTACTCCCCAGTTATATCCACTGACCCAGAGTTTCACGCTCCAGGACACTGCCCTTGAGGCGGTAGAGGTGGGATCCCTCGCTGAGTCCGAGGGAAAAACCAACCTGGAGGGTAAACAGATTAAGAAAGAAAGAAAGAAAGAAAGAAAGAAAGAAAGAAAGAAAGATTCCAAAGAACTCAGAAATATATCAGACATTCCACTTGATAAATAATAATAATAATCATAATAGTAATAATAATAATAATAATAATAATAATAATAATAATAATAATAATTGCTTTACGTCCCACTACTACTTTTACGGTTTTCGGAGACGTACAGGTGTCGAAATTTAGTGCGGCAGGAGATTTTTACGTGCCAGTAAATCTACCGACACGAAGCTGACGTATTTGAGCACCTTCAAATATTACCGGACTGATCCAGGATCGAATCTGCCAAGTTGGGGTCAGAAGGCCAGCGCCTCAATCGTCCGAGCCACTCAGCCCAGCGATAAATAATTCCATTCCCTAATTTGCCTCAATTCGTCCTCTTGAATTCCAACTTTATCTTCATATTATGACCTCTCCTACCTTTAAAATCTCCTCTCACGCTTATTTGTATGGTCAACCGTCAACGTTTGTATACCCAATTACCGGGCGAGTTGACCGTGCGGTTAGGGGCGCGCAGCTGCGAGCTTGCATCCGGTAGATAGTGGTTCGAACCCCATTGTCGGCAGCTCTGAAGATGGTTTTACGTGGTCTCCATTTTTTACATCAGACAAATGCTGGTGCTGTACCTAAATTAAGGCCACGGCCGCTTCCTTCCTACTCCTAGGCCCTTCCTATCCCATCGTCGGCATAAGACGGTCGGCGCGACGTAAAGCCAATTGCCAAAAAAAAAAAAAAAAAAAAGAAAGAAAAAAAAAGAAAAAAAAAAGAAAAAACAGTTTCACGTTGTTTCCGACCAGCCTGTATATAGCGTATGGCTTTTAATACCGGGAGTGTCTGAGGTCAGACGGGGTAAGTAGCTCGGACGGTAGAGCGCTGGCCTTCCGACCCCAACTTGGCAGGCTCGATTCTAGCTCAGTCCGGTGGTCTAAATTCCGGCACCTCGGCGTCTCCGAAAACCTTAGAAGTACGGTAATTAGTGCGGCGTAAAGCCAATAACAATTTTATTATTATTATTATTATTATTATTATTATTATTATTATTATTATTATTATTATTATTATTATTATTATATTGAATCGTTGTGCCCAACTAAGGAGCGCGTATTAACTTACTTAGCGCAACGTTTCTTGTTGTCTTTCCAAAATGTCTTCATCCTTTCGCTGTGCTTTGTGTTCTTCCGTCCATCCTGTACCTTGTATTATTATTACTATTATTATTATTATTATTATTATTATTATTATTAAGACAGTTACTACCTCAGTATTTTTCAAGGGAGAGAGTACGGAATTCTGGAAAGAGAAGCTACATTGAGGACGGGATCCAGAAGACACAGTGCCTTGGAGTACAATCCATTGCGAGTCTCTTAATTGTATTGAGTTGCCTTTCACAATTATGAAGATAGGTTGGTTTTTTGACTTTGTTTCCTTTCTTTCCTTTTTATTTTATTTTTTGTGTTACTAATGACCTTAAGGTTAAACATGGATAATTATCATTGTAGTTGACCTGAAATCTCGGCAGATAATAATTAAGAATGGTAGTATACCAAATAATTCCAGTGTGAACTAGCCCGATCCAGTGTCTTGAAACTTAATCCTCTCTGACATGTATATCGTCATTCTGGCGAGTTTCTCGGTAGTGTTGTGGCCCGTAATATTATTATGTAACCGCCTGGTCGTCTCCAGATACACGCCCTCCGCTGTCAGCATCATGTGCTCGTGTTATTAATTGGCCTCGTGTATACACTTCTTGTCTGCACTTTTTCCTCTCAACACTATTTGATCTCGCTGTCGGCCAACTTCCCCTAGTGCGTGTATTTCGCCGATCGCCGAACGACCGATCATAATGCAAGCACTCAAGAACTTCAGTCGCTATATAAACTATGGTGTAGTGATTAGCTGCCATTTCCGGAGGCCCCGATTCCCGGCTCTACCACGAAAACTTCAAAAGTGATACCATGACTAGAACGGGGTCCACGCAGCCTCGGAAGGTTAACTGAGTAGAGAGGGGTTCGATTCCCACCTCAGCCATCCTCGAATTGATTTTCCTGGCCTTCTCCAAGGCAGTGTCCTGGAGCATGAGACTTTGTGTCTGGGGGATACAGCCGAGTCCGAGGGAAAAGCCAACCGTGGACGGTGAACGGATTAAGAAAGAAGGAAAATATAAACTATATTATTATTATTATTATTATTATTATTATTATTATTATTATTATTATTATTATTATTATTATTTATTTATTTATTTATTTATTTATTTATTTATTTATTTATTTAATCAGTTTACCGCCCAATATTGGTTTCACACGTACTTAGCGACGGATCCCATCTCTAATGCACCGAGCTCGATAGCTGCAGTCGCTTAAGTGCGGCCAGTATCCAGTATTCGGGAGATAGTAGGTTCGAACCCCACCGTCGGCAGCCCTGAAAATGGTTTTCCGTGGTTTCCCATTTTCACACCAGGCAAATGCTGGGGCTGTACCTTAATTAAGGCCACGGCCGCTTCCTTCCCACTCCTAGCCCTTCCCTGTCCCATCGTCGCCATAAGACCTATCTGTGTCGGTGCGTCGTAAAGCAACTAGCAAAAAAAATAGCATCTCTAACGCCTCAAGGGCAGCGTCCAGCATCATAAATTTATATTCATTTCGAAATTATATTAAAAGTAGTGTGAACACATTTCCAGCTATCTAACAAACAGCTTGATAGTATGTGGATTGAAGGCCGCCATTCTGTCTCTTAACTATGCAGGTCTGAAATGTTTGTAATGTTTTATCAAAGTGGAAACCATTTTCTTTTCAGTTTCGACTTTGTTAATATGTTATTCAGGGTGTTTAAAAAGATACGGGATAACTTCAGAGTTGAATTCCTCACACGTAGATGAGGAAAACGGTGTATACAAATATGGGTCCGGAAATAAGTACTTCCTTGGCCTCCGCGATCGCCTGGTCTAAACCCGTTGGACTTCTCTGTGCTCTATGGTGTACATGACTGCTGTGGAAGATAAGCAACATTTAGTGTCAGAATTCTAAGGTTCTTTCAGAGAATACGTGCAACATCGGGCTTATTCGAGCGTGATTATTATTATTATTATTATTATTATTATTATTATTATTATTATTATTATTATTATTATTAAGGCACTGTATATGGAATTTTAACTCGTATTTTTGCAGCTGATGATATTCATCAATTTTTAAATAATAATAATAATAATAATAATAATAATAATAATAATAATAATAATAATAATAATAATAATAATAATAATAATAATAATAATACACACTTTCTTTCCAGTCATCCGATCAGGTGGGGATTTTTTAATAGTTTGTTTTACGTCGCACTGACACAAATAGGTCTTATGGCGACGATGGGATAGGAAAGTGCTAGGAGTGGGAAGAAAGCGGCCGTGGCCTTAATTAGGGTGTAGCCACCCAACATTTGCCTGGTTTGAAAATGGGAAATCACAAAAAACCATCTTCAGGGCTGCAGACATTGGGGTTTGAATCCATTACCTCCCGGATGCAAGCTCACAGCTGCGGGTTCCTAACCGCACGACCAACTCGCCCGGTGGTCGGGAATGGAATGAATGGAACCCCCATCTAGCGGCGAGAATAGGATTTGTGCCGGCTGCCGAAGCCTGTCGCACTCCTCTGGAACAATGATTAGTGACTGACAAATGAAATGAAATTATATTGGAGAGTGTTGCCAGAATGAAAGATGACAGAGAAAACCGGAGTATCCGGAGGAAAATCTGTCTCACCTCCGCACAAGTCACACATGGTGTAACAGGGATTTGAACTACGAAACCCAGCAGCGAGAGGCCGGCGCGCTGCCGCCTCAACCACGGAGGCTCAAAATAATAATAATAATAATAATAATAACAACAATAATAATAATAATAATAATAATAATAATAATAATAATAATAATAATAATAATAATAATAAAAGTGTGATTTGATAGAATCTGATGGTGTTCTTTTAAGAACGAAACCTGTCATTATGATGTTAAATGTTTTCATTTTCAGCTGTATTATATTTTTATTAACCTTACATTACTTTTGACGGACTGGAAAGCGTCATACAGTAGTTATATATACGTTTATAATGAGGAATCTTTCCACTGAGTTTAAGTCAACATTCTGATTAGTGTCTTACTGTAGGTATGTGGACACTCGGTACTACGCCATTAAACAATTAAGAGCCGCCTGGCCAATTAACGTTGTTCACGCCATCAGTAGACGTGACGTCGTGCTGAACCGATACTGCCCTTCCGCAACTAATATTTTTGAATATCAGACTCCGGCAATTTATGGGAAAGAATGTTTCTCCCAAGCCTGGTGTCGGTTTTTTTTAAGAATTCCAAAATAATGTCCATTGGGAATTAAATTGCACAGAATGAAATAGAATTTATTCACTTCAACAGACATTGTAAAAGAAAACATAGAGACCCAAAATATGCTTTCACTATAAAGTAAACTCATTAATTTTAAAACATTCCTACACTGAGTAAAAAGGATGCGTGGTCAGGCACTTTTTAAACTTACATCTGAATTACACTGAATGGTAGTTCTTTTAGATCTAAAGTTCATTACCGGGCGAGTTGGCCGTGCGGTTAGGGGCGGGCAGCTGTGAGCTTGCATTCGGCAGTTAGTGAGTTAACCCCACTGTCGGCAGCCCGGAAGATGGTTTTTCGTGATTTCCCATTTTCACAGCAGGCAAATGCTAGAGTTTACCTTAATTAAGGCCACGACCAGTTCCTCTCCTAGGCCTTTCCTGTCCCACTGCCGCCGTAAGACCTACCTGTGTCGATGCGACGTAAAGCAAATAGTAAACAAAACAAAAATTAAAAATATCATGGAACACTTTTAACTGAAACTCTTCCACATCCCTTCTTCGCCGTAAGACCTTTCTGTGTCGATGCGACGTAAAGCAATTTAAAAAAAAAAACATTTTAAAATGCAGTTTCTTTCGCATGGTATCCGGATCCTTTGGACGAATGGTCAGAGTACTGACCTTCATAGGACCCCGGTTCGATTCTCGCCTGGGTCGAGAATTTTTAACTACGGTACGTAGGGTAAAGGGAGGTATGTACATGATACAGGTAAGTTCGCTATAAATATCTGAATAAGTACTGTGTGTCCGTTAGAGCACTATGAAGACCAGTGCAAGTAGATAGACATCTGTTGAGAACTCGGGGAACTAGTAGTAAAGTTGAAATGCTTAGTTGCATTAGGAGAGTTTATGATACTTATTCAAAAAACTTACCTGTTTCGCGAATATACCTACCTTCCTTTACCCTATAGTTAATTCCTCTAGTTTGGAGACGGGGTGTTTGTGGTCGTCTCCATATATCTTCATCGGCATACTATACAACACACTATCAACCACCACAGAGACATGCTATAGTGAATAAATCATTCCATATAGAGTTGGCGTCAGGATGTGCACTCGGCCGTAAAACTCGACTTAATCCACATTAGCGCTGACCCCAGGCTATTGGGAGCCAGGAACTTCGCATGTTGAGGTGCGTAAGAATTACTGTTGCAAAGCTTAATGGACACATGAGGTAAATATTTTGATGCGAAAGGAAATGCATCACACCAACCTAAGGATTACACGTCCTTGTATAATTGTTCTACCTACTGAAGAGAGTTCTTTACGGAAAGATACAGCTTGAGGAATATAGAGATATACAGTAGATTGAAGAAGAAAGTAATAAAGGAAATCTTCCCAGTGTAAACATGAGATGTATTGTTGTATTTGATGATGGCGGTGATATAACTAACGAATAGGTACAGTATAAGAACTGCAAAGCTGTTCCTTATTTCCAGCTACGTATAATAACTAGATATGGTACAGTCTGCTTGTCCGAATGCGCGTTACGAAGAGGAGGTAATAACACAGAGGTCTTTCCTCTCGAGCCATATTTAGTGTCTGACACCACTCTTGTCCACCCGTGTGTTCACGCAAAAATAATTTCCCTACTCGTCTCCCGCACCACATCCTTCTGTGCAGAGAAATACTCTGCTATAACACTATTATCCTGGCATTCATACGGGGTTGATGTGGGAAACCACTTAGCCAAGAGTAGAATTATCTTCCCCTGAGACTAAATCGACCTAATTCCTGAACTTCACTGTAACAAAGCCGAGAATCGAAATTAGGACGCCAACAGGAGGGATACTATCACATCAACATCCAGACTACGATTGGTTTTTTTTGCTATTTGTTTTACGTCTCACCGACACAGATAGGTCTTATGGCGACGATGGGATAGGAAAGGCCTAGGAGTGGGAAGGAAGCGGCCGTGGCCTTAATTAAGGTACAGCCCCAGCATGTGCCTGGTGTGAAATGGGAAACCACGGAAAACCAGGGCTGCCGACAGTGGGGTTCGAACCCACTATCTCCAGGATGCAAGCTCACAGCTGCGCGCCCCTAACCGCACGGTCAACTCACCCGGTGACTACGATTGTAACTATATCTAGGATTATATTCGAACTCCTTCAAATGGAAATTTAGCTTCTGGTTTCATGAACGTACCTGCTTCCCTGAAGGGGGAAGAAAAAGACGGTTTGCTTTACGTGGCGCCGGCACATGGCGACGGTGGGACAGGAAAGAGTTAAGAACGGGAAGGAAGCGGCCGTGGTCTTAATTAAGGTACAGCCCCAGTATTTGCCTCGTGTAAAAATTGGAAATCACGGAAAATCATATGCAGGGCTGCCGACAGTGTGGTTCGAAGCCACTATCTCCCGGATGCAAGCTCACAGCTGCGTGCCCCTTACCGCACGGCGAACTTGCCCGGTGGAAGGGGAAAAAAAACTTTTCGATTTAGAACTGGATCTTTGTAAAAATAACTACTGTGGTCATGAAATGACAGGTCAGAGCTGAGTCATTGAGACACAACCTTCAAACGTAATAGTGCCCTCATTGTGTCAGAACATGAAATGTGTGCGTCCAATGAGGTTTCGATCGTGACCTAATTCCCAGCGTGTTGTGGCGGGAGACGTGACCTGTATTATTAGAGGTCACCCAGTCCCTCAGCTCCTTAATTCCAGAAAACAGACCCAAACCTCGTGTCTTCCCGCTCCTCTGACAACTCGGAGCAATCCCGTGTAGTTCACGCATTGTCGCACACAGAACTACACTGGTAGGCATGGCATGAGGCAGATCTCCGGGCGAACAACAAACAAACAAACCAAACAATAAACCCCATGGCACTACAGCCCTTGAAGGGCCTTGGCCTACCAAGCGACCGCTGCTCAGCCCGAAGGCCTGCAGATTACGAGGTGTCGTGTGGTCAGCACGACGAATCCTCTCGGCCGTTATTCTTGACTTTCTAAACCGGGGCCGCTATTTCACTGTCAGATAGATCTTCAATTCTAATCACGTAGGTTAAGTGGACCTCTAACCAGTCCTCAGGTCCAGGTAAAAATCCCTGACCTGGCTGGGAATCGAACCCGGGGTCTCCGGGTAAGAGGCAGTCACGCCACCCCTACACCACCGGTCCGGCTTGCAACAAACAAACAAACAAACAAACAAACAAACAAACAAACAAACAAACAAACAAACAATAAATAAATAAATAAATAAATAAATAAATAAATAACAATAGAATGGACAACAAGAGTCTGACCTCAAGAATCTTCAACACCATTTCTAAAGGGAAAGGGAGAAGTTGTACAAGATCTTCTTGGATACTGAATTGACCAATTTTCATCTTCTTGGTAAGTCTCAAGAGAGACATTTCATTCACATTAATAACATTTCAGCTACACAGCGCTACTCTAGACATTCTAACAAAAAAGAAAAAAGTCCCCGGCTACCGGTCTTGAGGGGTTTTTGGCCTACCAAGCGAGCGCTTCTCAGCCTGAAGGCTTGCAGATTACGAGGTGATACGTGGTCAGCGCTACGAATCCTCTTGGCCGTTATTTATGGCTTACTAGACCGGAGCCGCCATCTCTTCGTCAGATAGTTCCTCCAGTGTAATCATGTAGGCTGAGTGGACCTCAAACCAGCCCTCAGATCCAGGTAAAATGACATAATATGGCCGGGAATCTAACCCAGGGCCACCGGGTAAGAGGCAGACACGCTACCGCTACACCACGGGGGCGGCACTGTAACAGACCCATTGCATAATTTTAAAGAAAAGTATTCTTATGCATGTAGAATGCTGTCTTGAACGGTGGAAATGTGTCAGTTATTCTAAAGTAGGCTATTTTCTTCTAAATGTCTGTTGCAGCCTAGTGCTGTTCTTGAAAGGCAGACCTCCGATGAGGTTGGGCTGCGTCTGTGGTGGGAAGAAAACTGCGTGTTATTGTAGTGGAAGTAAGGACAGTGCAGTGTATGTCGTGTGAGTTGCAGGAATATTAGGGACAGAACAGACATTCATCTGTAGAGCCATTAACAAAACACGGTTGGAATCTCGAGTCTGGGCCAGGAATCGAACTAGGAACCTTGTAGTGCGAAGACTAGAATATTGACCATTCAGTCACATCATTTATACTGGTCGGTGGATATTACAAAGTCTGGAGCCCTCCCAATAAATTAATTGTTGTACCTACTGTACACTAGATTTGTGGCGTAGAGGAACCAGAGCACATAAGAAAAATAAATGAAAAATAAAATATAAAATCATATGTGTTACTTGGTATCTGATACAAAGAATGGCGCAGATATTACGCACGTGTTTAAATAATTTATAACATTTTTGTTTTAAATTACATGTCAGATTGAATCAAGGTGCAGTAAAGCTAATGCAGTGAGATAGCAGTTGCGATCAGCAGTATTCTGTAAGAAGGAAGTCAGCTTCCGAACTAAACTATCTTTACACCAGTCTGTTTTCAGACCAACTTTCCTTTACGGGAGTAAAAGGTGAATGGACTCAGGATATCTTAATCAGAAATTAGAAGTAATAAACATGAAAGTAGCGAGACTGATCGCTGGTAGAAACATGTGGGAACAATGGCAGGAGGGTAGTCGGAATAAGGAGATAAATGCAAAGTTAGGAATAAACTCGATTGATGAAGTTGTACGCATTAACTGGCTTCTTTGGTGGGGTCATGTGAGGCGAATGGATGAGGATAGGTTACCTAGGAGAATAGTGGACTTGTTGATGGAGGGTAAGAGAAGTAGAGGGAGACCAAGATGACGACGGCTAGACTCACTTTTTACTGATTTAAAAATAAGAGGCATGTAACAGTGTGAGGCCTCAGAACTAGTTACAAAGAGAGGATTGTGGCGGCGTTTAGTAAATTCGCAGAGGCTTGCAGACTGAGCACTGAAAAGCATAGCAGTCTATAATGAAGATGTATGTACTGTACATGCGAGTGTCCCTCCCACAAACATTAAATTCATATTTTGGAAATGTATGCACATTACTTTGAGTATATTTTCGGTACCGGTATCGTGCAAATTAATATCAATTTATGATGTTTTTAAGCACGTCATTTTTAGCTGTATGCCCTCCATTATTTCTGTGCTTTTTATAATTTAAAGTACACTTCAATACTTAACGTAATCGTTTTGTCATCTTTGTCAGTCTTGGCAACCTCCAATTATGGGGAAAGCAGAATAAAATGCATTTACAATAAATAAAACGTGTCTTTTCAAATGACCGTCATTCATTTTCTCAAAGACAGACTCTGACCAGAAAAGTTTTCATAACTCTGGCTATATATCAGTTTTCAATAGAATATTGTTCTTGAGCTCTTGAATGGTCATTGGATTGCTGATCTATCCGTGTCCTTTGAGATATTCTAGAGAAAAAATCCAGGGAATAATAGAGTGCTGATTTGCAAAGTAAAGTTCAGTAAGTTATTCCGCTGTTTGGTGCTCAACTTTTCCATGGTTACTTTCCGGAGTGTATGTTAGAAGACTGAAAAAGTAAAAATATAAGGTTACTAAAAAGAAAAATGTTCTAAGGTGTTTCAACCTATGCGTGACTTCTGCTTGATTCTGTTGTATCAACAGAAAAAAGTATAGTACTTCCGGTGTTTATCAGGTGTCATGTCAAATGTGAATAGTATGTGTCAATTTCAATTGAATACCGCTACAAGCGTGCATGGAAATGATGTAGAATGCTATCAGGGTTCCAGTTAAGAAAGTATTCTGTAAGGGTCCCGACTTTGAAGGTGCAGGTGGTGAAAATGTATCAGTTGGCAGGTAGATTTCATTCAGTCTGTGCTGGTATGTTGGCATTAACAGCTCAGTTGTCACTTTTTCAAGAAGACAAGAGTTGGTATCCCGCATGTGAAGTTTTAGTTGCTAGTAAGAATCGGGACAGTCAGGCCTTTGACTGCTGTGTATGTGCGATGGTGGAAAGTGCTATGTGAGACAGTGACAGAGACACCCAGTGTTATGCAGTTCCTAAATGTGGTTCTAAAAGTTTTTAGGAACTATAAAGGGGTTGAATGGAACTTCTAAACAGGTAAGTAAAACTTAATAAATTCAGAAGATTTGTAGCCTAATTGATATTTGACGTATTTGTATCTTATATCGTTAAGAGCAGAAGTTTATAATGTGCTCTTTCTATATGAACTAATACGGTGTGATACCCAGTTAATTATGATGTTACATCATGAAAGAAAACAGTTCCCAGCAGAGTGTCTGAATGATTTGTTGAAAGTTCTAGAACGCGGTGGTACTTATTGAAATCTTTATAGTACGCGAACTTTTTCTTGAGCCCTAGTTCCCATTCAGCACTATGGAGTTCAGGGCTCAAAAAAGGTTCGCGTACTATACAAATTAATAGGTTGTGTATGATAATGATACGAGCACTCACGTCATCTACAGTGAAACGTTTGAATGATTATGAAATAATAATAATAATAATAATAATAATAATAATAATAATAATAATAATAATAATAATAATAATAATAATAATAATAATAATAATAATATGACCTCAGCTACTGTCTGCAGCATTTAACAATTTTATAGTTCCATACCTTATGTGACTGTGCAATTGTCAATTGTGCCCTATAGACCTAATGCAGATATCTAATATGGATAAGAATGGTACTCAAATGTCAAAATAAAACTTTTTTAACTCGTCTCATCTTATTTCTTCTTGAAGGAGGGAAGTCTTGTCATACTGAAGTAAGTGGGGATTTTCATTTAGATTTTGAGTGTTCATTCTCTGTAGATGAATTCTGTAGTCACTGGGCTTAGAATAGGCTTCTCATCCTTAACTGATCCATTATAGGACCTTTCCATGTGATTTCAATTACGATTCATTTTGCTGCAAGTTTATTTCACTAACCAATTTTAAAACAACAGGCGAGAAAAATAAGGTGGGCATTAAACTAAATGCGACCTGCTTGTAAAATAGCTTTAAAAATGAACGTTGTACTTCGTCATTTAACGACACATGTATTACTCTGGGCTCCTTTGAGTACAGTAGGAGTGGAAAGCGTCATATGTGGCCAGAAAATTCGCCGCATTGGCTCACATTTACTGTGTCCTGCATTTAGTCCCCGAGTATGTTTCCGAAGCGGAGAAGTAGCGAAGGTATTTTCCAGTCTGTTAATAGGCTATAGGCCTATTTATGAATATCTGTGATAGGCTGTAGGGCGGAAGTTTTACATAACAGGACTGTCAATATTTTCTTAACGCAGGGACCGAATGAGACTGCAAACGTAGAAAATTGTCTAAAAGTTAAACAAATATATTCAGGAATCGTTTCGCACATACTGATATTTTCAATTTTAGAGTTATTTAATGTCTTCCCGTCTCTATTCGTCCGTACTTCGTTTTACTTAAATGGAATACTGTCCACGAGACTGGATCTTTATTTAGCATCATTGTACTGGACGCTACAATAACGCGTGAGGATTTGAATCGAAACATGCGAGATAAATTGTCCTGTTTAGTACCGTTCTCCCCTTCATGAGCAAATTTGTTCACCACTCAGCATAATGCATGGATGAAGGATTTTCTACAACTTAAACTTTAAAAAAAGTCAGGCGTAGTTCACAGCGGTTGGCCACAACCTCCATGGCAAAATATATTGGTTATTTGTTTGCTTTGGACTTCTCAGCTACCAGATGTGACTGCCACAGTTCTGAAAGATTGAAAGCGGGAACATCTTGAGTGGAATGCTAATAGTTTCCTGCTTCATCATAAATAAGAACTCTGAAACGTATATTTTCAACGGCATTCGTCCAGAATCGTGCACCCCACAGCCTACCTGTTGTGCGAGCATTAAGGATTCTGGACCAAGTGTTTGTATTTAGAAATGGCCCCGGAATTATTATTGTTATAATTCGTAAGGTAGCCTAATTTCTGTTTTTTCAAATGGATCGTCACTAGTAGTTCTTTTTACACAGTTGGCTTTACGTCACAGGATTTTCCTGGTGTGAAAATGAGAAACTACGGAAAACCGTCTTCAGAGCTGCCGATAGCGGGGATCGAACCCACTATCTCCCAGCAGACATGTTTTTTGACATGCCCAAAGTCGTGCATCTCGTGCAAGAAATGTGGTCATTTTTATGACAGCGTTCTGGAATACGAAAAATATCAAAATAGTCTCTGAAAATTGATGTGAAAAACATATCGTATTTCTCGTAACGTTCTTAACAGGGCGGCAAGATTGCACCCTGGCATAGTTCATGGGAGAACAATGTTTGCCAACTAATTTTCTACTTTCCAAGCTCCTACTCCAAGGGAAATTGTATGTAAACAAACAAAACAAGAGTGACTGTTGTGGTGCTGGTGGTGATTATTGTTTTAAGAGGAAGCGTAAGTAGGTAACAATCATATTTATAACGCTAATGAGAGAGAGAAAAGTGGAAGGAATGCGACACTTCGAAAAATGAAGGTAACGGCCAAAGAAAGACAAGGGTCACGAACTGCGTGAAAGTGAGACTCCCTAGGCCTCGAGGTCGGAAAAGAACAAGAGTTGACCAAGGGAAGTCGGATAGGATAGATGAAAGGAGCCTGGCACAAGTAAGTGGAAGCAATGCCAGAACTCAGCTAAGGTCCCCATAGTCGCCAACGCACACTTCCAAGTTGAGTCCTGGGGGCCTCTTGTCGCTCTTACTACAGACAGGGGATCCATACATTGGGTGTTCTTCTACCATCCCCACACACAGGGGGCGAATACAAAATAATTCCGAGTAAGAACAAGCGCATGAATTTATAGAAAAAGCACCTAATGGACAAGAAGTTGTGGGAAGACTTTGGTAATAACTTGAAAAGTCTAGGTCAAGCAGCAGGGAAATCTTTCTGGACAGTAATACAGAATCTTAGGAAGGGAGGGAAAAAGGAAATGAATAAATAGTGTTTTGGGTAAATCAGACGAACTATTAACAGATCCCGGCGAATCACGTGAGATGTTGAAAAAAATATTTGATTGATTTTAATTATCTACCCTTAGTCCCATAGTCCCTCAGTCCATGGTTCGATTCTCGGCCGGGTTGGAGATTTTAATCGCTTGTGATTAATTCTTCTGGCTCGGGGACTGGGTGTTTATGTACTTCCCAACACGCTCCTCATCACATTCATACAACATACCACACTACCAACCACCATAGAAACATGCAATAGTGATTACATCCCTTCATATAGGGTTGGCGTCAGTATGGGCATCCGGTTGTAAAACAGGGCCAAATTCACATGTGCGACGCAGTTCACACCCGCGACCCCACAGGTGTGGGAAAAGGGGTAGGAAAAAGGAGGAGGAGGAGGAGGAAGAAGAAAAAGAAGAAGAAAAAGAAAAAGAAAAGGAAGAAAAAGAAGAAGAAGTCCTATAGTCCCTGAGTACGGCGAACATCTTTTCCCTCGGTACTCTTTCATATGCATTCTCTATCTACGAAACATAAACATAACTGTCTATTACTCTCGTAGCATTGTTCAATTATCTGCCGCATACTTGAAATCTGATTCTGACAGCACCTCTGTGGTCTGAAACCACACTGGTTTTCATTCAACTTTCTTTCAACCACTGATCGCAGCCTCCCTTCCAAGATGCAGGGAACACTTTGCCTCACAGATGCGCAGGTCGCCTAAATGGAGTCAACTCGAAAGACCTGCATTAGGCCTCTTCGGAGGTTACACATTATTATTATTATTATTATTATTATTATTATTATTATTTTGAATACGTGAATACCGACTTAAAACTATTCCATATGACTGCTTATCAGCCAACTGCTCGATACATGACGTAAAATATTGCGGGTGGAATAAAACGAGGGTATTTATTTACTGAGCGCACACATGAGATCACTCTCACCAACACACAAATAAATACAGTAGAGAGTTTGTCTTTTATAGTGAAATTTTTTTGTTTAATTATTTGTCTCCGAAAAATCCATACGTTTTCAAGTAGGTTCAGAAATCACGTCCCTTCTTTATGAAATGAAATGGCGTATGGCTTTTAGTGCCGGGAGTGTCCGAAGACAAGTTCGGCTCGCCAGGTGCAGGTCTTTCTATTCGACACCCGTAGGTGACCTGCGCGTCGTGATGAGGATGAAATGATGATGAAGACAGCACATACACCCAGCCCCCGTGCCATTGGAATTAACCAATTAAGGTTAAAATCCCCGACCCGGCCGGGAATCGAACCCGGGACCCTCTGAACCAAAGGCCAGTACGCTGACCGTTCAGCCAACGAGTCGGACCCTTCTTTATAAGAAAGTGAGACAAACGTCCCTACGCTACGGTTGGCAACAGTGGTAAGCAGTGCCAGACTAAAATGGGACCTAAGGAATCACGGAAGGGACGATGTTTATGTATCGTTGATGAAATTTTAAAATCATGGACAGTTAAAAAAATCTTTAATAATAATAATAATAATAATAATAATAATAATAATAATAATAATCGTATGGCCTCAGCTACCGTGTGCAGACATTTCAATTTGACGCCATCTGGCTGTCGGCTCGTCAATTTCGACGTTCCGTTTTACTCTAGGCCTACTAGATGGCAGACCGAGTAAACCGAAACTCTCTTGGGCGTCTATGGCATGGAGTGTCGAATGGACTTCTTTCCGCCCTTCAAAAATCCGACCACCTCTGCCGGGTTTGAACCCGCTATCTTGGGATCTGGAGGCCGACACTCTACCAATGATTCACAGAGGCAGCTATTCTTTAAGAGAATTTATTGATTTCATTCACCTACAGTATTCAGTTCTTGTCATAACCATAAGTTATTAGTTCATTTTGTACTTCGAGGACGTATTTCGGCTCTTATTTGAACCACCTTCAGCTAGACACAAAATTGATTGGTCACTTTGAGAGTCATTTACAAAGATACACATTAAAACATGACAAAGCAATTTTGTGTTTAGCTGAACATGGCTCAAATAACAGCCGAAATATGTCCTAGAAGTGTAAAATGAACTGATAATATTATTATGACTATTGCATAGGTGTGTGTGTGTGTGTGTGTTTGGGGGGGGGGTTATATCAATAAATTCTCTTAAAGAACTTTTAACGTCACATGCCAATACGGAACCAAAATTAAATTAGTTACTTGTAACAGAGAGTATTAATTTCTTCTTCTTCTTAATCTTCTTCTTAATTTGTTTACCCTCCAGGGTCGGTTTTTCCCTCGGACGCAGCGAGGGATCCCACCTCTACCGCCTCAAGGGCAGTGTCCTGGAGCTTCAGACTTTGGGTCGGAGGATACAACTGGGGAGAATGATCAGTACCTCGCCCAGGCGGGCTCGCCTGCTATGCTGTACAGGGGCCTTGTGGAGGGATGGGAATATTGGATGGGGCAGGCAAGGAAGAAGGAAGGAAGCGGCCGTAGCATTAAGTTAGGTACCATCCCGGCATTTGCCTGGAGGAGAAGTGAGAAACCACGGAAAACCACTTCCAGGGTGGCTGTGGTGGGAATCGAACTCACCTCTCCTCAGTTGACCTCCCGAGGCTGAGTGGACGCCGTTCCAGCCCTCTTACTACTTTTCAAATTTCGTGGCAGAGCCGGGAATCGAACCCGGACCTCTGGGGGTGGCAGTTAATCACGCTAACCACTACACCACAGAGGCGGACCAGTATTAATTTTAGCGTATTTTAAATTAATCCACCTACATCAACATATTTCAGAAAATTGTATTTCCATTTTTAATAATCGTTTTCTTCTGCCAACTGTTGAAAGATAAATCAACTACTTGTGCTATGAGGACCCGATATAACACGACTGACGCTCTTTCTCCCTGGCACGAAATTTGTTTTTCTATTTGCTTTACGTCGCACCGACACAGATAGGTCTTATGGCGACGATGGGACAGGAATGGCCTAGGAATGGGAAGGAAGCTGTCGTGGCCTAAATTAAGGTGCCTGGTGTGAAAATGAGAAACCACGGAAAACCATCTTCAGGGCTGCTGAGAGTGGGATTCGAACCCACTATCTCCCGGATGCGAGCTCACAGCTGCGCGCCCCTAAGAAAAACGGTTCACTGTTATGTTAGAATACTCTCGAAATCAGATGTTATTCAAAGCATCGTGTTAAGCTCGAGACGTTGACATGTTGAAATTGTAATTCCGATCCGTTTGACGTAATAATAAATTATGTTACAAAATAGTGGCGACGCGATACGAGAGCAAGGTCGTCCTGCAGCCTCAGCTGATATTGTTAAGTCGAGATTTCAGCTGTCTGACGTCAGTGGCCCGGAGCTTATTATATGTCACAGGCACAGCTGTTGCTACGAAATAACGGATCGACGGACACACCCTCCTCCTGGAAGATAGCTAACCAATCATACTTGATGTTACATTGCCTCAACGGGGGGTCAACGGAGTCTGCTCATCTTCTCACTATTACTAGATCCTTTAAACTTCCTTCTGATAAGAATCATTGAAAACCTCTACTGACATCAGAAAGCTGTGTTTAAGATTGATGATGCTACATCAGACTCTATGGAAATTAGGTGAGGGGTTCCACAAGGCTGTGTTTTGTCCCAATGATTATTGAACATCTACTCGAGAGCTGTATTTAAGGCAGTAGCAGACACAGAAGTGGGAATAACGTTTAAGGGAGAACTAATACGCACGCTCAGATATGCAGATGGCACAGTACTTGTTGCCAGTGGTATTGAAAGCCTACAACTATACTTAAACAAGTTTATTACAGTTAGGAAAGAAATGGGTCTCACAATCAACACAAAGAAAACGAAACTAATGGTTTTCAGTCGAAGAAACTGAAAGGTCAACAAATCCAACTTTACAAATTTAAATACCTTGGTTGTTGGATATCAGGTGATTTAAACCCAGATTCCGGAATTAAGACCCGTATAGAAATGGCAAGATTAGCGTTCAAAAAAAATTAATTTGGTGTGTGATAACGCCTTGTATTTTGAACTGAGGCAGTGCATGGTTAAATGTTATGTTTGGTAAATTATGCTTTATAGAGTTGAAGCTTGGACATTGAAAACCTTTAATGTGTTGTAATAGAAGAATGCTAAAATCTCTTAGATAAAGAATGTCTCTAATGAACAGATATTGTAGAGAGCAAACACTTAGAGATCTGCTGACCACCATGAAATGCAGAAAATTTGCGTACCTGGGGCATGTATTACGTAGTGAAAGATATGTAGTATCGCACCTCGTTTGAAAAGGCAAAACTGATGGCCAGCGAAGAATAGGAAGAAAAAGAATGTCATGTCTCGAGAACATTCAAGACTGGACTGGAATAAGAACCTTCGAACAACTCTGCCGTGTTGCTGTGGTTAGAACACTGTCCATATTGATCGCCAACGCCCAGGAGACTGGGCACGACATATAGAAGAAGAATTTCGCCATCTCCATTCGTGCGCGTAAAGTTGCATTCATTTGAAAAGAACTTCCCCACAATACCGTATCCAAATCGTTATAACTGGAAGGAAAATGATTTTGTGAAATTAAATAAAGGACTAGTCTGGTATACAGATGGATTAAAAATCATTACTGGGCTGTGCGCTGGAGTATACAGATGCGGAACAAGACTGTCCCTTTATCTTGGTCAGTATTGTACAGTATAACAAGCTGAAATATTTGTTTCCATTTGGCAGGTATCTGGGAGAGCATCAAGAAGTTCATCATAAAAGGAATAATTTGAGAATCTCCCACAGTCAACCTGGTCTTAAGACTCCGAAGCCCTCAAAGATTAAACCAAAACTGGTACTTGAATGCCTGAATACACTTATGATTCTGGCGAAACACAGAATTCAAGGCAATGAAAGGGCTGACACTCGGCCAGAGAGGGCTCTCAGAATGTATTCCCAAGACCTGAATTTGGACTTTCCTATGGACCAATCAAGGAAAAGGTCAAGAATGGATAGTCGACGGTCATTTGAAGCACTGAGATCAACGGAGCCGGTCCCGTGGGGTAAGGGGTTGAAGTGAATTGAGTGCATTAGGGGCACGGACGCAGCCGACAGGTCCGAAAGGTAAGGCTCAGGTTGAAAGGTATTTTTCTCAACAAATGGATAATAAAAATGGCGTATAGCCTCCAAAGACCTCCGGTGGAGGGTGGAGGTCTTTGAATTGGCGCCTGTAGGCGACATGCCTGTCTCAGAGGATAGGGCTCTTACCTATGATGAATTCCAGTGTTGAAGACGACACACATACCTAGTCTCTGAGTCGGACGAATTAACCATTTAAGGTTGAAATCTCCGACACGGCTAGGGATCGAAACGGGGAGCACTTGGACCAAACGCCACCCATTTAGCCATGGAGCCGGACAACAAAAGGATGAGAGGTCACGATGTTTGATAATGTGGTACTGTCACCGGCAGAAAGAAGTATAATGTAAAGTAGCACCATACTGGTACGCATGATTCAACCGAAGGAGAGGATCGTATAAAAGTGTTTTAGATGGATAGATTACTTTTTGTGGTGAAGTTTAGGCTCATGGCCCTGTGTTACACCTTACCACAGTAAAATATGAATCGACATGTAATTACAAAAATGAATAACACAAATTTATACTATTGCTACTACTACTACTACTACTGATGATGATGATGATGATGATGATGATGATGAAATCCTTTGGGATCTATTCAACAAGTGCTCACGGATAAACTTGCAATGAGAGGGAACGTCGCTAATAATTCCATGACCTGACGGCAGAAATCAACAAGGAGTGGTTGTAAACAGCAATGCGGTTTATGTGGTAAGCGAGAAGCCGGGCCTTGTATTGTGGTCACGATATGACGAGAGTAAGGTGAAGAAAGATAGCTGGGAATGTTGGTGGAAGGTATTTTGTGTATAAGAGAGGACCTGAAAGTAAAATAAAATGTTAGAGAGGTAATTCAGCTGCAATCAAATAGATCAGTTATTACAATTGATTATAATATGTTGAGAACAGTGACTTTTTCATATAAGAAGGGCGTACTATATTGTTTTACACTTTATTTTTTCTACCCAAATGAAGTACATTACACATCAGTTGTTACGTCCACCTTCTCAACATAATCTCCCTGTAACTGTATGCACTTTTGCCATCGATGTGTCAGTCTCTCCAGACCTTCCTGAAAACATTCCTTCGGAGTGCTGCATACCCATGCCTTGACAGCTGTGTCCAGTTCTGCAAAATCCGCAAAACAGCGACCACGCAGAGGTTTCTTCATGTTCGCGAACGGGTGATAATCACTTGGTGGCAAGTCGGGAGAGTATGGTGGGTGTGACAGCACCATGAATCCCATTTGATCAATGACAGCGGTGGCAGCCATGTCTCATCACCAGTCACAAGCCTAGCCATGAAGTCGGCTGGATCTTGAACATGGCGTTGCAAAAGTTCTCTGCTTTTCGTCTGCAGACAAGAGTCTAGGCACCCACGTGGATGACACCTTCCCCAGCAGTAAGTGGTCGTGCACGATCCGCTGCAGGGTGTTTCGGCGAATTCCCGTGGCTGCCTCCATTTCCGTAAATGTGATGCATTTGTTTCCTTCGATGGCCTGTTCGACCCGGGCAATGTTGGCTTGTGTTGACACTGTCACATTCCTCCCAGAACTGGTTCCCTTGTCCACCGATGTGCGCCCTGTTTTCCAACCTTCCACCCAGTTGTAAACTATTTTCCGCGACAGTGCATGTTCTTCACAGACTGCCACCAAGCGTCGATGAATTTCTGCAGTGGTCACGCCTTCTTTCCATAGGAACCAAGTCGTATAGCGCTGTCCCTAACAGCTACTTTCCATGTTGTCTGCTCCTGCGGTGACAGTGTTATGAAATGGCTATGACGAGTGCATTCGTTGGCCCCTGTGCGTATGCTGCTACCAAAAGGTGGAACAAGACACTAGTTACACGTCACCACCTTCAAAAGTGAAATGCGAACCATACCCGGACGTACAAAAAATAAAGTGTACAACCATATAGTACGCACCTCGTAGGTCGTGGAAGAATTTACAACCGGGTGAGTTGGCCGTGCAATTAGGAGCGCGCAGCTGTGAGATTGCATCCGGGAGATAGTGGGTTCGAGTCCCATTGTCGGCAGCCCTGAAGATGGCTTTCCGTGGTTTCCTATTTTCACACCAGACAAATGCTGGGGCTGCAACTTACTTAAGGCCACGGCCACTTCCTTCCCATTTCTAGGCCATTCCTATTCCATTGAAACATATCATATATGCTTCAATTTATTTATTGCAACACTGTGGCATAATTTTATTCATGCGCTCAATATAGTCGCGGGGAATGAAGGAAGGAACCCTGGATGGCCGTGCCATAGGTTGTGAGAACCCCGTAGCGGTCCGGTAGGAACGAATTCCTCTAGTTGGACCTTAGCCGCAAGCCGTGATTTCGATCCCGAAGACCCCATAGCTGCGTCCCCACGCGAACAGCAAACTTTGGAGGGGGTGAGATTTGAACAAGAGGATGCATCGGACATTTGTTACAGGTTGACAAACTTCACTTTTCCAGGGCTGGAATCTCCTGAATTTTAATCAATCAATCTGCCACTAAGCTTAATCCTGCAGATCTGTTAATTCAAGTTTGAAGATCCGATTTTCAGAGTCTACTTTACGTTTCTTATAGTCCATCATGTAGAAAATCTTCCCAGAAATTATTGATAACTTACAGTGAAGTATAAACAACGCATTATTTTTTAATTCGTGTGTGGAACAAGCAAATCCAAAGACTAGAGGAAAACAAAGTATACACTCACCGTCACCTATCAAGCAAATATTGCTCTAGGTCAGAGAGCATGTGTAGCACATTACTTTCTAAAATATTTTCACAGTTGCAATTGTACCGAGCAAGTGGCCGTTCTGTTTGGGTCACGTAGCTGTGAGCTTGCATTCGAGGGATAGTGGGTTCGAATCCCACTGTCGGCAGCTCTGAAGATGGTCCCCCCTGGTTTCCCATTTTCACACCAGACAAATGCTGGGCCTGTACCTTAAGGCCACGGTCGTCCGGCCCCGCGGTGTAGGGACAACGCGTCCGATTGTCATCCGGTCAGGGGTTTTTAATTTTAAATGAGTAAAATCTCTGGCCTGGGGACTGGGTGTTTGTGCCATCCTTAACGTTCATTTTCTCACATTCAACACTCTGCAGTTATGCAATACACAGGTTCATATCATATGGTGCAAGTAGGGGCACAAGATCTCTATAGGTCGACGCCCCGAACAAATAGCATTAAAAAATTAGGCCACGGTCGCTTACTTCCCACTCCTAGCCTTTCCCTATCCCATTGTCGCCATTAAACTTATCTGTGTCGGTGAGACGTAAAGTAAATTTGTAATTTTTCTCCCTTTCTTTTTTACTGGAGACATCGTATAAACGGTGCAGGTCTGGGGAAAAAAGGCATCAGAATTTGAATCCGGACTGGAGTCCACCATTTGAAGACCCATGTACTGTATATGGTCGTGCTGCGCTCCCTACTAGCCCTCCATTCATTTCCGTGCTTCAGGAATGTTAAACAAGTTTATTATTATTATTATTATTATTATTATTATTATTATTATTATTATTATTATTATTATTATTATTATTATTGTGTCATTTCACCAACCTACTTGCCCCTATTTTTTAAATCGATGACGTTTATTAAGTAGAGCGTAGGAATTTTTCAATATCATTTGATAGTCATTTTGCAATCTCTCTCAGTCGCATTCTGTTGCCAAGTAGGCCAGCGACGCCGCCGTAGTTCGAAGAAGAAATATCTCATCTCCGCGTTATTATGCATTACTCCCGCACAGTGGAATGCTTGTGCACAAGCATCCTTTGAATGGAATATCTCAGCTCGCATTGAGACTGTCTGCTGGAAAAGTGAGATATTTTCCATACTGTAAGTTACTGAGAAGAATAACTCGGAGAACTGTGTCGATCCTGAAGAAGAGTGTCAACGGACTTACACAGGTGTGTTCAAATTCCACCTTCGACTAATTTCGAAATGGTTTTTCAAAGGAGGTTATACTTTCTGACTTGAGAATTTTCGGGTGATAATTTTTTCTCCACCAGTCAATCCCTTGCTTATTTTTCTGTCGCTTTTTCCATCTCTTGTATTCACTATTTTATATTTCTGTGGAGCGAGAGAGAGAGAGAGAGAGAGAGAGAGAGAGAGAGAGAGAGAGAAGACGTCTCAGAAACCAATAATAGGGAATTAAAGCTTTTGTTTGACCTTTGCTGGTATTATTCTATATATTACAATACCGAGCACGCGTCCTGACGGATTAAGTCCGTCAAGTTATAGGTCTTTCTTTCTTTCTTTCTTTTTTCTTTCTTTCTTTCTTTCTTTTTTTCTTTCTTTCTTTCTTAATCCATTTACCATTCGGGGTTGATATTTCCCTCGGACTCGACGAGAGATCCCATCTCTACCGCCTCAAGGGCAGTGTCCTGGAGCGTGAGACTTTGCGTCGGGGATACAACTTGGGAGGAGGACCAATACATCGCCCAGGTGGCCGTACCTGCTATGCTGAACAGGGGCCTTGCGAAGGGATGGGGAAGGTGAAAGATTGGAAGGGATAGACAAGGAAGAGGGAAGGATACGGCCGTGGCCTTAAATTGTGTACCATCGCGACATTTGCTGGAGTAGTGGGAAACCACGGAAAACCACTTGGAGGATAGCTGAGGTGGGAATCGAATTCCCTCTACTCAGTTGATCTCCCGAGGCTGAGTGGACCCGTTCCACTCCTCGTAGCACGTTTCAAAATTTCGTGGCAGACCTGGGAATCGAACCCAGGCCTCCGGGGATGGCAGCTAATCACACTAATATGGGTCCGTTACTGATAGAAAATTAACAGGCCGTTACCACTTTTTACAATAAACTCCTGCTGAATTCCATCTATTATGATTTCTGACGTATTTGACTCTGTATGTATTTATTCCATCGCAGTTCAATAGTTGCCTGAGATCCAGAGATCTACTTTATTTCTAAATGCCAGTACGCAATTCTACTCTCTTTCACCGTAAAGCTTCTCCTCAGCGGACACCGTACTACGTTGCAGCCTCTGTGCAGCGTCGCTTTCCGCTTTTGCGGTTTCTATATATGCGCATAATATTCTGTGGTGCTATTTTAAGATCCAGTTAGCCTCCGGACTGATGGCTTAATGAACACTTAATTTAGACGAGAAGTTATTTCCAAAGCTACACCAAGCGAGCGAGGAATCCTAATGGCATTACCAAACGGCCCTAGCTGACAACACATTATCACGTATAAACATAAATATGTAGAAAGTTTACAGTCCTTACCCTGAAGGGGTATGGCGGGCCACCTAAAGGTTAAAGTCCTCTCCCTGGGCAGGAGAGACGAACACTACTCCACTTGCGACAGACTTCTTTGCAGAGGGCATCGGCGGGCTGCTGTCACGATACGACAAATGCCTAAACCGTTTTGGTGATTATATGAAAAAATAAGTATGAAACTAATAAACTTTTAGTGATGAAATCATTTTGTTATGTCGATGTGTCTTTTTTATAGCCCATCGGAGGTTTATAAAAACAGCCCTCGTGTATCTCTGTTCTATAAGGAGTTCCTCATGGGTTTCAATATTATTGGTTGATACGACTTTTACTGATTTTTTTAAAAATTTGCTTTACGTCGCACCGACACAGGTAGATCTTATGGCGACGATGGGGTAGGAAAGGGCTAAGAGTAGGAAGGAAGCGACCGTGGCCTTGATTAAGGTACAGGCCCAGCATTTGCCTGGTGTGAAAATGGGAAACCACGGAAAACCATCTTCAGGGCTGCCGACAGTGGAGTTCGAACCTACTATCTCCCGGATGCAAGTTCACAGCTGCGCGCCCCTAATCGCATGGCCAACTCGCCCGGTGATTAATAGGTTTAATATGGAACACTATTAATCTATAGACAATATATTTTACAAGGTCTTTGTCGTTGTCAGTCCACTTTTTATATAAGCTTTGTCTTTTTTGCAGTCTCCAAATGGGGGAAGCAGAAATGAATGCGAATACCAGGTGGGCAAAATAAAACTGGCCCGGGAAATATTTACAATAGGACTGACCATTGTTAATGAACGTCACAGAAGATGCTGAAATGGCCTCATCTGAAGAAATGAACAACTGCGGATCCAAAAGTCCTGACTCCACTTCAGTCAGAAACCACCGGCAGAACTCAACACGCGAAGGTTCGTCTGGACGTTTTAATCATCCACAACAGTAAATTTGTAAGGATGCAGATGCAGGTCCTTTTTGATTGTGTTTCGACACGACGATCTCTTCATTCCCACTTGCACAGACAAACGACGTTGAGATTTCGTCAGACTTCGTTCCAGGCTTTCCTTCACTCGAACGATGTTTTCTGGTGTTCGAACTCTTTTCGGATAGTTACTGTTTTTATTCGTTACAGCCCCCGTGCCACGCCATTTTACCACTAAGTTTTGCATTGCAGACTTTGCTGGAGGTTTTGCTAAAACACTTCCAGTTTTAAACTCTTGCGCACAGGTTTTCTACGAATTGTGCTTACCATAAAACACTCGACAATGAACAGGCGCTGTTGTATCGTACCATTTTGTGTTGCATTCAGCTCATCACTAAACACGTCTAAAATATTACTTGTTGTTTAAAGGACCCTATCATCTAGGTCATCGACCCACTAAACGCGCCTGCTCCTCTCTCTCTCTCACGTAATGACACAGCGATGTACTCGGGAGATGAGCACGCGCAGACATGTCACAGCAACCGATTGGTGCATCGAAATCACGGTTTCCAGCATTTCCTGTGATGGTCAGTTCTCCTGTTCATTAACAAGAGTCAATTCTGCGTCAGTTTTATAAATATTTTCCGGAACATTTATACAACGTATTCCCCCCCCCCCCCCCCTGTATAACAGGAAACTCTACCGGTAACGAAGAAGTTAGTTGGTTACGGTACTTCAATTACAATGTTGTATGTGGAGGAGGATGCTTTACTTGTATTAGAACACGGGGACCATCCACTCTCTCTCAGCAAAGAGACTGGTCCGCCGTAATTAAGGTAGGAGATCCTGTTGTGTAACGATGTAATCCTCGTCAGAAAACCACGTCACAGGTCGCAGTTCATTTGCATGGCACGTGATGCCAGATTACCTTATTCAAACACGTGCTGGCAGCTCTGAACTGGAAGGAAGGAAGGAAGGAAGGAAGGAAGGAAGGAAGGAAGGAAGGAAGGTAGAGATGGAATGATGCCCACTGGGTGCCTGAAAAATTTAATTTCATTTCCTGTAGTCCGTTTGTTATTTTTATTTAAAGCAAAACATCATTCCACGTTCCTTTCCAGGTACTACCTCCAACAGACTACTATTGTTTATAGTCGTGGCAGTCCGTGACGAGCAACTACACATTTTGTGTTCATATTTATACAGGGTGGTCGGAAAGAACATGAACCGGGTTTATGTGCGTTAAAGGATTGTTCCTACTCATAAATAATTTGAAAAATTCGATATGTCGCGCTGTTATTATTGTATCAGCTGCTGAAGTTAGCCAATCAGATCGCTTCGCGGGCGAATTCAGAAGGGCTTTCCCAGGCGATACAGCTAAATCTGCACGTGTCTTAAGACCAACTTGAGTCATGCCGAGAAATCAGCATCAAACACACCGCGGATATCAGCCAGTGTCACCGTGGCGCGATCCTGTTAGCTCGGGGGTCCGTGTTTCAATCCCTCCCCGGGGAAAGTGTTTTCTTTTTCCCCCATTCGTAACCTCAAGCAGTCTTAAGCCACGTTCGGATTTGGCAACACCGCTAAAATATGCAGGGTGATATTTATTATTATTATTATTATTATTATTATTATTATTATTATTATACTCATGAAACCAAAATGTCCTATTAACTAATGTACTTTATAATGAAAGTTCATGAAGACAAGAATATTAGCCAATCCGCTCAGTTTTTGCCGCCCCTCCCCCACTTTTTTTTTTTACACCAACATTCAAGTTGAGATAAACAGATTATGGTAACGTTCTTCTGGATTCTTCATGCTCCCTCCCGTCCTACGTGATGTGGTTTCTAGTGCAGGGAAATTTACTTCAGATTCGGGGTTGAAACAACATGATGTTATCCTAACTTACATTCTAACATTTCTTGCCGCCCTAATTATTCTTAAATGCCGGGTTAAGTGGCTCAGACGGAAAACGTATGCCTTTTTAGTCCACGTTAGTGTGTTCGATCCAGACTCGGTCTTGTGGTATTTGAAGGTCCTCGTATACGCCATCCTTCTGACGGTAGATTTGCCGACACGTAAAATAACTGTTGTGGGACAAAATTCTGGCATCTAGGAGCCTCCGAAAACCTGAAAAGAAGTCAGTGAAACGTAAACCTATGACTTTATTATTTATTTATTTATTTATTTATTTATTTATTTATTTATTTATTTATTTATTTATTTATTTATTTATTTATTTATTTAACGATGCGGCCATCTGTGGGGCACGTTTACAATTCTACCTGCCCTTCTGTGACGCCGACTAATGCCCTTCTCTTTGCACTCTCGACTTCTCCTTTCTCTTCCTTGCGCTGAGATGTTCCGTGGCTTGGCCAGTGAGCACTAAAAAACTCAACACTTTACTGCTGGGATGGTTACGGAACTGTTGCTCGTTATAAAGTCTGTATAATTTGATAAGGTGGAAGTCATTATTTTTCAGAGTCGACTCGGTTATAATTAATTGTTATAACTAACGTATCGACAGACTGAAAAAATGAAGATTGTATTAAGTCTATACATAAATCATGTTATATTTACCATGGAACCTTTAATATGATGCATTTTATTTTGAGATAAATGTACAGCTGAACGGCGAATACTTGCAGCAAGTATATATTTGTTCGTGGCGTCGACCTCTGCAGGTCTTGTGACACTACTTTCACCATACACGTATATGCTAGGAACCTGCGTGTAAGTGTAATTGCGGAAGTGTAGAGTGTTGAATGCGAGGAAAGGAACGTTAAGGACGACACAAACACCCAGTGCCCAGGCCAGGGATATTAATCATTTACTATTAAAAAACCCTGACACGGCCGGAAGACGAACCCGGGGCCGCCGAGTGACAGGCGGACGCGTTGCCCCCTTAGTCCCGATTCTTGATACGGGGTCGGGGATGAGATGAGGTAAATTTATATCACATGTTTTTTTTAAGGTCGGGTGCCCTTCTTGACACATACACCAGTTGAAGAGCTCATGAAGATGAAATAAATGAGAGAATTTTAAAAATGTGTGGATATTGACATGGTTTAAAATTCTTACCTGTCAACATTCTTAAATACTACAGAATAGTTATGATGGTTCTGTTCAGTAGAAAGAAAGTCCAAATAGCTCAAATACAGGAGAAATGCGTGATAATAGGATGGTTGTGATTAAGTAACACAATCAATTTACTGTTCATGTTAAGTCTTCAAACAACGTACTTCAAGATTGCGGGTATGTACAGTATATTTCTATATCTTTTGTGTAAATGGCCAGGACTTGAGCAAAATTCTATCCGAGTTAGGTAGTCATGAAAATGAAAGAAGGAACGTTGGTGCCATCAGATGATGTTCCCCCTCCATTAAGAAAGCCGACTCCCAAAGAGGTATACAGGTCTCGGAACCTCTGTAAATATGTCGATACTAGGTCAAGTGTTTTTGTTTCTTTTCGATAAGCGGAAGAAAGGTACTTTTGGTAACTTTTTTTTTTTTTGTACAAGTCAGTCTTTTATATCGTCGATATCCCTCGAAATCAGTGGCTTGCAAATTGAGATTCAGTATACGTCGACCTGTATTTTTTCTGTACATTTTCGGGAACTGCACACTGACAGGATATGGAGTAAAGCGTTACCGCGGAGTTGAAGGACGGATGCACACGAGCTCAGCTGGCACTTTCCGTACGCAATACGAATGTAGATGTGTCTGTCACATTTACTGCACTGGACTGGGCGTCACAGAACAGAACCACCAACATAATTCAGCACGAGCCGCCACTGTTATCCTCTGTAGTGTAGTGGTTAGTGTGATTAGCAGCCATCCCCGGAGGACCGGGTCCACGAAATTTGAAAAGTGTTACGAGGACTGGAACGCGATCCACTCAGGGAGTTCGATTCCCACCTCAGTCATCCTGGAAGTGGTCTTCCGATGGAGTGAGTTAGCCGTGCGGTTAGGGGCGCGCACCTGTGAGCTTGTAATAATAATAATAATAATAATAATAATAATAATATTGGTTTTACGTCCCACTAACTACTCTTTTACGGTTTTCGGAGACGCTGAGGTGCCGGAATTTAGTCCCGCAGGAGTTCTTTTACGTGCCAGTAAATCTACCGACACGAGGCTGACGTATTTGAGCACGTTCAAATACCACCGGACTGAGCCAGGATCGAACCTGCCAAGTTGGGGTCAGAAGGCCAGCGCCTTAACCGTCTGAGCCACTCAGCCTGGCCCTGTGAGCTTGTATTCAGGAGTTAGTGGGTTGGAGTCCCATTGTCGGCAGCCGTGAAGATGGTTTTCTGTGGTTTCCCATTTTCACACCAGGCAAATGCTAGGGCTGTACCTTAAGGCCACGACCGCTTCCTTCACACTCCTAGCCCTTTTATATATCATCGTTACCGTAAGACCTGTCTGAGTCGGTGAGACGTAAAGAAAATTGTAAAAAAGAAATTCTAAAAACTGTTTTTTCTTGGTTTCCCACACTTCTTCTCCAGACAAATGTCGGGATGGCACCTACCTTAAGGCCACGGCCGCTTCCTCTTCCTTCCCTCTTCCTTGCCTGTTCCTTCCAATATTAGCATCCCCGACAAGGCCCCAGTTCAGCATAGATAAGGCCACCTGGGCGAGGTAATGGTCCTCCTCCCCAGTTGTACCTCCGACCAAATGCCTCACGCTCCAGGATATATTATTATTATTATTATTATTATTATTATTATTATTATTATTAAGTGTGTGGTTGTTCTATAAAACGTGTCGTTAGTCATACAAGGTTGGAACGCCCTTCCTTGGAACAATAACCACCACCACCACCACCAGCACTGTATTCATGTAAATGACTGTTATACTACAGCATTAATAACCCGTGATTTCATGCGTTGGAGAAGTACTCAATTAGGTCTGATACACATTTCCAGCCATTCGATTCTGCTTTTGTGGTTGATGTCTAGCTTGAAGTTTTCCCGGAACACGATTTCAGTCATTCGTTGCGCGCTATTTGAAGGCGGCGAGTCATGCGTACATTCTTGCTCGTTGAACTGATCGTTCAAGTGAAGTATTTAGGAACTATTTTTGCCGCGGTACATTCATTCCCCTGCCGGAAAGAGAAGAGCAGCTGGACAGACAGCGGTACATGTGGCACCAACAGTTCTGCGAATAGTAATCTGAATGTGCTGTCACACATACTTACTAGCAATTATTCTATATCACTGTATTTTGGTTAAGGAGACGGTGGACGATCGGTTAGTTGTAGACGCACAGTTTAACTACAGAACAATATAGCGATGGCTTTAGGTAGCAACAGCCTCGAAGGACCTTGGCCTTCCAAGCGACCGCTGCTCAGCCCGAAGCAAGGGGCGTAACGTTAAGTCACGCAGGGCCTGCAATGCAAGTGGGCCCGTGTCTTCAAGGGCCCGCGCAGACTCCTCCTAGCCTCATGTCACTCTGCATGGATATGATCAGACGTTCTTGTAGAAGCACTCGAAATTAAATGTTACTATTTGTATTTAGATGAATTGCCGCTTGGATGCATCTAGCAGCAGGTTATTGTCATGAGTGTAGCACAGTTGTAAACAATGCTTGTCCTTCCCGTCCCTTGCACCCTCCCCTCACCCCCCTGTGGGTGGGGGATGCAGACGAAGAATACGCCACGGTATCCCCTACCTGTCCTAAGAGGCGACTAAAAGGGGTGACCAAAGGATTATGAATTAAAACCATGAGACTACGCGAGGATGACCATGGGTCGCCTGTACTTGCGAGGAGTACCACTATGTTAGGTACACAATAGGTTTGTGATTAGTAGCAACAGAGGGTGAATCAGTATAGGTTTTACAGTACGACTAGTGATTAGTACCACTATATGCGGAACACCACGGACTTACGTTGCCTGTGATTAGTGCCATTGTGAGGAACACCAAGGGTCTGGACGTTGCCTGTGATTAGTACCACTATTTGAGCGATACCGTGGGTCTGGGTTGCCTGTGATTAGTACCACTATATGAAGAACAGCACGGGATAGTAAGAGTCCCTGTGATTGGTACACCTATGTGAGGAACACCATGGGTTTGCGTTGCCTATGAGTGGCGCAAGTCTTCGTTACTCATGATTAGTACCACTATATGAGAATACCATGGTTCTTACTTTCCTAGCGATAAGTACCATTATGAGGGGCCGTTGACCTGGATTTTGGACCCCTTTTGACAAAAATCATCACCGATTCAAGATTGTGCTTTGGAAGCAGCCTCTTGGTCTGTATATACTGGAAAGGTGGGATATTGCGGGTCGAATCCACTGATTGTTTTAAGTTCAAAATCAATGTTCATCGTCTCTTTTTTTGTAAATTCTAGTCAGTGGATTAATTTTGGAATTATTTTTAACTTTCAGTATTCAGAGTTGGATCCGCTATTTTAAATTCATATTCATCCATTCATTTTTCATTACGTTTTGAATTCTGGTCAGTGGATGAGTTTTGGACTTTTAAATTGTCATTACATTTCGTACCATTAGGGGCCGATGACCTAGATGATAGGCCCCTTCAAGCATTATCATTATCGTCGTCGTCGTCTCTCGCAACACCGTGACACGGCTCCACAGTAAACGGGCCCGTCTCTGTGCTGGAGTGAGCGGGGCGCACACCGCTGGACATCGGGCAAACAGCCCTGCTGTTCTCAGTCTCCGGGTACACAGTTTGCCGGGAAACGGCAACCCCTGAGACGGCTGCAAGCTCCGCCGACAATTGTCTTGAAGGTGCACCCCGATTTCGTCGGACGGTTGAGGCCAGGTATCGGTCCTGCTGTGGGGTGGTTACCCTTGGTTGACCTGGTACTGGCCTACGACTAACATCTCCTGTGTCTCGAAATCGTCTCCAAAGCCTGGAAATGACACTTTGTGGCACATTCAAGGATACAGCGACTTCGGTCTGTGTCTGGCCTGCTTCCAGGCGGCCGAGTATTCTACCTTGCAAAATGGTGTCCAAATGGCATCGTTGTGCCATTATGTTGTCATGTTCACCACGAGGCTACACTCCGCACACTACAACAGGGCAAACACGGCTGAGAGAATATGGGGCGCAGGGCACTAGCTGTGTTTACCTTGCGGTTACGCCGCTAGTAAAAGCAGGGAACTCTCCTTTCCTATACTCAGCCAACACGTAAGGTTGGAAGGTGCATATGTCGTGCGATTTGCGGTCAATTTCCTGTTGCCCTGCTTACTCGTAACTTATGCTTAACTTTTGTACACTAGTGTACATTTTATTTGAGGGGGCCCGAATTTTTATTTTGGCTGACGGGACCGTATCACACTAATTACGCCCCTGCCCCGAAACCCTGAAGAATACAAGGTGCTGTGTAGTCGGCTCGATGAGTCCTTTTGGCCGTTATTATTGGCTTTCTAGACCGGGGTAAGAGGCAGACACGCTACCCCAACACCACAGAACAGTTGAGTGATATCTTTAGGCAGCAAGAGATGAAATGATGGCGTACTATGTGCACGTGATCGCAGGTTCGATTCCAGCAAACAAGAGGAGTCTGTAGTGTGGCAGACACGATTTTGTCGAGCATTCGTGAGGTTAATAAACAAATTTGGAAATTCATAGAAAAGAAAAGGTTCGTTTGTCAGCGATGAGCCCTTCGGTTCAGAAGGCCCTGGGTTCGATTTTCGGCCGAGTTATGGATTTTAATATCGTCTGGTTAATTCCTTTAACTCGAGGATTGGATGTTTGTGTCTGCCCCAACACACTCCCTTCATATTCCCACAACACCTCCTTCCAAATAGGGTTGACGTTGAGCCCTTACTGAAGTGCTCATTTAATTAATCAGTCATTTATTCATGTATACAGAGAATATTTCATTTTATTAGATACTAGCAACTGGCAGGAAACATTATGTTCAGCAGCACATGTCACAATTTTTGCAGGGAGCTTGGAGCTCGGGTTTGTTTGCTCGCCAGCTAAGTTTGGAAGGTGGAATTTCGACATGACGTACACAAACCAGAACAGGGAAACAATAGAACTCCAACGGACAACATTTCGGATGCCCGGCGAGAGGCTAGGGTCACCTACGAGATATGTTTGAAGTAAGCGTCAGGTACGCGATGTGTTGAGCCAATGAAACGATAGAGCCACCGTCGATATGGCTAGGCATTGGTCTAGGGAAGAGATGGCCCCAATCGAGGATACGACGGCGTCTTCGAGGACGAGTTAATATCAACTTCACACTGACAGGATATGGAGTAAAGCGTTACCGCGGAGTTTAAGGACGGACGCGTCAGTTAGTTACCCTACTATTCGGCGAGATTCTGTGCAGGTAACATCGTAAGAAGTTTTTATTTACGCGAGTGATCGATCGTGTGGGGACTTGTAAAATTTTGTTGAAAGATGCTCAGTCTGCATTTAATCTATTCAAGTTTTCTAATACTGGGAGAATAGCATTTAACTTACGATTACCAAAGGGAGAGAACAGATCAATTTAATCATTTCAAAATGCATAGTAGCCTGCCTGTGTAAATAGTTTCTAAGGGCATAAACTTCACAATTTCCAGTCCAGCCTTTTATATATGGGAAATATTTGGCCTAGTTACGGGGATAAGAGAAGCGGTTCCGCGATTGAATGGGAACTGGTATCACAGTCATTGGAAATTACCCCGACTGAAGTATTCTAGTAACCGGCAGGTTGATCTTGACCTAGTTTCTACATCGTGAACGAGGGGATGTTTTAGACGCCATGCGGAAGCAGAAGCAGCAACGGAAAATACGACATCACGTTTCTGCCCCTCGATGGAGATAAAAAGGACTGATCCAAGTCTTTTCTGAATGCGGCAGCATCATCATCGATATGACTGGCTAAATACAAAATGGGGTCGGCTGTTTCCTGAAGACGGGCGGCAATAAGTCAACGAAACAGATGAGTACAGAGTTTTTAATGTAATTGTGTGAGTGTGAACATGTTTACTGTTGCAAAAGGGGATAGGTTAGTTTGACATTTTATTTCAATAAATGGAACTTTGTTTGGAAGGACTACGTCCTACTTAAAGTTAATGATAGGAAGCTTGTTAATGTAAATATAATTGTAACGTGACCGTGAACCGTTTGCATGAGGTCGCAGTTTGATTTCTTATATTTTATTCTGATTTCTTTAGCTGAGTGGTTAGCGTCATTTCTTTTTATTTTAGCTATATATATTTTGATTCGTTTTGTTTCGATGTTTGAGACGCAGTGTACGTATCGGGGCTTAATTGTAAATGTAAATAAGGATTCAAATTAAAGTCAGGAAGGACTGGATTAAACTATTAATGGGAGCTCAAAGTGTACGGAAACATGTCGTCACGTTTTCTGGGATTTATTGCGTGATGTGTGAATGAGAGTGTGTAAGACGGTGGAGTGTGGATCCACGAATTTGATAGCGTCATCTTCACGACTATTTTGTATATCTAAATTGTAAATTAGTAATTGATTCACGAGTTCCACCAATGGTGTTTCGTATTTCGAGTTCCGAATATTAGAATAAAATTATGTAAAATTTATTATGATTAATTTATTATTATCAATACGAGTTTCTCGCGATGTAGGATTGAGATATTTCAGTAACTTTCCGATGTTCAGACATGATCGATTGTCAATGTGGCAATTTCTTAGTTTCAGTTTATCATATTTATTACAGGGTTGGCCACTTTATTATTCATGTTTACTTTGAGCGCGAGTGCTTTGATTCGTGACCAGCGCGGTCGTATTTCTTTCATGCAAGCGAATGTTAGACGACGTCCTTCATATTTCTTCAGTTTTAGGCAACTTTATGACAAGAGAGATTATTTTGTGTGATTTTGAGTAAGAGGACGCGTTCCACATCTGAAAGGCCTGCATTTTCTTGTTTGTGTGACTCGCCTCGGGTAGACTGTTGAGCAGCGTGTGTAAAGGGTTAGACCCTGTGTTTTGGTATTGCTGCTTTATTTTTGGGAGACGTGGATCTCCAGTTTGAGTCATTCCGCCGTGTGTTGGCGAGGGTGATATGTTGTTTACCGAGGAAAGTTTTATTTGAGCGGCCTATACTTCGTGGTTTTTATTGTTTCTGTCCATGTCTACGGTTGTTGCAGTTGACGAGAGTTATATCGCGACGTTTGTTCGGATTTTCTTTGATGATATAACCGCGCTGAGGAATATTTTGTACCATGTAATCTTTTCCAGGATAAAACGTTGAATTAGGTGTTGAAAGGTAGAGCCTACTCTGTCACGTTTCTTTTATTAATTTTTGTCACGTAGTTTTATTTCAGGAATCCACGTTGATTTGTGCGTGATATTGTAAAGTCTGAATTATTTTTCAGGAACCTGCGTTGAATAGGAAGTGTTGCTTAAAGTGTTTCCTTTTATTTCCGTTGAGGCTTTGAGTGGATGCGAGTTGCGTGAATGCCACATGCTTTTCTTGGCGAGCCCTGGAAAATATATCACGTTTTTGTTTCTTTGAATGTATATATTTTGCCTTTTATATGATTTTGATTTTTGTGTGGTTCCGATCCACATTGTTTGTTATGCTCATGAGATTGCTCATGGCTCGAGATGTATATATTTTGTACGTAGGATGTTTTACCACTCAGTGTGTTATAATATATATATTGTACAGTTAGGTTAGTTTTGTCCCCCTCCCCGCCCCTTTTGCCCATTAGATCACGTCTTTTCTTAAGATTAGGGACCCCGCTGCAATGTCAAATGTACAGAAATAGGGAACGTACTCATCTACAGTTAAAAGTGTTATCAAAAAGTAAAGCCAGGAGCGTGGTGCGAGCAAGCAAACCCATGTGTTAAAATTAATGAAACTTAAAGATTTGGCTTCATATGTTAAGTATGTGTGTCGGCATACATTGTAAATTTGTAATATATTCTGATTATCAAGATGGACTTCATCCAGCTGAAGAAACCCAATCTGAGTCATGTAAAATCTGGATTATTTGATACTTTCGCTATATTTAAAATATTTATCTTGTTTATTTTTAATAAACAGATTTTCCTCCAAAACTGACGTCAGGATGTATGTATTTTAGGGCATTATTTTATCATAGTTTGGACTGAGCACGCCTGGGATCGGCTGTCTAGTCTGGGGCAAATTACCTTGACGGTAGAAACGGGGACAACGTCAAGGGCATTCGGTCGTAAAACAGGGTCAAGTACACATGTGCGAGACAGTTTGCACCCGGAGCCCCACGACCGTATAGAAAAAGCGGAAGAAGAAGAGTAAAAAATTAAGCGCTGGACCGCTCAAACTCGATATGTCCGCGTGGAAGTGAGGTGTTACACCAGCGGTGCTACTAGGTATGTTCACACGCCCCTTGTCAGCCTCAGGAGTTGTTCGTATGGGAGGCAGTGGGACCGGTCAAGAAAATAGAGGATGCCGACACATTAACCACCTGATATCCCAACCCAAAGCCTCTAGGTAAGATGGAGATATTTTACCCCTGCCCGTGTGGAGTTCACAATATACTGATCGCGAAATGAAACTATTACTACTACTACTACTGCTACTGCTGCTGTATCATCTGTTGCAGTGATAGCGTGCCCTTCTCAGGTCTGTAGAGCCGCTCTTTTATACAAACCATCAAGATACCATGCTGAAAGAGAAATGTAAGTTTATAAATATAATTATGCACGGACTCAAACATATATTCATAAAAATATGTTTATCTTCCGTACTAGTTCCTCGGAAGCGATTGTGAAAGGAATGTGGAAATTGTCCTTCTTTCGGTGATAATAGAAGAAACTTGTTTCCATGTCTTTCAGTGACGTATTTCCTATCAACATGATGAAATAATCGACGTAATATTTATGTATATGGCGTGTTAAACATTCCAGAAACGAACATCTGTGGTGTCAGATGATGTTGATGTGTCCCTTGACGTAACAACCTAATTGTTGACATTGATTATGAATATCGAATTTGTATTTGGGTGTTATTTCTTTTCCAGTGACTAAAACACAAAACAGACAGCGTAAAAAATGAAAAACGTAATGGTATACACTATACGCTCAGCATGAAGCACACAGTTTAGGAGTAGGAATCTTAGAAAATCTTACCTCGTATAGATGTAAAGTGGGGTGGAGAGAGAGAGAGAGAGAGAGAGAGAGAGAGAGAGAGAGATTTTCCCAATGCTAGGGACCCACCAATATGCTCCAAGGAATATGTTTACTTTTATAGCAAAGTATTAGAAATCATGTGACATTTTCCGAACATCCCAAGAGAAGTAATGGTCTAATGGTCCGAGACGAAACGGTGCCCACGCTAGGCGGCGACACACTCTGTTCGACAGGCACCGCTGACTTGTTAGACCAATGGGTTTTTTCACTAGTCGGAACGTACGCAGATCAATTGTATACGCAACGGGATGTTTAATTATCAGTCTATAATCGTGAGAGGAAGTAAGGGGTCACTGAGGAAGAAAACATCGTCATGTGCGTTCTACCTGTTTTGGCTGAGGGGTGGATTGTGTGGTGGGGGATGGGGGTGGGAGGGGGTGTATATATTTGCATCAAAATGAAACCTGCAAAGGAAATAATGAATACCGTAAGTATTAAAATGAAGTATTAGGTGGGGGGGAACCCAACAGGTAACTCAACTTTTGATCGTAATAGAGTTACCGGTGGGCATCGGACCAAGCTTAATTCAGTTTAATACATTTAGAACTTCATTTATTCAAACGTAACGTTTTATTTGCTTATCGAGTAACGTTTTGAAGTTAAAATTTCGTTTTTCTGAGTTCTGAAGGAAGTTGACTTGCCTGTTATTTCCCCCCTGACCCTTCAGATCAGGTCGATAGGAGAGAGTGGCTAGGTGAATGAGCGCTGGGAGGGCGACTAGGAGTAAGGCAGACGAATAATTTAATAGTCAGTGGAATGTTTTCGGAAGATGGCTTAGAAAAGAGAGATAGAACCAGAATGTGGTGAAGTTAATACGCAGAGTTGAAATGTAATTCACTGGATTCATCTAACATGAAGAAGTTGGAATAATGTGGAATAATTCTTTATAAACTGGAGGTAAAAGACGTAGACATTCAGAATCCATGGCAGGTGGATATTGGAAGAATCTTCGTATGGTACACTACTGTCGAGTGAAACGGTTCATTATTATAACTTTAGTATTTTCTTATTTTATGTTACATTTCAACGTGTATTATGATTCAGCATACATTTTTTTCTGGACAGATCTTTTTGATGATTAATTGTTTTAATGAACCATACATCGAGGTTATCGCCACGCAAAGTGTTCTTATTTGTGATTCATGTGTGTTATCTCAGCTAACTCGGCAAGGTAAGGTAACCAAGTGTACACTTTCCAGCTTGTAAAGTAATCTGCGTTGTATACAACGTGAATGTGAACATTTGTAACAAACATCGGGGGTTGATTCCTAGAATCAGAGCAAGAAAAGATGTCCCTATCATCACATGTCCTAAATTGCGCTCGTATTGAGGTACAGCTTTGCACTTGGCCACTACCATTCTGACGGCTTTTGTCGTCCACTTTGTTCATCGACGAGGCCAAATTTGGAAGCAGTTGAATCATAAACTTGTGTAAACTCACACGTGCGCAGTTGAAAATCCTCGTGGCACGGTTGTCGCTAATCATCAACAGCGCTTTGAAACTAATGTGTGGTGTGGTATTATCCATGATCAGCTGATCGGCCCATACATACTACTCCGGTAACTGAATAGACCAGCGTATCCAGACTTCTTGAGGGATGTGCAGCCTATACTACTGCACGTACGTCGGCCTTTGGATAACATTTTCCCACGACAGTGGATCGGTTATTGATGTCCAATATATTGCGCCTGTCCGGTCTCCTGGCCTTAATCCAATGGACTTGTATTTGTGGAGGGACACATGAAAAATGTGGTATACGCTACTCCGACTTGGAATGGCGCATCAGTAACGCCCAGGTATCTTCGACCGCCTTTGTCAGTCCATGGCGGACATGTTGAACATCTCCTGTGATGTGGCCTATGTGCGTCCTGTAACTCCATCGCATGTAAGTCAGTAACAACGCATTAGAGGACGTAGGGTATGTTCGTGGGGATACAATTTTCTCGTTTTGATACCAGGAATCTCCTCCGATGTTTAAATATTTAGATACACAGTGTATTATAATCTTCAGGTGAAATGAAGTGTTAATTCGAAGAAATCTAACCGGTAACTTTGGAGTCTCACAAGATAATCGTCAGGGTATAATGGTCATCGATTGGAATTGGAAAATCCTGCTATACGAGTACCCAATCTGCGTCTTTCATAGCAAACAAGCTTCTTATGACTATACAACGAGTTGCTAATTGTTAAAGTAAAAAGTAAAATAAAAGTTAAAAAGGTAGATCAACCATACACAGTTAAAGTCCTTGATCTGGTCGGGAATCGGCCGGCTGATACTGTACTTGGATGTTGAATAATTTTGTCATGAAAAATAAATACTATTTTTGATAGTAATGGATAGTTACTTACAGAGATTTCAGAATGTTCTGACAACGAAGCTTGGTCGGTTTTAACATTTCCTTTCGTAATTTGGTAATTCCATATTTGTTAAAAGTGTATTTAATGGAGCTATCGTGTACTCTGAACATTGTACCTTCGAAATTAACATTTTGGTACTGTCCAGTGGTTGTATGTGGAAGCACAGACCCCCAACCAATCACAACCTACCATTCACATCGATTCCTATCGGTAGAGTGGCCTCGAAACCACCCTTGTTTACATTCTCCATGTGTTACAGCTTAAGATATTACTTTAAGTTTATCTTCACTTTGTTCTGAAATAATATTGTCTAAATATGAATGAATGAATGAATGAATGAATGAATGAATGAATGGAATACACATCTCTTCCAGTCACAGATAACCAATTATATCCAGTGTGGATGATGCATAAAGGAATTCATTAGCCTCATTGGCACTTTTGTAAACAATAAATTCAAAATTCAAGTTCTCTCTACCCTCCATCGCCGAATGCATTGTTCTCCTAGATAATCTATCTTCATCTATTTACCTCATAAGACCCCACCATTGAAGGCAGTTCGAACATCCCGGTTCATACGTCATATTCATTCCCAACATGAACTCTATATGTTAACTACCAATAAACCTTTCTCACGTGATTGCGCCAAGGTCTAGTATGAATTACGTTATCCTTGTGCTGTCATAGTTTTTTTCAGCAGCATTTAGTATAACCATTTAAAATCGGAATAAACTGTTCACAGTTCCATAATAATGCGTTTTTGCTTGCTCTTCTTTAGAGACGAGTGCTCTATCTCAAATACCTCCCCATGAGAGTGAGAAGTTATCCCTAAATTTAAAATGTTCATTTTTTTTATCTCTTTCCAGGTATGTAGCAGTGCTGTGTCTCTGATTGTGGAGGATGCTATCTTCCATATGTGAGTGGTTTCAAATTATAGCTCTATTATAATCAGCTAACGGAAAAAGACATCATATATCATTATCACAAAACATGTTTTTAAATTATTCAATCAAATCCCGTAGTGACTGTAGCAGAAACTTCATACTTCTGTAATTTGTATTTTTCATATAATTATTCTCGTCCTTGTAGCTAGTCGTGGCGTAATGAACGGTGAACTGTTGCAACTCGTGAAGGAAAATAAACCATAATTGCCGGACGAAACTGCAAGAAGACGTGGGTACAAATAAATAGGTATCCACTCTGTTATTGCCACTTTAATAATGCGTATCTGGACTAGGATTTTGCTGAACAGTGCAAGCGTTTCACTGTTTTCGACCTAGAAAACGAGTTAACCGGATGTCAGTGCAGATGACTGGAGAAAAAGTTGTGCACCATAATCTGCACAAACGGTGACACGCGAGGCGTGGTGAAAATTAAGTATAGTGGAAAACCGTGTTAAAAATCTAGTAATCTCTTCGGGAGCTGGCTATAGGAACGGTGATATGTAATTAAAGGGTTCTATTGACTTCTAGATTAGTGCAGTATTTCCTTTCAGAGGCCTGGGACAGAAGTAATTGCCAACGTGAAAAAGGTAAAGTACAGTAATCTCCCAGTTAATGGGGCCAATGAACGGGAGAATAAGCAAGGAACGAAAAACACGGCTAACATAACTGGATGAAGTATTGATTAGCAAAATGATGATGATGCTTGTTCCGCTTGTTGTTTAGAGGGGCGTAACATCTAGATAATCGGTCAGGAAAATAGTAAGGTGGTTTAAAGTCATAACATAAGAGGTTATTTTGAAAAATATTTTGTATTGTATTTTTGTTTATGAGAGGAGTTAAACATTTTCCTAGGACACTACGTATTTTCTCTGTCGCCAGAATATCATTATAATCATTTCACAACACTGCAACGCGATGCTATTACTCGCAGCTACAGCGTGGTCGCTATTATCTTCCCCTTATAACATTTTCCATAACTTCCCCTTGTTTTACTGTTAAACAGTTTTCTTAGCTTTCTCTGCTACGACCACCATATATTATAGTCCGATGGACAATAGAAAACTAATCTTGAATTCAGTTTTCACAGAGACAATAGACCTATAACGGTGGATATTTTTCTTGACTCTTTCCCAATTACCTGGGGTCATCACTTTGTATGGATTTAGTCCAGTTTTGCAGCCACATGCCTTTCCTGACGCCAGCCCTATGTGGCGTTTAAAATTCCCGACCATTCGAACCCGGGACGCTCTGAACCGACGGCCACTATGCTGACCAACATTTCTCGGGATTTGATGTTAAAACTTCATTTGGACTTTCAGGTAAATGTTAAGCCTCTGAAAATTATAGGTAATCGCTTTGGAAAAATATCAGACTGGGTGAAACAAATGCTTACACTTGCGTTCTTATACGGAGCTCCAAATTTGAAACCCCATCCTGGTCCCTCGGGGAATTTTGGGAATTTTCTATTTGTCTAGGGATCCTGAGGTCGTCTAATCCCAAGTTCTAAATTTCTAAGATGCCTCGAAGTGCCTCATTAATTCACATCTCTTTTCCTTTGTATACCTTTATATATGTATATTGTATATCGCTACAAGTTGCCTTCCGTTTATATATACTGTATATATATATAGATGCACGAAATATTAGATTAGTAAATGAAGTCTTAAAGGAAGCGGATGAATAACTTGGGCAGTAGAATAACTTATGATGGCAGAAGTAAGGACATAAAATGCAGAGTAACACAAGCAAGGAAGGCCTTTTTTAAGAAAATAAACTTGGGAAATTTGCTCACGTCGAGCATTGATATATGTAGGAATGAAACGGATGTTTTTGAAGAATTTCGTCTGGAGCGTAGCATTGTATGGAACTGAAACATGTACGATAACGAGCTCAGAACGAAAAAGAATAGAAGCTCTTGAAATGTGGTGTTACAAAAGAATGCTGAAGGTGAGGTGGGTAGATCGAATCACAGATGAAGAGATATTGAATCGAATTGGTGAGAGGAGAATGATTTGGCGAATTTTGACCAGAAGAGATAGAATGATAGGGCACATCTCAAGACACCTTTTTCAGTTAGTTTTTGAGGGAAATGTAGGCAGTAAAAGTGGCAGGGGTAGACCAAGGCATGAATGACAAGCAGATTAGAATAGATGTAGGATGTAGTAGTTACGTAGAAATGAAAAGGTTAACAGAGGATAGGGTGACCTGGAGAGCTGCATCAAAGTAGTCTATGGAGTAATGACTGAAACAACATAACACAGATAATCAGTATTTTTGTCTAAGTATAGCAACCGCCACTGCACGAATCTGTAAATGTGGTGGGTTGCTTGTTTGTGTGGTGGTGTGTTGTATGTAGCTGAAGCACAAACACCCAGTCCCCGAACCAGAGGAAGTATCCATAGCAAAGCAGTCATCTCCGTACAGGCCATATAGGCCTCTGGAGGGGTGGAAGGTAATATCTTCCACTAACCGTAACCTCGACTCTTGGCGGGGTAGAGTGGTTTCCTCTACGCCCGGCCGCCTTTGCCCCCAGGAATTAACCTGGTACTCACTTTCGGTATAGGCTGAGTGAACCTCAGGGCCATGTAAATCTCCGGAAGTGGAAATCTCGTTTCTTAAATTTTTTTGACCTCGTGACGGGGAATCGAACCCACGTCCTTTCGGGCGAATCGACCACGCCTTTACCACCTCGGCCAGGCAGCCCCTTGAGAAAGTATTTATGTACGTACAGTCCTCAGCCCTAAGGCTGGTTGGATCCTCAACAGCTCTGTCATCAGCTGTCATAGATGGTCTTGGCATCATTATTATTTTTTTTAAAAAAATTCGTGTGGCTATTTCTATCCTAGTGCAGCCCTTGTAAGGCAGACCTTCCGATGAGGGTGGGCGGCGTCTGCCATGTGTAGGTAATTGCGTGTTATTGTGGTGGAGGATTGTGTTATATGTGGTGTGTGAGTTGCAGGGATGTTGGGGATAGCACAAACACCCAGCCCCCGGGCCATTGAAGTTAACCAATGAAGGTTAAAATCCCCGACCCGGCCGGGAATCGAACCCCGGACCGTCTGAACCGAAGGCCAGTACGCTGGCCATTCAGCCAACGAGTCGGACTAGCCATCACTGAAGAGGCGTATTACGGAATTGAGGAGTGATGTAGTTTCCCGTTGCTTTCCCCACCGAGCCAGAGTTGCTATTACATATCTGTCTGCTATGCCCACTGAAATGCATGCACCAACCGACCCTATGAGCAACATTTTTCATAGCAGGGACTGGCTGCATAAGGAATGGCAGTCACCTTCATAATGTCAAAGCCAAGGAAGAGGAACTGCAATCCCGAACCGTCTGAAACTGCTGACCCTTCCCATTCAGCCAAGGAACCGGACAATGGTAGAATTTCATTCGTTCTTCAGCTATTTCTAGGGTTGCCAGAGCCAGCTAGGCTCATTTTGCTTTTGGTCTGACGCCACGTGAATTTTGAAATGAAAATTGCAACCTAGGATAGACCGCGATTCGAACCTCAGCCTTCCGGGTGTGAAGCGAGCGGCTAAGGCACTGAGCTAACCACGCCTCTCCTCACGGCTAACGGTATGTTTATAAATAAAGTGAAAGTGAACCGAGCCTCTAACTTCATTTCTTCTAACTTAAAGAAGTAGCCTTTTGTGAGACCTTGTGGCAGCAGTTGGAACAAGTCGCAATTTGTAAGGAAGTGCAAGGACGAATCAGTCGTTGAACGGTCCGCTGCGGAAAAACACGGACTGACTGAGTGCATTTTGTTTCTCAATGGCGTAAATTAGTAGCAGGAGTGTAGAAACTTTTACAGGTTGGCTAATGAGAGTAATTAACATTGATCACGTGATGTAAACATGAAGCTATTCGTTTTAATTAGCCGCTGAACAGACATCCGTGTACCTAACATGTTTACTGTCAGTGCATGAACGAAATAAAAACAAGCGAATGTGTCGAGGTCACGGCCACACGTTTTGACGTACAGTACGGCCCACGTGAAATAGTGTCTCGTTAGTATGGGTTTAAAATTTTTCCACCACTGGGGCTCCGGTAGCGCTGAACTCACCTAACGACGTTCCGCCGCGCTTAACTTGGAGAACCTCCAGATAAGCCTTACGGTTAAATATACTCTAACCCTGGGTTTGTTAACTTCGGGTTAATATTTTAACTGTCGAGCTGTGCAGGTCAGACGGTAGAGCGCTGGTCTTCTGAGCCCAATTTGGCAGGTTCGATCCTGTCTCAGTCCGGTGCTATTAGAAGGTGCTCAAATACGTCAGCCTGGTGTCGGTAGATTTACTGGTACGTAAAGGATCTCCTGCGGAACTAAATTCGACACCACGGCTTCTCAGAAAACTGTAAAAATAGTTAGTGGGACGAAAAATCGATGTGGTCGTGCGGTTAGGAGCGCGCTGCTCTGAGCTTGCATCCAGGAGATAGTGGGTTCGAACCCCGCTGTCGGCAGCCCTGAAGATGGTTTTCCATAGTTTCCCATTTCCACACCAGGAAAATGCTGGGGCTGTACCTTAATTAAAGTCACGGCCGCTTCCTCCCTACTCCTAGCCCTTTCCTATCCCACCGTCGGTGTGACGTAAAACAGATTTTAAAAAACCAGTGACATTATCATTTATTATTTTAACTCGTTCTTGTGAGTCACGCGTATCCCCGAGCTATTTCGAAAGATAGTTTACTAACACCGTACTAACCCTCGCCGGAAACCTTACAAATCAAAATGATAGGTTATGAGCATACTCCTTGTGCGATTTCTTTGTTTCATTTTTGCGCGGTATTTCATTTTCTTCCACATTTTCGTGTTAACCTGAATTATTTCGTAATAGGCATGAGAGCAGTGACCAAAAATTGGAAGAGGTTCAGGAGTGAAACTTAAGCTCAAATAAAACATTACTCACGGAGTTAGATACAAAGTATCAAATCATTATAGAATGCTAGAAGACTGATAGTGTGAGATTAGAAGAAAAAGAGGACACTAGGAAAAAAATTACAGGGTATTTTATTAGCATTGCCCACTTGACGGTGCGAATAGCAAACAACTTGAACAGTTCTACAAAAATATTAATGCTATAGCTGTAGACACTTAGAGACCAGATGCTGACGGTAGCTTTTGATACCCCAACGTTGTCTCCGATCATTATTGTGAATGAAACTACTCTGTGGCGTAAAATATAATTGCAAGCATTACCTGCAGTATAAAAAAGAGAGGTTTGTTTTTGTCTGCTAAGTATTCTAACCTCTCGCGAATTTCATCTCCAACCTATCTGACGGCCAGTTTTCTTCAGAAATTGTTCCTCCGGTAGATTTTGAAAATAGTTCTTCCCAAAAGGTCCATTTCCGTCTGGAGCACCATTTAATATAACTAAATAAAGCAACTCTACATCCAACGCATGATTTACGGAGGATATTGTGCTTAAGCCTCGAGTTAACAGTTTAACCCAGGTGAAAGGAGGGGTTAACTTAACTCCAGCCTTAACCCAGGGTTTAAACTAACCCTTTTTGATGGAACAGAATGAATAGTCAAATTCAGAGTTCAAATTATCTAACACGGGGTTAAGGTTTATTCCGGGCCCCAGACGCTCGGAGTTGGTGATTTTGGACATTTTTGAATTCTGACAAGCGACCTCTCAAATACGTTTTCGATCATTTTGAAGCCATTTATTGTCTACGTGTCATGAGAGTTTCAAATACATCTTTCGCAATTCTTAACATTAATTTTCCTAAATGGTCACTATTTGATTCCTTTTTGCCGTGTATTTGTAGAATTCACTAAGATGAAACAGACGACACCTCACACGAGCTGCTTCCATACCGGAGTTGGCACATGCCACTGTGATTTTGGTACCTCAAGAGTGGTGGTGGTGATGGTGGTGATAATTGTTTTAAGAGGAAGTACAGCTTGATATTTCAGGAGTAAATAAAGACATTCAAGAAGTGGTGTATTGCAACGAACATTACTATGGCTTTGACAAATCCTTCAACCTCTAAGAAGAGGTTACAAAGCGAATGGGAAGAACTGGTTTTTTCCTGTTATGAATGTAAAGTAAATGTGAAGTGTCTTACAATTTCCAAAATTATTCATGGCATTCAAGCTCTTACGTCTTTAGGCTTTTACAATCGTGAAATTACCAGCGTTTCGCCCTAGTGCAGCAGCGGGCTCATCAGTTGGAATACTGCACCCTCTCCACGACGCTAGCGCTAGTACGCCGTGGAGACACCACTGCAAGCCTCCTATGTAGGACAATGCAGTGACGGTGCACTAGGGGAAGCATGTGCATCCTTCTAGGAACCTTACATTTTTTATTCATGACACGTTACGAAATAACATAGTGGCATTTTTTTGCATGTCATGTTGAATATGCAGAAGTGAATAGTATTATCATTATTACATCGATGCAGCCAGATACTATAGGATACGGAAACACAAGCTACCACTCATTTTTATTTTGGGGGCACATACATTATGTCCTATGGCTTGGGGGCATCTGGACGTTTGCGTTACGGAAGTTAGCGTCAAAAAATGTATGACGGAACTGTAACCCTAGCAACCGTCCACGCTATGATGTAGAGTTCGGATAGATACTACTACTACTATGTTTTCATTCCTCCCCGGGGGGGGCTTTTAGACTGTGTCGCCGTCTCTTAGGTCGGGAGATTTGTTACGGTGAAGGAGATCCTCGGAGAAGGTGAGGGGGTTGGCGGCCGTGGTCTATACTAGGAACTGTCCCGGCACTCGCCTTAGTGCAGGAGAATGGAAAACCATGGAAAACCATTCTCAGGACAGCCGACTGTTGGGGGCCAGCCATGCGGTCCAGCCCTGTCCCGTCTCCCGAATGGTACGGCCGTGGCCACCCCTCCTCTGCTCGGTTGGCCGGTCAGAGTGCAGATCTGTTGGACCACGGACCAGCCCACTTATGGGCCGAGACCCACTCTGCATGTACCGACCCCACATGTGTTTCAAGCCACTTGGTGCTCAAGTTGGTGGTTGGTACACTTCTTTCTTACTGTTATCTAACAAAAGGGAACTGTAGCTACATTTCTCAGTTTTAAAACATCAATAGTAAGTATATATATCAAGTGAATTTTAGGTAATTATAACGTTTTTGTGGAATATGTAGTTTCTGTGCTTCGCGGTGACAGTATGTGACCCCCACCCATAATAGATTTCTCACATAATCTCACTTTGTTTCAGTGTGTTTCGTGTCATCTCCCAGTAAGCTTTATATTTGATGTGTACTGAGTGCGACGAGCCGAATAATTCGTGGTTTGAATGAAGGAGAGATTATGGACTCCCTAATTAAAGAAATACCTTCTGATGGAGAGGGTGTAGTTAGTGATCAGGACGACGGTGACTTTGAGTTACCTTTTCTTGACAGAACTTGTACCGTAATTCCTCATGGTATGGCAATAAGTGAAAGGGATGAAGATCCAGTTGATCAAGCTTTACCGTTAGTATATAGTTCCTAATGTTTCTGACTCTATACACTATAGGCCTACTCCAACGTGGAGTAATTCTGTGCAGTCTGTTCCACAATTCAGATTATGCAGGTGTTGCTGATCATATAAAAGCCATTGAATCTCCAACTATGTATGTACTCTTCTCACAATTAATTTTTGATGAGTTCGTTAATCGTATTGCTTTTCAAACAAATCTACCCTATATTGCACTCAGTTTGGAAAACCTTTCAGTGCTGAGGAAATTAGGGTAGTCTTGGGAAAAAATGTATAAATGGGTATTACCAGAAAACAAATTTATATGGATTACTGGTCAAATGAGCCAGATCCCCACGACACCTGTATCACACATTATGCCTGTGAAGAGATTGTTTTATTCATATTCACCTCAATGATATATCGGGCGAGTTGGCCGTGCGGTTAGGGGCGCGCAGCTGTGAGCTTGCAACTGGGAGATAATGGGTTCGAACCCCACTGTCGGCAGTCCTGAAGATGGTTTTTCGTGGTTTCCATTTTCACACCAGGCAAATGCTGGTGCTTTACCTTAAGGCCACGACTTCCTTCCCACTTACGGGCCTTTCTTATCCCTTCGTCGCCATAAGACCTATCTGTGTCGGTGCGACGTAAAAAAATCCCACTTCAACCTCGTAGAGACAGTGCTAACTACGACAAACTGTACAAAATCCGATCTCTGATTAATTCCCTGTCGAAGTCCTTCTGGGAATGCTATAAACATCACTGTAAAGTTGCAATTGATGAGGCAATGGTAAAATTCAAGGGAAGATCTTTGATGCAATCTATGAGAGACAAGCCTGTGAAGCGTGAATACAAGATCAGGATTTTGTGTGATATATCATATTATAATTTAACATTTCAGATATACACAGGGAGAGTGGGGAAGAAAACCGAGACAGGGCTAGGACAGAGTGGTCACAGATTTGGTGAGTGGAATACAGGGGAAGAGCTACATTGTTTTTAGGATAATTACCTCGCTTCTCATGAACTGTTCAACCAATTGAAAGAAAGGAATATTTATGCATGTGGCACAATAAACCCCCCAAGTAGGAAGACTTCAGAAGCTCAAGGTGACAAGAGCCTGAAAAGAGGGGATTTCGATTTCATTGTCAGTGACTGTGAAGTTTGTGTGTAGGGCCTATAGGTGGAAAGACAAAAAAAGGGTAAATTTAATTTCTTCTGTGCACAAACCACCTTATGTATCCAGTGTCGATAGGAAGGAAAAGGGTTGCAATCGGAAAAGTATTCCTTGTCCACTTGGGTTGAAGGATTACAACAATGAAATCAATTTTGTTGACAATTATGACAGGTTGAAAGGAGACCGCCGGTTAGACAAGAAAAGCAAGAAATGGTAGTTAAGATTTTCCTTCCATTTCATAGACGGCAGTATCATAAACGCTATGCACGAAGAATTAGATATGCCACGCCTGAACAACAAGAATTTCAGACGTGAGGTTTACAAAGGTCTTCGTGCAGGGGAAAGGTGAATCAAGAAAATCACCTATCGCTATGAAGCCAGGAAAATCCAATTTTCACAGAACAATACGTCTCGAGAGCAGCAGTCATCAGCCTCAGCACCTTCAATCAGCAAGATGATGTGCACTCTGCAGTACAAAGAAGACACCAGTGGGTAAGAAATGGCAGTCTCTCATATCATGTAATGTTCCACTCTGACTCAGGAATGGCAAAAATTGTTGACTTTCATATCCAACATTCTTGAACAGTTTTTCTATTGATATCAGTCTGATTCGTCTTTGTTTGCACTGCACTTGGTTACACACAACTTTTTAATTTTCTAAAGACACAAAGTGAAGTTTTCCTACCGGGGCAGTGGTCACACAGTGTAACCACTATTAAACAGTCTTGCTATTGCATTGTGTAAAAATTAAGTGTTATATTTCTTTGCCCCTCTGGGGGATATATTTTACTGCCTCACTTGCCGGTCAAAGAGTGCACTGGTGGTCATCTGAAATAAGCAACCGTTGATGGACGGCCACGACCGAGACATATTTATGATTATTCGCGAAAGGAGAAACTATTCTTTCTTTCTCTCTCTCTTTAAACTGTAGCGAAAAGTTCTTCAATCTCATGTTCCTCTTCTGTAGCTCTTCCGCCGAGATGTTGCGTGGTTTAGCAGGATGTCTCTCAGGATTTTTCCTCAAATCCCCAACTTTCTTCCTGAGAATGGCTCTTTCTTGAATTTTTTTGTCTCCTTCCTTTAGATCTTAGTACACTTCTTTTTTTTATTAGCTAGGGGCTTTACGTCGCACCGACACAGATAGGTCTTATGGCGACGATGGGATAGGAAAGGCCTAGGAGTTGGAAGGAAGCGGCCGTGGCCTTAATTAAGGTACAGCCCCAGCATTTGCCTGGTGTGAAAATGGGAAACAACGGAAAACCATTTTCAGGGCTGCCGATAGTGGGATTCGAACCTACTATCTCCCGGATGCAAGCTCACAGCCGCGCGCCTCTACGCGCACGGCCAACTCGTCCGGTAGTACACTTCTTTTAGCCAACGGAGATGAGTTCTCCACTTTTCCTGAAGAGCGAGTATTCTATATTCCTATCTATCCGTGTTCATTCTCTTTAGGTGCCAGTAATAATAATAATAATAATAATAATAATAATAATAATAATAATAATAATAATAATAATAATAATAATAATAATAATAATAATAATCTTATCGAATTTTAGACTGCATGCATAGCGTGTAATGATTCATTATTTCAGGGTTGGAACGGGCCAAGAAAGTTGCTCAGTTGAAGGATACTACTGGAATGTCACAGGAAAATGAAATTGAGTATGGCTTTTAGTGCCGGGAGTGTCCGAGGACAAGTTCGACTCGCCAGATGCAGGTCTCTTGATTTGACTCCCGTAGGCGACCTGCGCGTCGTAATGAGGATGAAATGATGATGAAGACGACATAAACACCCAGCCCCCGTGCCAGCGAAATTAACCAATTAAGGTTAAAATTCCCGACCCTGCCGGGAATCGAACCCGGGACCCCTGTGACCAAAGGCCAGCATGCTAACCATTTAGTCATGGAACCGGACACTGGAAAAAGTGTATGACAGGACAACGACGACGTACTAGTTATTTTGTGATATGGGAAATAGGTAAAGCTCTTAGATATTATCAAGAAGGGGTTGTTTATAAAGTCAAAAATGCTGTACCACACGTGAACAGTGTAGCCGTGATAGTTTATGGGATGTACTGTATTTTAAATAGGGCTCGGAGCTCAAGGCAGGTTTGACCGCCTTTGGCTTAGCACACAACCCGGTTATCCCTGAACGTAAACATAGCGTTTCGAGAAATTATGTTCATTGGCTTTCCAGTGATGCCTTACAAATATACAGCAGACAAAAATTAAACGGGGCCGATGACCTTCTATGTTAGGCTCCTTTAAGCAACAAGCATCATCATCATCATCATCATCATCAAAATTAAACGAAACCTATTTACGACTTTAAGATGCCTAGTCCGAGATGAAACCAATCTTTGTGGCAAAAAAATTGGTGAACCGAAAAAGTTTTAATTATATCAATGTAGTAAATCATTAATATTAATGTAAAGTAAGAACACAACACACTGTAATTTGGATAAAGTGTGTGAAATACATAAATAAATAAATAAATACATAAATAAATGATTTTTTTTGCTACTTGCTTTACGTCGCACCGACACAGATAGGTCTTATGGCGACGATGGGACAAGGAAGGGCTAGGAGTGGGAAGGAAGCGGCCGTGGCCATAATTAAGGTACAGCCCTAGCATTTGCCTGGTGTGAAAATAGGAAATCACGGAAAACCATTTTCAGGGCTGCCGACAGTGGGGTTCGAACCTACTATCTCCCGAATACTGGATACTGGCAGCACTTAAGCGACTGCAGCTATCGAGCTCGGTGAATGAATGAATAAATAAATAAATAAATAAATAAATAAATAAATAAATAAATAAATAAATAAATAAATAAATAAATAAATAAATACGAACCAGAAAAAGGAAATGATAGTACATGGAGGAAGAATAAAAATGAAGAGACAGACAGAGATTACAGACGCAATGCGCAAGAGAAGACTGAGGTATTAGTCACTTCTCGCAAGACTGAGAGAGAAGAGATTGACAAAGAGAACAACTGCATCATGAAGATAAGAGACTATAAAATAGGTTGAGGAAACGCTATAGGACATGGAGGAATTTGGGTTCGATCCGTCTGGAATCAAAATGTTTCAGACTATAGTTGACGGTTTCAAAGGGACCTTGGAATTTTTTTTCGAAAGGCCAAGATCATGTGGCCAGGGGAAAGGAGGAAGTTCCTCAAAATAATGAAGAAATTATGGGAGAGAAGGGAACTAACCAGCAAATTGTTACCCGCGATCCACATTAGGCCAAACTCGAAAAGAATATAAATAAATAAATTAAATAAATAAATAAATAAATAAATAAATAAATCTATCTTCCAAGCGATTTACTTGTTCTGAAATAAAGGTGAAGTCTCCGACATGCATAGTTATTCTAGACACAGCCGTTTGATCAGGCCATCCCTTTAGCTTACAGACTGTTGTAATAACTGAATAAGTGATGAACCTAAATTCATTTATTAATACTCCATTTTTTTCGCTGTTAATCTACCATGTATCTTCATCGTATTCTTTGTAATGCATCAATGCGGATATTGTTTGCACGAAAAGAACAGATAACTCGTTGTCGTATCCTTGAATGACATAATCAAATTGTGGCAGTTAGAAATGATTAACCATTATCCTTATAAGAGGCCTTGAAGGACATCTTGCTATGCTAATTTGATTGGTTATGTAATGTCATTGACTCGCTTACCTTTTCTCTCCATACTGTATGCTCGATGCCAAGGTTTTCAAGGAAAGGAGGATGAGGTCTTCTCTCTTTACGTTGAAATATAGGTTCTTGTAAGCCAAATATTCACACGTGGTTCAAGACTGACCTTCCATATTCATGCTACAAGCGTTAATGTTTCTTGACTATGTCTGAACAGCGCACGATAGAACCTAGATGTCCGGAAACGTAGACCGGAGTTCACGGACTGTGCAACGAAATAACAAGGTAGCCTACTAATTGAAAAATAATGTAAGAGAAAAATATTAATGATAATGTTTCAAATGTTAATCACTCAGCATTGTCTCGATAGCAACGGTCGCCGGCTGTTTTGTACTTTATTAGGTTGCTGTTCGTAGCTTTCAATATAATTCTCTAATAATAATAATAATAATAATAATAATAATAATAATAATCAGGTTTACAAATTTCCTTTCAAAAGACAGAAGTAATGTCAAATATCAAAGATGATACGGCACAACTAAACACCAAATATGGAATGATAAACCGTGTTAGTAAATTTAAATACCTTGGGGAATGGATTCAGCAAAATGGTCTTGACAAAGAGGCCATAGCAGCAAGAATCAAGAAAATGGAAGTCACTTTCCAAACCACCCGCAACATTTACAACAAAAAGTGCTTTTCCCTGAACAAAAAAATTTGTCACTACAACACTGTCATCAAACCAGTATCACTGTATGCATCTGAATGCCTTATCCTGTCCGAGAAATGTTTGCTTGCGGATTTAGAGAGGAAAGAAAGAAAGATCTTACACACCATACTTGGTCCAAACTACAAAAATGGCATCTACATTAGAAAATCCAGGCAAGAAATATACTCTTAAGATAGAGAAGATCACGGACACAATGCGTAAAGGCAGAGTTCGCTTCTACGGTCATATACGACGGATGATCGACTCTCGATGGACGAAACGTATCTTCAGTATATTTGACGCAAAACCAAAAACGGCAATGTCATGGTACGTTAATGTCAAGAAAGATCTTAAAGAACTGGGCCTACAAGCAGAAGATGCACAAGACCGAAATCTTTTCAGAGCAGCCATCAAGACTTTTGGGACTTTCCGGGACGAAAAACGGGCAACTGGTGCTAAATGGACAGAAGAACGTCGTGCTAAACACAGTGAGCTAATGAAGACGATGTGGATCAAGCGAAAGACGAACAAATGCCAGAATGTAAAGTGAGGCTTATCGTGGTCCCTAGTTGGCCGATTAGCGAAGTTGAATGAATGAATGAATGAATGAATGAATGAATGAATAATAATAATAATAATAAAATCATGAAGCAAATAAGGAGATAATTACTAAATTACAGAAAGCATATCGAATCACTTGGAACACATACTACAAAAAATCATTATCTCGGAAAACAAAACTGACGTAATACAGTAATAAAACCTGAAGCAATATACGCATCGGAAACCTTAATCATTGGCGGTAGATCACTCATAAAAGATATAGAAAAGCAAGAAATAAAAATTTTACTGAAAATTTTCGGCCCAGTCTCCACAGAGGGAGTATGGATGAAAAGGAAATCTCATGAAATTTATTGCCATACTGAAAAAGTCTCACACTATCACGAGGAGGAGGTTGAAATTCTATGGTCAGATTCCCAGAATGAACAATGATAGACAGACCAAAAAGTTCTAAACCATGCCCTCACACTGAAAGTAAAGAACTGGCTAAATGAAATAAAATCAGATCTTCAGGAAATCAGCATCAACCAGGAAACTGTGAAGAACCGATCTGCTTTCAGAACACTGATTAATAACCATTGTTCAGCCGAGCCAAAAGCTAGAACTAATAAAACCTGGACAGAAGAACGTAAGAAGAATTTCAGTGAGAGGATGAAGAGATTTTGAGAAAAGAAGAAAGCAAAATCATGAGCTAAATAACTTCAAGCATGCTCCTCAGTTGGGCATGGTTCAGTGAGGTACAGGAGATTGGGATCTCATTTGAAGATATCCAGGAGCGTGTCCCACTTAAGAAAAAACTCCAACAACATCAGCGTTTCCTACCAAAGCCGAAGATGAAAACTGGGAAGGCATGGACAAAAGAGCGAAAGGAGCAACACCGTATACGAATGAAGGAATACTGGACCAACATTAAACCTCGAGGGAAACAGTTGAAATGACGTGGCCCTTAGTTGGCCGAAACGAAACAAGAAAAGAAATAATAATAATAATAATAATAATAATAATAATAATAATAATAATAATAATAATAATAATAATAATAATAATTGCTTGTAGATCTTGGTTTATTTCCAGTAACTAATGCAATTTTTAAGGGATAGTGCTAAGTTGAGAATTGTTTTCATCAGCCTATTTTTATCTATTCTGTGTACGCGCTGGAGAATTGTAATCGCCTTCTTCTAACTGTATCTGTGATTGTTTCTGTGGCTGGATAAATTTCCTGTAGTTGCTTTTTTCACTCAAATTTAATTTTAAAATGTTGGTCTTAGGAATTCTGATCTAATCCTACAAATATACAGAGTGTATGATGTTAGTGCAGTAAAATAAGATGACTTGTCTTACTAAAATATGAATGATGAAATGGTGAACTAGATTTATGGGAAAATACTGTTTGGTAAGATTTCCACACTTTTCAGTTGTGGAGCCTTAATCGTTCGTTATATTGAGTCCTCACTTCTTCCACACATACTTGGGGTCTGTCGTTAACAATTTAGAACAAAGGCGGGTACAATTCGGCTCACTGAGGAGCGCTCCACCTCAGGCAGGTAAAGGAGCAGTGTATACGTTCTTACGGAAGGCACATCGTAGCAGCTGCTTGCACGGCTCTCTGCTCGAATTAGTGAAGGAGAACGTATCTAAACAGACGTAACCTTTCAACAGTATTACTGTGCCTAATATCTCATTCTATTCAGCGCATTATGTTATGGTGAGGAAACAAAATACGTTATTTTGTATATAAACGCGTTGTATGTTTATTATATTAATTTAATGAGGTTATGCGTCCATCATCATCATAATCCACATAAGCCACAACTGACGATCTTCTGCTAGCCTCTTCATTTTGCTATAGGAACCACATACCAGTTCACCGACAGAGTTCTTGATGTACGACATCCTTGATCCTCCCCTGGGCCTCTTTCCCAGTACTTTACCTTCAGTGATGGTTTAGAGAGGAGAGTCATGTCTTAGTACGTGTCCAAGGAACTTTGTTTTCCTCTTCTTTATCGTATTTAATAAACATTGATCCTCTTTTAGGTTCTTTAAAACAAGGTCATTTGTTTTTATGTCTGTCCAACTTGTTTTTGTAATTATTCTCCAAAACCACATTTCAGCAGCCTCAAGTTTTGTTTCTTCCTGTTTCCCTAATGTCGAGGTTTCGCATCCATACAGTAGCACACAGCAAACAAAGGTCTTGAGAAATGATTTTCTGGTCTCCAAACTGAGATGGTTGTTTAGCAATAGGTTTTTCTTATTTTGGAAGGCTTGTTTTGCTGTCGCTATTCTTTTCTTGATTTCTGAAAGGGATCTATGATCGGAGGTAATTATACTCGCCAAACAGGAGAATTCTGTGACTTGTTATTTGTGTTACCTGCCTGTAGGCTTCTTTTTGTCTACTATAATGAATTTTGTTTTCTTTATATTTATTTTTACTTTAAATTTTCTAAGCATTTGTTGAATGATCTTAGCATCTTACTCATATCCTTTTCAAAATTAGCTAAGTATCAATATCATATGCGAAGCGAATACTGCGCACCTGAATACCATTAAAATGCACCCCTTTAGTGTGCTCTTTCATTTCTTTAACTGTAAACAGGTTAAAGAGACACGGTGACAGTTGGCAGCCTTGTCGCACTCCTCTTCTAATTTTTGCTTCTCTTTTAGGTTATGCGTAGGAAACAAAATTATTTGGTATGTGATAACCAGACATAGTGGTTTATATGCTGTATAAATCACCAATATAATCAAGCAACTGTGCTGCAAAAGGTGGTGCTTTAAGTATGCACTTATTTTCGTGCTATTAAACACTTTCACGAAATGCAAACGTAAGATTCCTTTACTAGACTCGCGCGATTCATCCACACCACTCATGGATAAACAATTGAATGAAAAACAAAAATATCACACTCTACTTACAGCTGCGCCTGTTCCACAAGTACAGTCTGTGCATAGTTTGAGACGTATCAACCTACCAGTGTTCACTGTTAAAACACGACTCCTAGATAAGTCACAGTGTGTCCACCAATACACATGATAAACCATAATTGGTAAGGTTGTAAGAAAATCGTGTAAAAAAAAACACAACGTGAATAAACACGCTTAAATACATACTTTTTGCTTTGCGGTACACTAAAGCAATTTTCTCCAAGTTTTCTGGTCTAAATCTGTGGCGTTTGTCTGTTAAAATTAACTTCATTGCGGAGAATAAATGATCTCTCGACATGTACGGATGTGACGGGACAGCACTTGAATTCGGGAGCGAGTGCAGGTGTTAAAGATTTTGGCAGATCCTCATTATCAGAACCAGCGAAATATTGGTGTATAGCTACCATGATGTCGTAGCTCGGATTTCGTTTGAGGACATTGCGATATTTTGTTTGCAGAAAAAGTCCGACTCTTCACTTTCTTCATAATCTCCAGCTAATCACTAAGACGCAACCCAAGTGTTTCTAGCTTCTTGATTTTTCCTTGAAATCTTACACAGCTATAATGCTAATTAAAAACAAGGCCACTCATTCCGAAAGAATTCACTACATTAATTACTTTACATTTTACCCCCTGTGGGTGGGGGACGCAGAAGAATACACCCACGGTATCCCCTGCCTGTCGTTAGAGGCTACTAAAAGGGGCGACTAAGGGATTGTCGAATTAGGACCATGAGACTACTTGTGATTAGTACCATCACGCGGGGAACAACATGGGTCGCCTTTATTTGCGAGTAGTACCACTATATTAGATACACAATAGGTTTATGATTAGTAGCGATAGTGTGTGAATCAGGGTGGGTTTTACAGTACCTGTGATTAGTACCACTATATCAGCGACACCGTGGGTCTGCGTTGCCTATGATTAGTACCCACTATGTGTGGAACACCACGGGATAGTACGAGTTCCTGTGATTAGTTCACTTATGTGAGGAACACCATAGGTTTGCGTCGCCTGTAAATGGCGCCGCAATGTGAGAAACACCATAGGTCTGCGTTACATGTGCGTATTACGTTACCTGTAAGTAGTAACGTAATGTGTGGAATACCGCGAGTCTACGCTGCTTTTGATTAGTACCGCAACATGACAAACACCACGGTTCTTTACTAGCGATAAGTACCATTATCAGGGGCCGAAAACCTGGATTTTGGACCCATTTAGACCTATCATCGATTCAGGATTGTGCTTTAGAAGTAGTCCCTTGATCAGAAATACTATTGTTTTACACTAGATTCTGGAAATGTGGGGCATTGCGGATTGGATTCACTGATTGATTTAAATTAAAATTCATCCATTCATTCTTCATCACGTTTTTGAATTCTGGTCAGTGGAGGATTTTGGAATTTTAAATTGTCACTACATTTCGCCTCGTTTCGTACCATTATGGGCCGATAACCTTGATGCTAGGCCCCTTTAAATAATAATAATAATAATAATAATAATAATAATAATAATAATAATAACCACTTTACATTTTCTTGAGGGTTGCTTGTAAAACATGTTATAATAAGCACCATAACTTAAAAGTGGAAAACATGCACAATAAATTCTCAATTTTAAATGTATACATTAATCTCAAATATATGCAATACATATGCACTGGAAATGAAAACCTACAACCTGTTTTCCAGTCATTGACTGGGTCAGGGATGGAATGAATGAATCATGTATAGGCTATTAGTATGATGGGGTCGCCACTCCCAAATTGATTTATTAATGACTGATAGATGCTATGAAATGAGAATGGAAAGTGTTTCTGGAATGAAAGAAACCGGAGTACCCGGAGAAAAACCTGTCCCGCCTCCGTTGTGTCCAGCACAAACTCGCATGGAGTGACCGGGATTTGAACCACGGTATCCAGCGGTGAGAGGCCAGCGCGCTGCCGTCTGAGCCACGGAGGCCCGACATATGCACTATATGCTCTATTAAGCTTAATAATTCCTCTGATTTCACCTTCAAAAGCACTTCCTTGCCGGTTTTGGAGGTCTATTTATCAGGAAACAGTGTGCATTTGCATACAAATTCGATGTGGCGGATACTCCTTTGACTACTACCTGTATTCGTAGAAATATTGCTGACCAACATAAAAGCTTGTTTAGGAATACATCATAAACAATAAACGACGAAGGAACTGTACGATTGTATCACGTATACATTGCTGTGGCTTTGCTTGCGTGTCGACTCTACATATCGCCATCTAGTCTTTACAGGAGGAACTATTATAAGTCAGGTGCTCTCTGTTATGCCCGCGCTCATACCGTTAGCTTAATAAGGAGCCCTCCTATGATTTAGACAGTGAAAGCCAAGCGCTCCGATGTCACTTTTTATTCCTTTACTAAAATCTCCAGTGCTCAGCATTTTTATCATGGATTAATCATTTACACACCTAAGTCTTTCTTGATAAATGCTGTCTATAGTGATTGTGAACCGTGTGTTGTATCTCGCTGATCCATCACTGCGTCAGTTGCGATAAAATATTAAATGCCAAGAACATACAATACCATGTGCTTATTCTTTTTTATTCTCAGCGACTGTACTTAGGACTTACGAAGTACACTCTTCAAGCTTGGTCATGCTCATTTCTTATATTAAAAAATTTGTGAGCAATTTTTTGGCATTTGGCAAAGGTAAGATGTTAGACATTTAATTATCTGACCTTTCTTCTTCTACCTCCTGTGGGTGGGGGATGCAGACGAAGAATACACCCACGGTATCCCCTGCCTGTCGTAAGAGGCGATTATTGTATTAGAACCATGAAACTACCACCACGCGGGGGACCTCCATGGGTCGCTTTTACTTGCGCCTATTACCACTATGTTGGTACGCAATAGGTTTGTGATCAGTAGCAACAGTGTGTGATTCAGGATGGGTTTTACAGTACCTGTGATTAGTACCACTTTAGGAGCGACACCATGGTTCTGGCTTGCGTATGATTAATACCCTCTATATGAGGAACACCACGGGATAGTGCGGATCCCTGTGGTTAATACACGTAGTTGAAGACCATAGGTTTGCGTTGCCTGTAAATGGCACCGCAATGTGTGAAACACCATAGGTCTGTATTCCATGTGCGAATTTCATTACCTGTGAGTTTTACCATACTGTGTGGAATGCCGCGAGTCTACGCTACTTTTGATTAGTACCGCAACACGACAAATACCATGGTTCTACTTTCCTAGCGATAAATGACTTGGATTTTGGACCCCTTTAGACGAAAAGCATCATCGATTCAGTATTATGCTATAGGCGCAGTCCCTTGGTCAGTAATTCTATTGTTTCACGTCATTTCTGTGAATGCGAGACATTGCAGGTCGGATCCACTGATTGTTTTAAATTCGTATCTATCCACGTCCTCACGTTTTGAATTTTGGTCAGTGGAGGATTTAGGACTTTTAATTTGTCATTCCATTTCGTCTCATTTCGTACCATTCGGGGCCGATGACCTAGATGTTAGGCCTCTTTAAACAACAAGCATCATAATCATCTTTAGGGCTCGGCTGCCTGAATCTGTTGGAAGACTCAGTCAGCTGACCAAGGGCTCGCTGCTCGGACATACGTCCATTGTAGGGACTGCTATAGTTAGCTTTTTGTTTATTTTTTGCCTTGTTTGCCGTGTTGCCGAAGACTTATTCAATAGGTTTTCTTTTCATTATTTACATCTTGTTTTGATTGTATTGTGGGTTGCTTTCTATATGTTTTCCTTTAGGGTTGTTCTCTCTTTTATTTCTCCGTAAAGATTAATTTGGTTGAAAAACTGTACAATCTGGAGAAATAAATAAATCTACTACTACTAATCATCTTTATTATTCTTCGTCGTCGTCGGGTGAATGGCTACAGTTTATATTTATAGTCCGGCTCCATGCCTTGGTGGCCCTTGGACACAGGGGTGCCTGTTTGAATTCACGGCCGGGTCGGGAATTTTAACCATAGTTCGTTAATTCCATTGGCACGAGGGCAAGGTGTATGTGTCGTCTTCGTCAACATTTAATCCTCATCACTTCGCGCAGGTCGCCTACGGGAGTCAAATCAAAAGATCTGCACTTGGCGAGCCGAACTTGTCCTCGGACACTCCCGGCACTAAAAGCCATACGCCATTCCATTTCACTCGTTAAGGTTGGCTACAATCTTGGCGAAGCTGGTTCGGATGCCCTTCCTGACGCTGGCCGTATCGGAATGGATGTATTCACCATTGCGTATGTCTTGAACGTAAGTGCACAAATACCCAATCCCCGAGCCATAGGAATTAACCGCATGCAGCTAAAATACCCGACCCGGCCGCGAATCGAAGTCAGGACCTTCTGAACCGAAGACCAGTACGCTTACCATTCAATCGAACAGTTAAAATAATGTAATTTAATCATTCCTTTTGTATCACATAATGGAGAAAAATTGCTCAGTAAACACCTAACAAGCACGAGAGTGCTGTGACCATTCCGGAACATGGATGGTAGAAAAAAAGTACCTTTTTCTTTTTACCAGACCTTGTACCCATCCCAAAAATGTGTTTTAAAGAAACAAAACAACAACAAAATCCGGTGGGATAGGGATAATAACAATGGCTGCGGCGGTATCAGCCTCTTAAGTCCCTAACCTTCTCTCTTTTATTACTGCTTGTTATCTGCCCGTTTCGGCTCTGAGGTAGTTAATTTATTTTATGATGCCTTTTTATATCCCCTACCTTAATCTTCAATCCCACGCTTCATTTCATTGTATCCCGTAGGCTACAAAAGCGAGCTCTAGCCAGTGATATATTCGTACTTGGGCCCATTGAAGATCAGCTTTGAAGACGGCAATACTAAAGTAATAACCCATAACACGAGTGACGTATTTAAGGTAGGTAGGGCTATCGATTTAAAACCCTCCTTCCTTGCAATAGAAAGTCTCATCCTTGTAATGACAATTACTTTGCTGGTTAAAATTCGACGAACTGCGTAAGCTACACACAGCTACTCTAGTTCAGACTGTTGAATGAATCATAACTTTACTACTACTACTACTACTACTACTACTACTACTACTACTACTACCGGACTGAGTGGCTCAGACGGTTGAGGCGCTGGCTTTCTGACCCCAACTTGGCAGATTCGATCCTGGCTCAGTCCGGTGGTATTTGAAGGTGCTTAAATACGTCAGCCTCGTGTCGGTAGATTTCCTGGCACGTAAAAGAACTCCTGCAGGACAAACTTCCGGCACCTCGGCGTCTCCGAAAACCGTAAAGTAGTTAGTCGGACGTAAAGCCAATAACATTATTACTCATTATAATTTCCCTTCATCCAGCTGTAGCCGGCTAGGGGCAGGTATGGTTCCTCTCCACTTTCTTCGGCCTTTCCACCACTCCTCCTCCAACACTGTGTCCCAGTCCAGGTTTCTTTCTATAATACTGTGTTGGATTGTATCCTTCCATCTCAATCGTAGTCGTCCACGGCCTCTCCTTCCTTGCATTTGTATTTCCATCACCTATTTTGGCATTCTTTCATCACTCATTCTCTTCATGTGCCCAGACCTTAGTCGGCCCTTCTCTATTCTATCATTCATTTTTTCCGAGCTCGATAGCTGCAGTCGCTTAAGTGCGGTCAGTATCCAGTAATCGGGGGATAGTGGGTTCGAGCCCCACTGTCGGCAGCCCTGAAGATGGTTTTCCGTGGTTTCCCATTTTCACACCAGGCAAATGCCGGGGCTGTACCTTAAGGCCACGGCCGCTTCCTTCCACTTCCTCGGCCTTTCCCATCCCATCGTCGCCATAAGACGTATCTTTGTCGGTGCGACGTAAAGCAAATAGCATTTTTTTCCACTCCAATTTCTTCTCGGATATTCTCATTCCTTATTTTGTCTCTTCTACTCTTTTGTATCATATTCCTCAAGAACTTCATTTCGGCTGCCTGTATTCGACTCTCATCCTTCTTTGTCATTGTCCAACTTTCTGCTCCGTAAGTTGTTATGGGTACGTAGTATATCTTGTACATATTTTCCTTTGCTTCCATTAGCACATCTTTGTCCCATAACACGTTTCTTACACTATAAAATGTTTTCATTCCTCCCCAACGGGCGAGTTGGCCGTGCGGTTAGGAGTGCTCAGCTGTGTGCTCGCATCCGGGAAATAGTGGGTTCGAACCCCAATGTAGGCAGTCCTGAAGATGGTTTTCCGTGGTTTCCCATTTTCACGCCAGGCAAATGCTGGGACTGTACCTTAATTAAGGCCACGGCCGCTTCCTTCCCATTCCTAGGCCTTTCCTGTCGCATCGTCGCCATAAGATCTATCTGTGTCGGTGCGACGTAAAGCAAAAAGAAGCATTCCTCCCTTGAAGGGGGAGGCGGGCCTCTTAGAATGTGACGCCATCTCCCAAGCCGGGAGATTTGTTATGGTGAAGGGGATGCCCGGAGACCTCATTGACAACAATTTAAAGAGTCGTCTTGTAGACTTAGTATTTCCTTCAGTTTAATACCAGATAAACAGACAATTGTAGACTCAAAACGATCAAAACAAATTTAGTAAAATTACTATACATGCAAGGGAAAATATAGTTTCTCGTTTGCTTTATATCTTAATTTTTACAAGGTCTTTTTGTTTGGCCGTAAAACACAAAAGCTTCAAATGCTACTGTCTTCCGAATGAGTTTGTAATTAGTGCGTGAGGCACCGACAGGGGAGGGTTGAGTGGACGTCTGGTGTTCAGTTCCTCGAATATGTACCAGATTTAACTATTTCTGTTATTCTGCTAAATCATCGTCCCTTTATTTCCTTTGCTTAACTCTTGCATTGTAAGTCCGTAGTGCGTACACTAATACGGAACAATGATTATTCGATTTTGTTTGTATAAATATGAATACCTAAATATTCCTTTGTTAATCTTTAAAATGTAACATAAAATTCTATAGCATCGCTTAAATCACGCGTATATAATGTACAGTATTGTTAAGTTGCGTAAACTTGTCAATGATTGAGAGTTTGATGATAATATGAACAAGCATTAACAAATAATGATTGTAATAGTATTTAACCATCACCGTATTAACTTACTTAAATACTTCTGCACTTATCTAGTCTGCCGAAGCGTAGTCCGTTGTCTCCAAACTCTGTTTCAGCACTGTGCACACAGTATATATGCATGATTTAAGTGATTTGATAGGATCTGAGGATGATCTTGTAGAACGAAACATGTAATTCTTTGTATAATAGTGTGTATTTTTTACTGGATGTTATGTTATAATTTCTTAAATCGAAATTGTGTGTTTGACAGACTGAAAAGATTTTACGTTACATTTAACTAATCCGACACTGAAAAGTATGGCTCCGTTCTTGAAATTCTTAAAATAAAGAGCTTAATTTGTGAAGAAACTCTGTGATGGGATTTTTCAATTTTTTCCCCGCAATAAGTACCAAAATACTGTAAAAATCGCCCATTACGTTTTACAGAATGTTATCATCGTGGGCCTGTGTAATCGAAAAGGTCAAATGTTAGCTGTTCGTCATTTGAGTTTTGTCTATCAAGTGGTGTTTCTAATGGAATTACTCATTAGGATAATTGCTCCATTGTTCCATTGAGCGCATGGGTTATCGCGGCGCCCGTTGTGGACGTGACCGCTGTATATACAAGGAGGCGCAGGACGCCATGCTGAAGGCTCGTGGTAAGCTGAAACTGCTCTTTGTTTGTAATGTTCCTGTACTAGATACAGCACAGTGTGAGGTCCCGTGACTATCGAGGAGCCATGGATACCGTGATAAATCTTCTCGCTGACGAGGATAGCTCAGTGCTTTCTCATTGCCTTACGACGATGTGTGTTATTATTCAAATGAGAAATGTATTTCTGCCTATATCTTCTTCTCTCCTCTGTTATGTTCTTGGCAAACTGAACCCCAACTGCCACTGGCCACATTCGTGGTCAGACTGTTCTGCTGTGGTTAGTTCGACCAAACTCTCCTGTAACTCTCAAAACCCAGTGAGCAGAGATTTTTCTGCTGAGTATCGAGAAAACATCGCTGAGAACAGTTTAAGGAGGAGTCTTACAGAATTGGTATATCCTTCAGTATCATACCAAATATCGCCTCTGTGGTGTAGTGGTTAGTGTGATAACCTGTCACCCCCGGAGGTCCGGGTTCGATTCTCGGCTTTGCCAAAAAAAAAATGAAAAGTTGTACGAGGACTGGAACGGGGCTCCGCTCAGCCTCGGGAGGTCAACTGAGTAGGGAAGGGTTCGATTTCCACTACAGCCATCCTCGAAGTGCTTTTGCGTGGTTTACCACTTTTTCTCCAGGGAAATGCTGGGATGGTATTTAACTTAAAGCCACGGTCGCTTCCTTCCCCCACAAGCCGAATGTTCAGCATAACAGGTGAGGCCGCCTGGGTGAGGTACTGGTCCTTCTACCCAGTTTTTCCATGACGAGGACAATGCCCTTAAGGCGGGATCCCTCGCTGATAATAATAATAATAATAATAATAATAATAATAATAATAATAATAATAATAATACCAAATGCACAAAATAACTGTGGACTTCATCGAAAAAAATTGAGTAAAAATTACTATACATGCTAGGGTAATATATAATTTCGTGCTTGGCTTATATATACATTTTTGTAAGCTCTTATTTTTATTTATTTTTGATAGAGGTTTAACGTTGCATTAACACATCGAAGGTTTTGGGCCGCCCAGAGACGGGAACGACGAAGGACAAACATGACGTTTCGAAAACATTGTTTTGTTTGTTTTATTCTCATATAACCTGTATGCAATCATTTGTACGTATCGCTCAAGCTGTTTAACATCCTTCAAAATAGTCTCTTTGGTTGTCTGTAGTTCGTTGCCATCGACGAGGAAGTTGTATGAGACTCGTGATGCCTCCGTGGCTCGGTGTCAGCGCGCCGGCCTTTTACCGCTGGGTTCCGTGGTTCAAATCCCGGTCACTCCATTTGAGATTTGTGCTGGTCAAAGTGGAGGCGGGACAGGTTTTTCTCTGGGTTCTCCAGTTTTCCCTGTCATATTTCATTCCAGCAACAATAGCATATCCAATATAATTTCATTTCATCTGCCATGCATTAATCATTGCCCCAGAGGAGTGTGACAGGCTTCGGCAGCCGGCACATTTCCTATCTTCGCCGCTAGATGGGGCTTCATTCATTCCATTCTTGACCCGGTCGAATGACTCTTAAACATAAATTGTGGTCATCAGGCAACGGACACAGGGAGCTTGATCACGGTCGCACTGATGCATCCATACCCCATCTGCCGGCAACGTTACGATGGTCATGTAACCTCGAATAAATGATAGTTTGCTATGACTTCCGAATCAACTCTCGTACATCCGAAAGTTAGAGAGAGAAGTCTGTCCGTACCACACACTGACACAGGGCAAGGTATTTCTTTTGCTTTCTGTCTTTCTTCCTTTCTTTCTTTCTTTCTTTCTTTCTTTCTTTCTTTCTTTCTTCATCCTATCTTTCCTTCTTCTTAATTTACCTCTTCTTTCGAATAACCCATTTGGAGGGTACGATGAATCAACTTTGGTTACTTTTCATTGTGTTCGATTCCCTTTGCTTCCAAATTTCCTTCATCCTTCGAGAGTGTCGTTCCTTCTTCTCTTGAGTCCACTTTCTTCTAGTTGTTGGTTTCCTCCGCTCCTGAAACGCTGCCTTTTGAACTGCTTCTCTAAAAATTATTCTGTTTCTGATTGTACCTGTTTTAATTCCAGCATTTTTCATTTCTTTCTCAATTTCAATTAACTATTCAGAAGGTTGAAGATGCGCTTGGTTAGTATGTTGTCATCCATTCTGTAAACGTGTCCAAAAATGGTAGTTTTCTTTTCCTCATTACGTCAGTTAGTTTTTCAATTTTCAGAAATAGCTCTCTGTTTGGTCTTACCCTATATTCTGCATTATTATTTCGTTTTGCTCCCAGTATTTTTCTCAAAATTCTTCCTTCAACCTTTTCTAGTTTTCGAGATCTCCGGTTCTTGTTAGTTTCAGTGTTTCTGCAGCATATAAATGTTGAGGTCTGACTACTGTTTGATAGTGTCTCAATTTTGTGTTCCAGGATAAGGATTTTTTGTTATATACATTTTTGTCATGTATTTTGTATTTGTATTTATTAATGAACATAACAGGCGTTCAGCCCCGAATACAATTTTTTGTCATGTGAAACATCCATTCCATTTTGTGCACTCTAGTTTCTATAGCTGTTTTTTTTTCTTTTATATTATTCGTTATCCACTCCCCTAAGTATTTAAAGCAATTTGTTTTACATATTGTCGTCATGAATTGTCATATTTTGCGGGGTATCACTGATGTTTGTCATGAACTTTGTTTTTTCAAATGATATTTGTAGTCCTATTTTAGTTGCTTGTTTTTGTAATTCTTTGATTTGTTCTTGAGCATTATCCAGTGAGTCAGTAATTAACGCCATGTCATCTGCAAAAGCTTTTTTCTTTTTTCATTTACTTATATATTTATTTACTTATTAATTGCAGGGGTCCTTTATTATGCTATTATCTAGGGCAAACTGTCGGCAGAGCTGGACAAAATGATTGCACCGTAAAGGACATCATTTTTTGTATTTAAAAAAGATATTGCAAAATAAAATAACCACTAATATAGCTAATGAAGGGTAGTATACCTACATATTTATTTACAAGACTTCTCCAAGTACTGAGGATGCGCCGATGAACAGAATATACTAAAACATACATAAAATGCAGTTTTAAACTTTATTTATTTATTTGTTTATTTGATTATTTGTTTATTTATGTATTTATGTATGTATTTATTTATTTATAAGAATTCTCCAAGAACTGAGGCTGCCGTGATGAACCGAATAAACAAAAAAAGTGCATAAAATAAAATACAATATTTTAAACTTAATTAAACCTATAGTCGTACTTCAAAAAGTCTTCGTTATTAAACATATATATCAAAATATTATCACAGCTACACTGGGGCGAAACGTTGGTAATATCACGATTGGAAAAGCCTAAAGATTTTAATTGATTTTAACATTTTCAATCGATGAAATTAAATTATGCTTTCATTCTGGGAACGTAATTTTTTATCTAAAAAACAGTTCAGTGATAGAACTGAATTCATCATTTGGGAGATAGTGGGTTCGAACCCTACTGTCGGCAGCCCTGAAGATGGTTATCCGTGATTTACTATTTTCACACCAGACAATTAATTAATTAAGGCCCACGGCCGCTTCTTTCCCACTCCTAGCCCTTTCCTATCCCACTGTCGCCATAAGACCTGTCTGTGTCGGTGCGACGTAATGTAACTTGTAAAAAATATTCGTGAACGTTTGTTTCAATCCATACAAGTGCTACCTGAAGATGTTAGAGAAGCCTTCAAGGTGCTGATGAAAGGGTCCTTTATTAAGCTTTTATCTAGGGCAAACTGTCCGGCTCCATGGCTAAATGGTTAGCATGCTGGCCTTTGGTTACAGGGGTCCCGGGTTCGATTCCCGGCAGGGTCTTCGTTAATTTCGCTGCCATAGGGGCTGGGTGTGTGTGTGTCGTCTTCATCATCATCATTTCATCCTCATCACGACGCGCAGGTCGCCTACGGGAGTCACATCAAAAGACCTACACCTGGCGAGCCGAACATGTCTTCGGACACTCCCGGCACTAAAAGCCATACGCCATTTCATTTTCATTTTAGGGAAAACTGTCGGTAGTGTGCCCTACTGCACTTTAAAGTTCCGTCCAGGCGAAGGCCGGTCTCGAACCCAGAGTACAGTAGTGAACGAACTCTCACAGACGTGAGCTGGTGCACATAGTCTTACCTGAATACAGTCCTCTTCAATCAGCCGGGAGAGCGCTCTTCTCAGGGATAACATGGGTATAACAGGGCAACATAAAGATAATACACTAGGACATGTACCTACTCAGGTAAGAATTCGACTAAATTAAAAATAAAAATAAAATATCTAACAGAAAACACCGCTGCATTCAAAGTTTAACAAATAGGGATTTATTACATAAAATTGAATTATTTACAAATGAAAGAGCTTTTCAATATGAGATGGTAAAATGACGCTGAGCCGATGACTACCAGTTCACTGCCTTCACGAAAACACGTGAGCTGCAACAAGCATGTTACAATAGTGTAAGTAACGAAGTTTAGAAAGATGGATATCTGCTTAATTACACAAAAACAATGATTCCCATAAAAATTTACAATGCCTCGCGCCGTCGAACCCCGGTGCAAACAAAACTCACCACAAAAATTTACAATGACCTGACTCGGTCACGAACCCTAGTCCCATGACGAGTAAGGCGTCCAAGATACCTATGCAAACAATATAAAAGGACCCAATCAACACATACATGGGTGTCAGGATAAAACGGGCCAGTGTTAAAATATTACGTAAAACAAATAGGACATAAAACAAATCTCTCTCTGCTTTCAAAACATGAAGGTCGTTTCTTCCCCTCTCGGCATTCTTGACATACTGCAGACGACCAACCCACAAGCCTGTGACGTCAAGCTCAATGACCTCCACCCTCACCATTTCACTTGCGGCAGTCCCCTAATTTATGAGCTCAAACGGGGTGACAGGCTAAAGTCTTGCCTTTCAAAGAACACTTCACGTAGTCAGCTGCTAAAGCCCTCATTTAAATATACCTGGGCTATCTGCCCTCGTCTTAATACCTCCAGCAATCTCGCTCATCTTACTTATGCCTCTCATGGGCTAAATCCTGGTGCTACAAAACACTAATCATTAAGCGATCGTCACATGGCCATACTAGGCATTTCCAAAATAAATTCAATAAACTTTCAATGGTTGGGCTCTCTCATGCCAACTGCAAATTTTACTTCTGCCTCTCATGGGCTCAAATCTCTTAAATATTTGGACTCGCTCGCTCTATCAGTGAATCTGGGTGAATTACTGGTCACGGCTTGGTCACGACTTGGACATAATTATACACTTCTACGTCTGCAGAAACAAATGCCTAAATGCAATCTAATCAAAGTACCTATCTGTAGACTAACCTCCTATGCCTAAATGAGTTCGATCAGACCCTTACAAAAACACGTACGTTAAAATAACGCAATCAAAATGAGCTATAACTTCGCTAACAAGGACTCTACAAATAACATCTACCTTAAAGTACGGGGTTCGAGTTTGGGGCCTAGCTCTAAATTACAAGGGAAATTTTCCTACTACCACAAATATGTTGACTGACGGCCCCCATATTCCTATCTAAATTTAAATGACATGCTTGAAACAGAATTGGAAAGCTCTGACCTTAATTTATCGGGGACATAGCGGAGCGGCCATCCCTGTGGACCACTGGATCTACCACATTCTGATCGACTGCAGAGCTGGCATCAGATACTGTTGACCACTTGGAGACATTCTTGCTTGTGTGGCGTCTTCGTACAGCTCCCTCTGTAGTCGGAAGGTGTCCCCTTCGATGTTGTGCTGATCAGGTGCTCCCAACGTTCCTGGATCGATGCCCGTTGTTGTGTTGGCTTCAGCTCCTGGTTGTGGCTTCTTTGCAATGATGCTGTCAAACACTCGTTCTGACTTGATGCTGGGGTAACTGAAAATAAATTCATATATTACAGACTGTCCAAACTCGATGCCTGTCTCCACTACTAGCGTGTCTCACACGTCACACTGACCAAGTCTCGTTCAGAGTTTTAACCTGGTACACAATAGTTTCTTCACTACTCTCAGTCACTGTTCCATCACCCTATCACACGGACAACATATAGTTTCAGAATTCCTAACCTGAGCCAATATTAATTCTAGCAGTTCGTCCGTAATCCCTTGACCTCACAGAAAATTGAAGCTACTAGTTCATTAGTCTCTTATAAGCAGTACCTCATCTCCCCATAGCAGATTCTCACAGGTAAAATCTTAATGTGTTGTTGTTTGAGTCATCAGTCCATAGACTGGTTTGATGCAGCTCTCCATGCCACCCTATCCTGTGCTAACCTTTTCATTTCTACGTAACTATTGCATCCTACATCTGCTCTAATCTGTTTGTCATATTCATACCTTGGTCTACCCCTACCGTTCTTGCCACCTACACTTCCTTCAAAAACCAACCGAACAAGTCCTGGGTGTCTTAAGATGTGTCCTATCATTCTATCTCTTCTTCTCGTCAAATTTAGCCAAATCGCTCTCCTCTCACCAATTCGATTCAGTATCTCTTCATTCGTGATTCGATCTATCCATCTCACCTTCAGCATTCTTCTATAACACCACATTTCAAAAGCTTCTATTCTCTTTCTTTCTGAGCTAGTTATCGTCCATGTTTCACTTCCATACAATGCCACGCTCCACACAAAAGTCTTCAAAAACATCTTTCTAATTCCGATATCAATGTTTGAAGTGAGCAAATTTCTTTTCTTAAGAAAGCTCTTCCTTGCTTGTGCTAGTCTGCATTTTATGTCCTCTTTACTTCTGCCATCGTTGGTTATTTTACTACCCAAGTAACAATATTCATCTACTTCCTTTAAGACTTCATTTCCTAATCTAATATTTCCTACATCACCTGCCTTCGTTCGACTGCACTCCATTACTTTTGTTTTGGACTTATTTATTTTCATCTTGTACTCCTTACCTAAGACTTCATCCATACCATTCAGCAACTTCTCGAGATCTTCTGCAGTCTCAGATAAAATAACAATATCATCGGCAAATCTCAAGGTTTTGATTTCCTCTCCTTGGACTGTGATTCCCTTTCCAAATTTCTCTTTGATTTCCTTTACTGCCTGTTCTATGTAAACATTGAAAAGGAGAGGGGACAAACTGCAGCCTTGCCTCACTCCTTTCTGGATTGCTGCTTCTTTTTCAAAGCCCTCGATTCTTATCACTGCAGACTGATTTTTATACAGGTTGTAGATAATTCTTCGTTCTCGGTATCTGATCCCTATCATCTTCAGAATCATAAACAGCCTGGTCCAATCAACATTATCGAATGCCTTTTCTAGATCTACGAATGCCATGTACGTGGGTTTGTCCTTCTTGATTCGATCCTCTAAGATCAGACGTAAAGTCAGGATTGCTTCACGTGTTCCTACATTTCTTCTGAAGCCAAATTGATCTTCCCCCAACTCAGCTTCAACTTGTTTTTCCATTCTTCTGTAAATAATACGTGTTAAAATTTTGCAGGCATGAGATACTAAACTAATAGTGCGGTAGTTTTCACACCTGTCAGCACCGGCTTTCTTGGGAATAGGTATAACAACATTCTGCCGAAAATCGGATGGGACTTCTCCTGTCTCATACATCTTGCACACTAAATGAAATAACCTTACCATGCTGGTTTCTCCTAAGGCATCCAGTAATTCAGAGGGAATATTATCAATTCCAGGTGCCTTGTTCCTATTTAGGTCACTCACAGCTCTGTCAAATTCTGACCTCAAAATTGGGTCTCCCATTTCATCAGCATCAACAGCCTCTTCATGTTCCAGAACTAAATTATCTACATCGTTACCTTGATACAACTGTTGGATATGCTCCTGCCATCTTTCTGCTTTGTCTTCTTTCCCTAGAAGTGGCTTTCCATCTAAGCTCTTAATATTCATGCACCTAGATTTCCTTTCTCCAAAGGTTTCCTTGATTTTCCTGTATGCAGCATCTACCTTTCCCAGGACCATACAGCCTTCGACATCCTTGCACTTCTCCTTCAGCCATTCTTCCTTAGCTACCTTGCACTTTCTATCCACTTGATTCTTTAATCGCCTGTATTCTTTTCTGCCCTCTTCATTTCTAGCATTCTTGTATTTTCGTCGTTCATCAATCAGGTCTAGTATCTCCTGAGTTATCCACTGATTCTTAGTTGATCTTTTCTTCCTTCCTAACATTTCTTCAGCAGCCCTATTGACTTCATTTTTCATGACTCTCCACTCTTCCTCTACTGTGTTTCTTTCGGCCTTTTCATTTAGTCCTTGTGCAACATGTTCCTTGAAACGATCCATCACACTCTTTTCTTTCAACTTGTCTAGATCCCATCTTTTTGCATTCTTTCCTTTCTTCAATTTCTTCAACTTCAGATGGCATTTCATGACCAACAAGTTGTGGTCAGAGTCCACGTCTGCTCCTGGGAAAGTTTTGCAATCCAACACCTGGTTTCTGAATCTCTGCCTAATCATAATGAAGTCTATTTGATACCTTCCAGTGTCTCCAGGTCTCGTCCACGTATACAGCCGTCGTTTGTGGTGTTTGAACCAAGTATTGGCGAGGACTAAATTATGGTCAGTGCAGAATTCAACCAGCCGACTTCCTCTTTCGTTCCTTTGTCCCAATCCAAATTCTCCTACTGTGCTACCTTCTCTTCCTTGGCCTACCACTGCGTTCCAGTCTCCCATCAAAATTAGATTCTCGTCACCTTTGACATATTGTATTAAATCTTCTATCTCCTCATATATTCTTTCAATTTCTGCATCATCCGCTGAACTAGTAGGCATATAGACCTGCACTATTGTGGTGGGCATTGGTTTGGTGTCTATCTTGGCGACAATAATTCTTTCACTATGCTGGTCGTAGTAGCTTATCCGCTGCCCTATTTTTTTATTCATTATTAAACCAACTCCTGCATTACCCCTGTTTGATTTCGTGTTGATAATTCGGTAGTCGCCTGACCAAAAATCCTGTTCTTCCTGCCAACGTACTTCACTTATACCAACTACATCTAACTTTAGCCTATCCATCTCCCTTTTCAGATTCTCTAACCTACCACAACGATTCATAGTTCTAACATTCCACGCTCCGACTCGCAGAATGTCAGTATCCATCTTCCTGATGATCGCCCCCTCTCGTGTAGTCCCCACCCGGAGATCCGAATGGGGGACTAGTTTACCTCCGGAATATTTTACCCGGGAGGAAGCCATCATCAGTACATCTTTCATACAGAGAGAGCTGCATGTCCTCGGGAGGTGGTTACGGCTGTAGTTTCCCGTTGCTTTCAGCCGTGTAGCAGTATCAACACAGCTAAGCCATGTTGAGTATTATTACAAGGCCGTATCAGTCAATCATCTAGACTGCCGCCCTTGCAACTACCGAAAGGCTGCTACCCCCCTTTCGATGAACCATTCGTTAGTCTGGTCTCTCAACAGATACCCATCCGATATGGTTGCACCTGCGGCTCGGCTATCTGCATCATTGGGACACGCAAGCCTCCCCACCGCGGCAAGGTCACATGGTTCGCAGAGGAGGAAAATCTTAAATTCATCTGAATATTCAAGTTGAGTACTTACTTCCTTGCAGAAATAGCAGTACGGGTAGTCGGCGTAGCTCGAAGACAAAGCGTTGTTCTCAGTACCAACACGCAGTATGACGATTCGTTCCCGCAGCCTTTCGGTCCAAGAATGACTCTGATATGCCCTGGCGGCCTTAATTTATAATTCCGGATAGCGTCATCAAGCCGCTTGACTGCGTGCAATCTTAGCGCGCCCGGGAAAATTTCCCGCATTAATTATATCATGAGCTCAAATTAGCGAATGCATTAATGAATGCAGCCCTAATGCCTATCAAAATAAAGCAGAAATAATACAGGTTGCAATTCTTGTCTCAAATCCAATGCAACTCTTCCGTAACCAAAGATAGTAATTTATTTCATTCTTCCCTCCTATAATAAGTTTAGCCGAGAACTGGAAAGCGTCCCCAATCTTCATCAAGAGGCTTGGCTTGGGACATAACTCCTTTTAATGAGTTCTGGAGATTTCTCATAATGACGCTCGCGCTCACTTCACATAAGAACGCTTCTTCTGGACCCCTTTATGACATATACTGTAAGACATCGGCTTCGTGGGTGGTCTTGTGTGATTCCAATATCCAATACTCAAATTAATACAATTGTTCCAATGAACAGAATGGTTCAGTAGGGCTGGACAAAATGATCCCACCGGAAAGGACAGTATAATTCTGTATTTAAAAAATATATGGCAAAATAAGAGAAAATAAAATAAGTCCTAATATAACTATTGAGGGGTTGGATATCTGCATGTTTAACACTGGGTTCTTGTTTTACGACGCACCAACACTGATAGGCCTTACGGCGACTATGAGACAGGAAAGGACTAGGAGTGGGAAGGAAGCGGTCGTGGCCTTAATTAAGGTACAGCTGCCTGGTGTGAAAACGGGAAAGCACGGAAAACCATCTTCTGGTCGGCCGACAGTGGGGCTCGAACCCAGTATCTCCCGGATGCAAGCTCACAGCTGTGCGCCCCTAACCGCACGGCCAACTCGCCCGGTTATAACACTGTTTAACACCTAGAAAGTGTTAATTTGGAAAATAGGTATAGACATTTATTATTAGGCGTCATTGTAATATTGTCCGACTCGTTGGCTGAATGGTCAGCGTACTGGTCTTCGGTTCAGAGGGTCCCGAGTTCGATTCCCGGCCGGGTCGGGGATTTTAACCTTCATTGGTTAATTCCAGTGGCCCGGGGGCTGGGTGTTCGTGCTGTCCCCAACATCCCTGCAACTCACACACCACACATAACACTATCCTCCACAACAATTACACGCAGTTACCTACACATGGCAGATGCCGCCCACCCTCGTCGGAGGGTCTGCCTTACAAGGGCTGCACTCGGCTAGAAATAGCCATACGAAATTATTATTATTATTCTAATATTAATGTGATAATACACTAAATAAGTGTAGTGAGAAGTTCATATGTGCATGTATCAAACAATAATTTGGATTACAATAAATGTATAGACTACTCTTCCTCAATATCCGGTGGAGAGTTAATAGTTTTTATCAGTTTAAAGATAGATTTTTAAGGTAGAATTTTGAATGTATGTAAGACATGATAATAATGATATGAAGCTTTAAAATGTGAATTATAAACTAGGATTAGATACCCTGTGATTTTAAATGTAAAGATTTTTACTTGACTTTGGTATCGGAGTATTCTATTCTTAAACTAGTAATGTAATTGTTTAACGTCCGTTCTAACTGATCGTGGTCATGATAGACCACAGGGTTGTCCTTATTTCGTTCTAGTGATCTGAAAAAAGCAGTCCGCAAACTTTCGAAGGATTTCGTGAGAAGAGCAACATTTCTTGTGACTAATGTGATAAGCACTGAGTAACGATCTCAGGAACAACTCTTTTCAATATGTTATTTCCACTGCTGTTTTCGTTACAAAGTACAATCTAAGGTCATGGGAAGACGAACTCCTAGACAGACACCGACCGCACCAAGTCCAACTATTGATCTACAGCTCGGGTCTACCGGTTAAAGAAGACCGATCTTCATTATCATGATAAGACAACTTTCGAAGTTCAGGATTAATGGGGAAGTAACGTGAAACTTGAGCGGATTAGTTATTCCAGGTAAATGCCGATACGGCGTAGACAGACCATGAGTTACAAGTTATGGTTGTTTCATAGTTCTATACCGATGGAGAAACTTAGAAACGAAGGAGTGGGTTCGTTGCGCGGTATAACGCGTTTAGCTCTGAGCTTGAATTCGGGATGGCAGGTTCGAGCCCCACCGCCAGCCACTCTGAAGATTATTTTCCATGGTTTCCCCATTTTCCCATCAGACAAATGCTGAGGCTGTACCTTAATTAAGGCCATGGTCGCTTTTTTCTCACTCCTAGCCCCTTCTTATTCCATAGCCACCATAAGACCTATTTGTACCGGTGCGACGTAAAAAAAAACTGCAAAACGTAGGGTTGTGATTATTACTTTAAAGGGAAATGCAACTAGATAAGCGTCACTTTTTAACACTCATCGGAAGAGAAATAGGCCCTAGTAGGAGGTCCGATTGAATTGAAATTGAAATAAATATTTGTTCGAGGCGTCGACCTCTGTAGATCTTTTGCCACTACTTTCACCATATAACCTGTGTGTAAGTGGAATTGCGGAAGTGTAGAGTGTTGAATGTGAGGCAAGGAATGTTAAGGACGACACAGACATCAACTCCTCAGGCCAGGGATATTAATCACTTACAATTAAAACCCCTGACCCGGCCGGGAATCGAACCCGAGGCTGCCGGGTGACAGGCGGACGCATTGTCCCCTACACCACCGGGCCGGACTAGGAGGTCCGATGCATAGCAAAAAAGAAGGTATCAGGTCGATCATGGATGTCAACAGGATGGATGTCTACACCAGACGAACCGAACTTGTCCTCGCACTCACCCGGCACTAAAAGCTATACGATAAATAAATAAATAAATAAATAAATAAATAAATAAATAAATAAATAAATAAATACCAATACATGAAAAAGGAAGTAAGACGGATCCAAATAATTATAGGGGAATCTCTCTCTCTCTCCTTCAGGTTACCTATAAAATCCGTTCAATCATCATCCTGAACCGTTCAGAGCATCAACTGGATCAGGAATTAGGTGAATACCAAGCTGGATTTAGAAAAGAAGGGTCGTGCGCTGAGCAAATTCTGAATTTAAAGAATACAATAACATAACTTCCGTACCGCAGCAAACAAAAACTATGTGATCATATTCGTTGATTTCAAAAACGGCATATGACAGTATAGATCGAGAATCGCTCCTTAATGTTTTATCCGATTTTTTTTTTGCAAGTGGCTTTACGTCGCACCGACACAGATAGGTCTTATGGCGACGATGGGATGGGAAAGGCCTAGGAGTTGGAAGGAAGCGGCCGTGGCCTGAATTAAGGCATTTGCCTGGAGTGAAAATGGGAAACCATGGAAAACCATCTTCAGGGCTGCCGACAGTGGGATTCGAACCCACTATCTCCCGGATGCAACCTCACAGCCGCGCGCCCCTGACCGGACGACCAACTCGCTCGGTTTATCAGAATTTAGACTAGATCAAATAACAAGAAATATTATCAAGGAAACGCTAAAGGAAACTACAGCTAAAGTAAATTTTATGAGTGAATATAGTCAGGAATTTCGAATAAACACAGGAGTGCGACAAGGGGATGGGGTATCTCCATTACTTTTCAATCATGCTCTTGACAATGTTGTCAGAGAATGGAGGAAAGAAAAAAGCTATCAAAATTGACTGTCCAGCCTTTGGCGCTTATAGCCAAAACATACCAGATCCACAAAAGCAACTTGACATTCTGCAATAACAAACAGCAAAAATCGGACTTCAAATATCATACGATAAAACGAAATATATGACTGACATAAAAAATGTACCACAGGAACCTATCATTGGCACTAACAAAATCTCAAAGGTGAATGAATTCATATACCTAGGTGAATGGATTACAGAAAATTGTAATGAAACTTCAAGAATTCAAAAGATTGAAACTGCTTTCCAACTGACAAGAACCATTTATAGTAAACAATGTCTTTCATGGAACAGTAAGATACGACATTACAATACAGTAGTTAAACCAAAAGCACTGTACGCTGCGGAAACTCTCAACCTACAATAAAAGGGATTAAAGGAACAATTAGAAATTAAAGAACGAAAAATCATGAGAAAAATCTTAGGACCAAGAATCATAAACGGAACTCATTACCTTAAACCTAATAGTGAAATATACAAGCACATTTCCAAAATCACAGATGTGATTCGAATGCGACGAATCCATTTTGCGGGGCATTTGGAATGAAAACAGACTTTCACGTCAAACTTACAAATTTATACAAAACAAGGCCATTAGACCAAAGTGGTACAAATTATTACAGAAAGACCTCACTGAATTAGGTTCGCCAAATCTACAAGATCGAAAGGAAACACAAAACATCATTCAAACACGGGGATTTGAGGAATAAGAAAGGAAACCCACGCGATCGGCATGGTCCGAGGACCGGAGACGTGCACAATCATTGAAGATGAACTGCTGGGCAAAAAAAAAGGCCGAAAGTGTTAAATCCGCTTGGTCCTAGGTGACCCATTCACGAAGAAAAGTAAATAAATAAATAAATAAATAAATAAATAAATAAATAAATAAATACTCGTGTCCTTATCCTAAGGTGGTACAACTCTTTCCAGGAACACCCGCAATGGAGGTGAGCCGAATAAACTGTTTTAACAACATACCAGTCCTCTTGCCATTCTTAATTCTCCGGCAGTACCGGGAATTGAACCCGGGCCTTTGAGGACGGCAGTTAATAGCGCTGTTACGCTACGGAGCGGATAAACTCGTGTCCTCGCCCCGCCCTCCTGCCATTCTTAATTCCTGGCAGTACCGGGAATCAAACCCGGGCATCCGAGGACAGCAGGTATAACGCAAACCGTTATGCTACAGAGGCGGACCAGCATGCAATGTTTGTTTATTGCACATGGCACCACATTCCACTTCAAGGAATGTAGCCGTGGGCCAAAGTTTAAGCCTTTCTAATTTTAGAACTTGAGGTAGGTCTACTGTAGTTCCGACCATTAAAACCTCAGTTGTTTTCAAGATAAGAAAATAGATAAAAGACTGTTCCAGTGTGAAAGCGGAGTACGGAACCAGGCTTGCGGGATTACTTCCTACGTCGCCAGTGGTATTTCGAAATGCGTAAAGGGTTCTTGTTCCGTATTCCTGTGTCTTTGTTTCCTGTCAGGCGACCTGCGCGTAAATATTTTCCTCCTGTTTTGAAGTGTCACAAATATAACACCTGCAATAGTTTAAGAATGCATGCAGCTGTTAAACATGTTATGAAAAACAGATAAGACGTCGCCTCATCTATAAAGGTTATTTTCAACTACGAAGCTAGTTAAGATACTGATTACTTGTATTACTTCTTAGTGAGACTGGAAGTTTACTTCCTGTTCCTCAGATAAAGTGTCCTAAAATATGTTTGAAATCACCTAAAATTGATCCCTAAAAAAGAAATATGGAAGACCCATCATTGCTCGAAACTTAAATAATTACTTCTGAAAATCGCCAGTATTGCCGAAACAATGTAAATAGCAATAATGCAGATGCACTTACCAGATATTATTCATGAAACTTGAGTTACTTACAAACATTATTCGTACCTGATATATTCTACGCAAATGAAATTCGAATAAGACTGTACAGTTGAGAAGGTATAACTTTGGGCGCACCGAGCGAATTGGCAGTGCGCTTAGGGACGCGCAGCTGTAAGCTTGCATTCGGGAGATAGTGGGTTCGAATCAAATTGTCAGCAGCCCTGAAGATAGTTTTCCGTTGTTTCCAATTTTCATACAAGGCATATGCTGTGGCTGAACATTAAAGCCATGGCGGCTTCCTTCCCACTCCTAGACCTTTCCTATCCCATCGTCGCCATCAATCAATCAATCAATCAATCAATCAATCAATCAATCAATCAATCAATCAATCAATCAATCAATCAATCAATCAATCAGTCAATCAATCAATCAATCAATCAACATTGATCTGCATTTAAGGCAGTCGCTCAGGTGGCAGATTTCTTATCTGCTGTTTTCCTAGCATTTTCTTAAATGATTGCAAAGAATCTGGAAATTTATTGAACATCTCCTTTGGTAAATTTTTCCAGTATCTAACTCCTCCACCTATAAACGAATATTTGCCCCAATTTGTTCTCTTGCATTCAAACTTTATCTTCATATGGTGATCTTTCCTACATTTAAAAATGCCACTCAAACTTATTCGTCTACTAATGTCATTCGACGCCATCTCTCAACTGACAGCTCGGAACATACCACTTAGACGAGCAGCTCGTCTCCTTTCTCCCAAATATTCCCAGCAACTTTGCAACATTTTTGTAACGCTACTCTTTTGTTTTATATCACCCAGAACAAATCGAGCTGCTTTTCTTTGGGTATTTTCCAGTTCTCGAATAAAGTAATCCCTGTGAGGGTCCCATACACTGGAACGATACTCTAGTTGGGGTCTTACCAGAGACTTATATGCCCTCTCCTTTACATCCTTACTACAACCCCTAAATACCATCATAATCATGTGGAGAGATCTGTACCCCTTATTTACAACCCCACTATGTGATTACCCCAATGAAGATCTTTCCTTGTATTAACACCTAGGTACTTCCAGTGATCCCCGTAAGGAACGTTCACCCCCTCAACACAGTAATTAAAACTGAGAGGACTTTTACTATTTGTGAAACTCACAACCTGACTTTTAAGCCCGTTTATCATCATACCATTGTCTGCGGTCCATCTCACAACATTGTCGAGGTCTTTTTGTAGTTGACCGAGCTCGATAGCTGCAGTTGCTTAAATGCGGCCAGTAATCGGGAGATAGTGGGTTCGAGCCCCACTGCCGGCAGCCCTGAAGATGGTTTTCCATGGTTTCCCATTTTCACACCAGGCAAATGCCGGGGTTGTACCTTAAGGCCAGGGCCGTTTCCTTCCAATTCCTAGCCCTTTCCTATCCTATCGTCGCCGTAAGACATATCTGTATTGGTGCGACGTAAAGCAAATAGCAATTTTGTGTGTGTGTGTGTGTGTGTTTGTGTTTGCTCACAATCTTGTAACTTATTTAATACTCGCTACAGAATAACATCCTCTGCAAAAAGCCTTATCTCCACATCGAGTTCTTTATATAAGACTTGTCTGTGTCGGTACGACATACAGCAAATTGTAAAAAAATAAATAATAAAATTTTAAAATCTTTGGGTGCTTCCCGTCCTTACACTACTGTAGTTTGGACGCAAGGCACGGCCTTGAGGCCCCCAGACTGAACTTCTAAATTATACAGTAGTTTCTTTCTGGAAACTTAATTTTTGGCACTCAAAATATATTTATCAATTTCAGTCCGAAATGTATCTGTAGTGAATTTCGCTATAGGACAGTATGGATGTAGGCAGTATTTTTAACTCCTCGCAAATCAGGAAAAATGCTGAAACGTGCGAGTTAAGAGGTAGCTGCAAGATGTAAAGGAAAAATAAATTCACTTCATTGTATGTGCGGCAACACGAAATGTCATCTAACAGTTAGAAAATAACTAGAAATTACTGGCTTCAGTAGTAAAGGGGCCAACGTTAGGTGACAACGACTGTAGCAGCCAGAGGTGTAACAAATATGATACGGGCCCACCTGTAGGAAACAAAATTTGGGCCCCCTCAAAGAAATAAAGATATCAATAATACACATATATGTAACTGCAGCAGATAAAAACCTAACTTTCAAGTACCGGGCGAGTTGGCCGTGTGGTTAGAGGCGCGCGGCTGTGAGCTTGCATCCGGGAGATAGTGGGTTCGAATCCCACTGTCGGCAGCCCTGAAGATGGGTTTCCGTAGTTTCCCGTTTTCACACCAGGCAAATGCTGGGGCTGTACCTTAAGGCCACGGCCGCTTCCTTCCAACTCATAGGCCTTTCCTATCCCATTGTCGCCATAAGACCTATCCCTGTCGGTGCGACTTAAAGCCACTGGCAAAAAAAAAAAAAAACTGTCAAGTAATGCCTATCATTTCTTTCTTAATCTGTTTACCCTCCAGGGTTGGGTTTTCCTTGGGATTCGGCGTGAAATCCCACCTCTACCGCCTCCAGTGTCCTGGAGCGTGAGACTTTGGGTCGGGGGATACAACTGGGGAGGACGACCAATACCTCGCCCAGGTAGCCTCACCTGCTTTGAAAAGGGGTCTTGCCGAGGAATATGAAGGTTGGAAGGGATAGACAAGGAGGAGGGAAGAAAGCGGTCGTGATCTTAAGTTAGGTGCCATCCCGGCATTTGTCTGGAGGAAAAGTGGGAAACCACGGAAGACCACTTCGATGATGGCTGAGGTGGGAATCGAGCCCCCCTGTACTCAGTTGACCTCCCAAGGCTGAGTGCACCCCGTTCCAGCCCTCGCACCACGTTTCAAATTTCTTGACAGAGCCGGAAAGCGAACCCAGGCCCCCGGGAGTGGTAGCTAATCACGCTAACCACTACACTACAGAATACGTATATCCATTAAATATATATTATGCAAAGGACTTGCTGTAAGCTTACAAAATTAATTAATTAATTACATTTTACTTTGAAAATTAAAAATTTAAAGGGATTGAAATGCAGCGTAAATATGTTTCTATCTTTGCTTTATAGTGTGCCCGTCCCTACACCTAATGGCTCCGGCATGATATCTACAGGGCGTTAACGGGTTGAAATAAAACAAATGGGCGCTTAACTCGACTAAGCTTAAGGGCATACAGGGTAGGAGACGGGTCATACCTAATTACAATGAGAACACATTCGGGTTAAAGATTAGATTAATACACGTGGTTTATTAGGCCTTAATGATGATGATGGTAATGACGCATTTATATACAAATGAATTACATGGATTATTATCAATTGTTGTTGTTTGTTATCGACTTTCAGTCGTTTGTGATGGATCCGAGTATTATCTATCGCAGAGCGATCCATTATGACGAGATTCGAACGGGAAAACACTTATCATAGACACTGAGGCTATGTGATATCATTGACCAATAGGATTAACATGCATGCAACGAATCTGAGCAATCCCTATACTAAACACACAGCTATTCCCCAACGAAGTACCACGAAGGAACTCATAAAAATGTGGAACAAACGCCCGGGTTTGAACCGACCCTCACTTGTAAAAAATTCACCACCCCGATGGTCAACACCATCGGTAACCCAATTATAATCACAACAAGATACATAAACCCTTAAAGAACACAAATTATATACAGTAAACACGTGAGACATCCAGCCTTCGGTTGAGCATTGGGGTACCAATGCCGCTGTCGGGAACTGAACTGACACCCGTTGGGATGGAAGTGGGACTCTGAAAACCCTAAACTACGTTATACTCAAGTGTGTAATGGCAGTAAACTAACAAGTACTGGTAACAATCGCCGTGTCATTTATTAGCGACTACATCAGTCTGGCGTGTTGAATATTTCATTATTAAGCGATTCTTTCGCCCTCATTCACTTCAACTCAAGGCTCCCTCTTACACGAGCGGACGAGAATACACAAAAAACCGACACTTCTCCTCAGTAGGTCAACTGCCCCCAGCCCCCACACGGCGGGTGGTCATTGGCCTCGGCCTTCACAGGCATAACGCCCTTTCTTAACAAAACACCCCATCTCGGGGATCGTTCACTAATAAACTGAGCCTCATTGTTCCTTAAACAAAATTACATCGGCTCTCAATACTTCACTTCAATTCAACACACATATTCGTTTACAACATCATGATCCCGCGACGCGACACCGGTTTCTATGATACCAATACTTGTTTGATTACCATAACTACAATTTATTATTATTATTATTATTATTATTATTATTATTATTATTATTATTATTATTATTGGGTTCATCATTACACCATCTCCCTACACGACTTACCTGGAAATTAGACCATACTGCGTGATCATAATTAACTTCCTCGTAATGACGGTGTAATTAATCCATATCTAAATTGTGATTTCTGATAAAATCGTCACACGGTAATACAATTATGAATTAAATATTCCTCAATTTGCACTTAAATTGTGATAAGCCTGCCAATTAAAATCGTACACTTCCTATCTAAATATATGTCAGTGGAGGCCTGGGATGTCAGTTCCGAAGTCATATCTCGTAGCTCTGGGTGCTCACGGAATAAAATTACACTATTTACCAGCCATGCAATATCCTCGCTGGACTAACTACAACCTAACTTGAATTACTCTGAATTACTAAAAATTAGTCTCCTGACGCATCAATAATTACAAGTTTTCCCAAATAAAATGATTAAGTCAATCTATTACTGCATGCAAACTTATCGTGTTACCCCTTTATTTACAATTGATTGCTCAGACGTGTTACTAATTAAATAAAGTAAATAGAAGCTACGTGTATCATGGTAGCACATTTACATTACTGAAGTTACAATCTTTAACATTATAGCGTCAGGTAATGATAACTGTTCCCCGCCCAATCTGATTACGTCATATTAATTATGATTTATACTCATCTCCATCTCGATGACCCGTTGTCAGCTCAGGGAGTCCATTGTGGGTTTAGTGCTGACCCATAAGCACCACAGCAGTTACTGGAGGCACCATTCTTCTTTCCAACTGGGAGTCCATTGTTCTAGGTTGACGAAACCGCTGGCAATATTCCTGAGGCACACAACACGTCACTATTTATTCCAAGATTTATTTAGTTACATTCGGTGTGAACGTCCAGCCACGATACCGGACCTCACTCCGCAATCCGCGATTCAGTATCGGATTCCGCGTACCTTTGTCACTACTCGACACAGTAGCGCCGTAGTAATAATAATAATAATATTATTACAAATTATATTTAATGTTCGCGACACGTCTCTGATCTTTAAAGTTTAGACCCTAGCATCACGTCTATCCAATCTCTGCAATATTTACGCACAGTACGCGATTTCACTTGTAAATTAAATTGAAATTCACTCAAACAAAAGATCACTGGAAGCTCGACGACACGTAGCTCCGCCGCTTGTAAGCCACAAATCCCGACTGACTCTTCTCCCCTTCTGCAGTAGTTTTTACTAGGGAGCGATACCCCTTCCACTAATTTGCGTATCGCCTATTCCCGGCGTACTCGAGGTAAAATAGTACGATTGGTCGGTGACCAGTATCTAGTTGGTGCGATTGAGACATAACCACTCAATTATCCTTCGGTGAATCTCTTTAAATTAATTAAAATATGTTCTGCTTCCCCCACCACACGGGGTGAAGTCCCGGTCTCGAGGAGCTGTCATGACACTAACCAGATGGCCCCAGTACTTTTCCACGCAGAAACAACACCGTATTCTTTCTCCTGCTGAAAGTTATCACGGAAGAGGACATTAAACACTCTAAATAAATGTCCCAGTAGCATTCATCCCTTTTAAATCGGGAGATGAGCCCCTAATTCGAGTTTTATTAATTTTCTACCTCGTCGGTAATTAAGTTGGCCAGTCCGATTCCAAGATGGCTCCTATATTCCGTTTCGAAAAAGTTAGTTTCCCCTCATTCTGTGAGCCTTGAGGAGGGATGTCTTCTCTCGAGTGATGTCACAGGGAATCCCCATTCATAACCCCTCCCGGGTCTAAGTTGGCTTGGTTTCATCTGCGGGGCCCCCGCTACACAAAGGATAATACTGCGCAGTAAGTCGCAGACAAAGAAATCTCATAAAATAATTTTAACATACACAATTTATCTATCTCAATGGTATGAATATTAATTAGTTTCGGTATGACCTCTATTAATGATATGAATATTAATCATTTTCAGCGTTCTTTCCCTTTAATAGCATTGCGTGCGTAATTACTGAGATCGATATCAACCCAAGGTCCTTGGATCATGCCCCTGTCGGGTTCAATAGGGAACAAAGACATTAACTATTTCAATGGCAACAGTGGTTGTTACAGTTGATGCTGAGGAGGCTGAGTTCACTGAGTCTGTTTTGGATTACACCATTTCGTAGGTAGTCTTCCAGGTTCGAAAAATAGTTTTGCGGAAGAAACGGTATAATAATTTGTGAATATCCATAAATAATAAAAAAATATCATCAGTAAAATATATAAATAAATAACTGAATAAATAAAATTGAAATAAATTAAATTAATAAAAATATTTAATCGAAATGTCCGTAGTACGGGCGCCAGAGTTCACCAGAATGGATCCCTCGAATTTTGATAGAGCATGATAATTCTTTATATCCCAGGGCGTGTACATAATGCTGCGTACTGGTACATCTGCTGCAGGCCTTACCTAACCTCCTGAAAACGACTAAATAGGTAGGAACTGCACCTAGGTTCATCAATAACTCCACTGATTCTAAAATAGCTAACTATATTCTTAACAAAATCCGTGCATGAGCACCTCATCAACACACAAAATTATACATATAATACACACACACAAAAGATTGCTGGAAGACTCCATATTTACAACAACAATAATGAAAACAGTGGGAAAACGAAAGCGAGAACTAAGCTACCATTTGTAGATAGTCCGATGAACAATGTACATATATGTAGATAAATACCCTTCACTGTCTCTGTATCAATACGACTTGTCGATTCTCACAATCGGCAGTTATAATATCACAAATATATTGTACCGCGTAATACTGTGTTCACAGACTTAAACACTTGTTGTAAAGATATATACATTTGAGTAACACACGCTTGTCGATCCTGAACATAAATTATGGAAAGTCTGAGATAGCTTTCACCAACATATAATGCCAAGCCGCCACAAGTGCTACAATACTTAATGCGTAAACACTCCACAACTTGTCGATCAGTCACTTTCCACGAACATAACAAGATTACGCTCCACGAACGTTTGAAGCCCAGTCCATTGTAGCCGTGTCACTCCAGTACCGTGTATCAGCACTACTTCCTTCCCGTACAGTCTGTCCGCACTACTTCCTTCTCGTACAGCGTCAGCATTCCTTCTTGTCCGTACCGAGTGTCTGTTGTAGTTCCCGCGTGCAGTGTGTCAGTTGTGGTTCTCTTCCGCCGTGATGTCGCCGTATATAAAGACCTCAGGTCTCACATGATTCGCCGAGATTGATCCTTGCCAGCCAATCATGAGTGATCCTCTTGTCAAGACCATGCCCTGAACTTCTTCTTGCTCCCAAGACATAAACTCTCCGGTGTTTTACATGAGTCATAGAACTTTCCTAGTACAACAACAAGCTCAACTCATCAGACTGGGATGCCCGCGTGAGTCATCCAAATTACCAGAGTCCAATATAGCAACGTTTTCCCACTCGTGCAAAACAAATTACTCATACTACATATATGGATACCTTCCAGCTTACAAAGATTAACAACAAAATATACAAATGGAGTACTGATAATAATACTAATAATAATAATAATAATAATAATAATAATAATAATAATAATAATAATAAATCGAATACTGACAATAATATCTCTCACTTCTACATATAGTGCGAGGGTGTGATATATGTACTACCACAACGGCGACAGGAATATTCAGGTCTAAAATATGATATTTGGTACCAATTTTAATGGGGTTTTCTTATAATAACTTGCCACAGTTCTTTTTAGCAAGCGAGTGTGCCACTGTTATGAGGAAGACGGCTGTGCTAGACAATAACAGCAGCAAAATACAACCTTCTGGCAATAACTCTACTTACGAATTGTATAAACAATCTTTTTTCGGTTCATTTTACAACTGTGCAGTCTGCAGTTCGGGTATTTTTTATTTTTCTAGGGAAGTCTTGTGGGCTTCGTTTAGCCCGAGACCTGCCTGAATGGTCTTAACGTTACGACATTGGTAGCAGCTAACTGTGTACAAACTCAGTCTCCTAGGCCTTCTGTTCCTTCCGATATGTTCGTCTAGTCACTGGACCGAGGGTTAAATTGTTTCCTTAAAATTCTGGGGAGGAACGTAGGACCGAAACTAGGTTCCGTTACCTAGTTCTAAACTGAGTGCCGGGCTGAGTGGCTCAGACGGTTGAGGCGCTGGCCTTCTGACCCCAACTTGACAGGTTCGATCCTGGCTGACAGCGGTGGTATTTGACGGTGCTCAAATACATCAGTCTCGTGTCGGTAGATTTACTGGCACGTAAAAGAGCTGCGGGACTAAATTCTGGCAGATCGGCATCTCCGAAAACAGTAAAAGTAGTTAGTGGCACGTAAAGCCAATATTCTTCTTCTTCTTCTTCTTCTTCTTCTTCTTCTTCTTATTATTATTATTATTATTATTATTATTATTATTATTATTATTATTATTATTATTATTATTATTATTGCATGAGTAAGACATTGGCTTCAGTGATGATATTTCATGCAGGCGGCTGAGGTTAGAAACCCGTTGAATCGTCCAGTAAAATGTTCACCTGAAAAACCAAGAGACCACACGAAGCGCACCCGGCTGTAAATCTCCAGTCTCATTTAAAATTCCAAAATGAGCCAGGGTAGCTCCAAGGTTCTCAGAAATAACTAGGATAAACTTGCAAGACATGATCTGAATATTGTTAGCTACAAGGAAGTAGACTTGTTTACTCTCTCCGTCTCGGAATTGGTTACATGAGACACTTTCCTTCCTATTTACTTTATTATTTGATATCGTTTGGAACAGCTACAGTTTCTTCAGGAGGATAATGATTTAGCCTTTCCAATTCGTTCAGTTTTCCTCGATATTGTCGTAACTCATAACTGCTCCTGTGTAACAGTAAACGTCGTATTGTCTTTCAAGTCGCATCTAGGTCATTGGGAACTGTGAATGTGCAATGTCACTCATATTGCGACGTCCCATTTGCACTCGCAAGTCGTTTGTAGAAATAAAAATTACCTTCTTTAAGGTAGGAAGATGAAAATTGTCTCACATGTTTTATCTACTTTGCAACCACCCACATAATACAAGCAAACACAATTCGTGTTAACTCTACTAATTTATCGAGAGCGGGAGTTTGTGAGCTCGTTTGTATGTGGAGGTTAAAGTCTAGAACTACTCATCCAATTTCAGTAACTCTTTCACATGAGAAAACTTATTTTTTCTGGATTATTATAGGCTATACAAGGTTTTCCTAAACTAGACAGGCAAACTTTGCGATCCGATAGATAACCTTCTTTCAAACATTCCTTGTTAAGAAACCCCATGTGCTTATTATTTATTCTCCGAGGAAGGTAGCCGGGAAATAGTGGGTTCGAATCCCACTGTCGGCGGCCCTGAAGATGGTTTTCCGTGCTTTCCTATTTTTACACCAGACAAATGCTGGGGCTGTACCTTAAGGCCACGGTCTCTTCTTTCGCACTCCTAGGCCCTTCCTATCCCATCGTCACCATAAGACCTATCTATGTCGGTGCAACGTAAAGAAAACAAATTAAAAATGAAGGTAACCCTATTTTACCTCAAGATATTTTAGGTCTATAGTTTATAAGAATATATTATTAAATATTATTCACAAAATACTGCAAATAATATTACAATAAGTTAAAAATATTATCTAGGAAACAGATAAATATATCAGGATATGTAACAGATATATATATATCTATCAGAAACTGGTGGGGAAAAGTTTACATTGCAGTAACTCAGGTGTGCTAACAAATTGGGCTTGTACAGCATGTTTTAGGGTTTTGACCTTAATTTAATTTATGGATTGATTTTTTTAAGTTCATGATTGAATTATGATTTCTTCTTATGTTACCTGTAGGCCTGTACAGGGTGGTCGGAATCAATGTGAACCGGGTATATGAGCGTTAGAGGGTTGGTCATACTGATAAATAATTCGAAAAAAAATAATTCGATAACCTGCACCGTTGTCTTTTTATTAGCTGCTGAAATTAGGCAATCAGATCGCTTCGCGGGCGAATTCAAATGGGCTTTGTGAGGCGGTGTTGCTAAGTTTGTACGTGGATTAAGACAGTCTTGAGAGCCGTGCGGAGAAATCAGCGTCAAATGCAAACATACCGTAGCGTACTCGGTATGACGCTGTCCTGTCAACTGAAAGGTCCGTGTTTAAGGTTCTCCCATGGCATCGGTTTTGTTTCTTCGATTATTGCTCTCAAGTCTGTTTTCAGTCACGTGGAGATTATTATTATTATTATTATTATTATTATCATTATTATTATTATTATTATTAGCAACACCGCCTCGCAAAGCCCATTTGAATTCTCCCGCGAAGCGATCTGATTGGCTACCTTCAGCAGCTGATGAAATGGCAACAGTGCGGGTTATCGATTTTTTTTTTTTTTTCGAATTATTTCTCAATATGACAATCCCTCTAACGCTCATGTACCCAGTTCACGTTGTTTCAGACCACTCTGTATATATTTCCTACATTTTTATACACAGTGTTGCGTACATTCTCTACTATTCTTTTAAGACAAGATTGTGTTAAGGTAAACACAACGGTCCATTCGGCATATCCTGAAAGTTTGAAGCAAATCCATTGAGTAGATCCTGAGAAAACGTGCACTTTATAAGAGAGACATTTAATTTTGGGAAATGATTTTTGAAGATTTGCTTACCTTTCTTATACAGTACATTCCACCTGCATAGAGATAGATAAATGTCTTTATTGGCGTAGTTAAGGCCATTGGGCCTTCTCTTACACTAAACCAATTGGTATCCATTAAAGTCATAAATAATACTACCGCGTAATTAATACTAGAAGACATAATAATAATAATAATAATAATAATAATAATAATAATAATAATAATAATAATAAAAATAATAAAAATAATAATAATAATAATAATAATAATAATAATAGCTAGTAATGATATTGTAGTAGCACGATCACTGAAGGGCCAGAAATGCACAGGTCACTCGCATCCTGCTGTACCTCTTAACGCTCTTTTAAATGACACTGTAGTTTTTATTCCTCTGACGTCGTCCGGTAAAAGATTCCATTCTCGTGCGGCAAACACCGAGAATGAGCTGTTATATGCGGCAGTTCGATGGTGAGGGATGATGAGCAGGTTGGATGTTTGAGCCCTTGTATGTCTGTCATGAACATTTGAGAAGTAATGGAAACGCGATAGATTCATGAACGTTCCCCCTCCAGTTTTCTATTTTTACACTCCTGTGTTGTCTAGCCTGCTTTTTTTTACTGCCTTATCAGCAGCTCGAAGACACTCTTTATCTAACGCAGCCCTGGACCACATCATGTTGATATGTTGATACCAGTTTTGATGCCCATACTGTTCAACACTTCACATCTGGCGATGTCACCATAATAAAGGTGGCAGTGGCATCACAAACTTCTAGTAACTGCATTTACATTTTCGTTAGGGCTTTGTATTCGTACACAGAAGTACTTTTTCAGCAATTGAAGGACCCTTCTCAGATTCCCCATCTCAAACAACGTGTCATTAACATCTGATTCATTAGTAAATTGTTTATAATTGTCTAACTAGTGATCATATATCATAAATATACGTGTTAGGAAGTAATGTTAGCCTCAGGCACTTAATTCGAAGACTAAATTCAGTGGTATTCATTTAGAATTATTTACGAACTATTCGTACTGAATTCCGGTCCAGCTAAAGCCGCGGTTATGCGTTATGCGCTGTTTTTCAGTGTTGAAGGTTGGACGTTAAAGGCATCATTGCGGACCAACGAGGAGGTACTCCGTCGTGCCGGGAAATCATACAAAGTCTTAACCCTCGCAAAACGCAGGAAAGTAACCTTTTTCAGCCACAACTTCAGAAATGAGAAATTTATTTATTTATTTATTTATTTATTTATTTATTTATTTATTTATTTATTTATTTATTTATTTATTTATTTATTTATTTATTTATTTTAGTTCCATTTGGGCCTGCTGTGGCCCACGTGGTTCTTATCTCTAGCAGCTTTCTTCTTAGACCAGTAATTCTTCATTCTTGGACTGTGAAAGTATTTCTGCTCCTGAGCCCATTTCTCACCTCCTCCCGGACTCACTGCTTTTTCTGTTAGTGACTCGAGAGAGTATGATGTTCTGATCAACGTTCTGTACCTGTTCCTGTCATAGATTTCACTGGAAGCAATGTCCAGTTGTTGAAGGTGTTTTCTGACGAGTCTTGCCCACTTGGCATTAGTCGCTTTCCCTCTAGAAATTGTGTGGAAGATTCTGGAGGTGAGCCTCTGATTGTCCATTCTCATGACATGACCATAGAAGTTCAATCTCCTTTTCCTCATAGATATTGTAATACTCTCTAATTGTTGGTACAGTTCATTGTTGTGCCTGAATCTGTACTACTTCTTCTTTAATAGGGCTCATGATTTTTCTCAGGATCTTCCTTTCCTTCAGCTCCAGTGTGTTGCCCTTTTCTTACTATGTTTAGGCATTCTGAGGCGTTTAGTACTGACGGTCTCACAACAGTACTGTAATGCTTGATTTTGAGGTTAAGGGAGAGGGATTTGGATTTTACATACTCGTACATAGGCAGTAGGCGCTTTCCAATTCGATGCATCTCCTGTTCATGGCCTGATCTTCATGTTTGAGGTTATCCATTCTCGTAGGTATATGAAGGAGTAGCCTATTCTCAATCCAGAGTCATCCCTTAGAATTTTCGTCCACTCACGAATGGCTTTTTCGAGTAAGCAGTTAAAGAGAATTGGAGATAGGCATCCCCCTAACACCTGTTCTGATCTCAAGCTCTGGGACAGTTTCCCTCTGAATTTTATTCTGGCTGTAGTGTTGGTAGGAGTTGGTAAGAGTTGCTTTTTATTTATTTATTTATTTATTTAAAACTAATTACCGAAGACCACGATGTCCAGACATATATACTCCACATTTCTTACCATCTCTACTCTATTTCAAGTCTTAGAATATATTTCTAAGTGGAAGTGGGCGGACAACTGATCATGGAAGCCAAGGTAAAACGGAAGTGGGCGAAGAAGATTATCCTGGATACGGAACTACCGAGGCAGTGGTTCAACACTCGCGATATGGCAACTGTGGTACAGGAAACACAAAACAGGAAAAATATTATTATTATTATTATTATTATTATTATTATTATTATTATTATTATTATTATTATTATTATTATTATTATTATTATTATTATTATTTGCCTGAAAGGAAGTTGTCAGTAGCTGCATTTTGTAGCAAGCAATACGGAGTTTGTTACAAATGAGATAGGCCTAGTGGCAAGTTACCTTCGAATTTTTTATCCTTACCTTAATTTATTAAAATTGTTATGGTTTCTAGTTGAATGAATCTGTTTATCCATTCCTCCCACCATGCATTACAAAATCCTGTGCCTACTAGACCTTGCGTTTTATTTATCTCATTCTTGGCTTTCATGGTTGATGGCCGTGACAAACATCGTAGTTAAAAGAATCTGGAAGTCTCCATTACTACTTGTGAAAGAGATCTATGACGGAACTTATGTCCTTCAATGGATCGTACACGCATTTCTGAGAGTTCCACATATCTGTTCTGGATGGCGAGAAAAGTATTGTAAACAGGTGATAAGAGGGTATGAATGACTAGACTATGTTCTTGTACATGGAACAAGGAAAATAGCAAATAAAATATATTTTAGGCGCGCATTTCGTGTTTAAGGCATCAATACAATTTTTAAATTCAGAGATTGACAGAGAGGTGTGAAGTTTATTATTGGTATCAATTCAGGTCTTTCTTCTTCTTTATTCGCGTTGATAGTACCATATTGCAGGAGGATATATATATCTTTATTCGTAGGGATCATGGAGATACACAAAGTGAGTGTGTTTCTAACGTAGATGCCTTACTCCTTCCGTTATTCACAGCTTTTTCTCTAAAAATCTCACCACCGAACGAGATGGCCGTGCGGTTAGGGGCGCGCAGCTGCGAGCTTGCAGTCGGGAGATAGTGAGTTCGAACCCCACTGTCGGCAGCCCTGAAGATGGTTTTCCGCAGTTTCCCATTTTCACACCAGGAAAATGCTGGGGCTGTTTCCCTGCTCTGCTAGCAGTTTCGTATCCCCTCGTCGCCATAAGACCTATCTGTGTCGGTGCGACGTAGAGTCAATTAAAAAAACGAATCTCACCAAGAGCAATACCACCTAAATAACTTACATTACCGATTCCATTTCAAATTGAAAATTAATGGCAAAGGTCTGCAGTGCATTTCTCTTTTCTGCGCATCGATCAGAGATAGTGGCACTCATAATCCTCAGTTCACGGGCTCGACCCCGACCGAGGTTGTTCAGTCTTTCCAGTGGAATGGACACAACATTTTCTGGACCTTACCCGTGTGGGCAAGGGTATAAAACACATAGACCGGGCGAGTTGACCGTGCGGTTAGGAGCGCGCAGCTGTGAACTCGCATCCGGGAGATAGTGGGTTCGAACCCCACTGTCGGCAGCCCTGAAAATGGTTTTCCGTGGTTTCCCATTTTCACACCAGGCAAATGCTGGGGCTGTACCTTAATTAAGGCCACGGCCGCTTCCTTCCCATTCCTAGGCCTTTCCTGTCCCATCGTCGCCATAAGACCTATCTGTGTCGGTGCGACGTAAAGCAACTAGCAAAAAAAGCCATACAAGGTATCCTCTGCTTGTTGTATGGATTGGCGTCCACGCGACCCCTAGACGAGTCTAGAATTGTTTCCACTTCTTGTGCCAGGTTCCTCCTTTCTGATCTTTCCTATCTGACCTCCTTTGGTCAACTGTTGTTCTTTTGCGAGAGGTCTGAGAGTTCTAGCGAGTCCTGTTTTCAATGGCCTCTCTCTTTCCTTCGAAGTGTCGAACCTCTCCCAGTTTTCCTTCTGATTAGTGTTAGAGAAAGGATGGTTGCCCAGTTGTACTTCTTAAAACAATCACCACCACCTGTTCAGAGTGTACTGGACCCGATGAGGAAAGCAATGGTAAACTCTCTCGCTCTCCGTATATCCTTGGCCTGTGCAGCTTTCAAGGTACTGTTCCTAGGTAACATTGTGTCGCACATTTTGTTATATGACACTATTTTATGACACACATTTTCGGATGGCCCCCAGCTCTAAGACATTTAGGCTATATCAAAAACAAAATACAGGCGAAACCGTTTACTGCAACATCGCTTTAAACGGCGTATTGGATATAACGGCGAAATCCAACGATCCCATCTAAATCCTATATAAACACTGTATTTTAAAAATCGCTTATTACGACATATCGCATAAAATGGTGTATTCTTATCATTAGAGCCCGGATTATATGTAATTACATATTCTGAAAGAAAAGCTAAAATCACACTAAAAGGACAATTGTTCCAGGAGTGGGGGGGGGGGGGGAGGGGGCGGGACTTCTTAGCGCCGCTACTGAGAGTAACTGTTGGTGCCAAGGACACTACTGTATTCCCTTCCTTTTAGATGAATTCTACCAGAAATTTCGACTCAGGGAAAGCAGTTCATAGAGGATGTCGCAATGAGAGTATAGAAGGTCTTGGTGTGAATTTTTCGAAGTTACCTCTACAACAATTGGATCGATTATTTGAGAAATCACACATGTCCACTACCATTAGTTTTGAGAAAATGGAAAACCTTCCTACAGCTTCTAATATTTGGAATTTGTGTCTGGTTTTTATACCAGTTATTTATCAGTTCTTTTGTAATCATTCTAAAATTACTGGGCATGTGTGATTTCTCCAATAAATAAATTCTTGCTAGCAAAAACATAACAAAATAAGGTTATTTAATGCTTACAAACATTTAAGAACACTACATATCACACGTTAATTATGTAATTAAGTTTAATCTTTAAATTTCCCTTCATACAACAGCATTAAAATTAAAATTCAGAACATTTTCCAACGTTGTCCGTTTTAACAATATCATTTATTACAATTAACAATAACGCTAAGGGAATGTCTCTTACAATTTGTTTTACGTCGCACCGACACAGATAGGTCTTACGGCGACGATGGGATAGGAAAGGGCGAGGAGTGGGAAGGAAGCGGTCGTGGCCTTAATTAAGGTACAGCCCGAGCATTTGCCTGGTGTGAAAATGGCAAACCACGGAAAACCATCTTGAAGGCTGCCGACAGTGGGGTTCGAATCCACTACCTCCCGGATGCAAGCTCACAGCTGCGCACCCCTAACCGAAGAGAATGTCTTGTCATGTATGTTCCTGTTATTCAAGTTCCTGAGATATGCCCTGTCTATTAACAGTAGACAAACCAAACCTCATGGCGCAACAGCCTCGAAGGGCCTTGGCATACCAAACGACCGCTGCTCAGCCCGGAGGCTTGCAGATTATGAGATGTCGTGTGATCACGACCGTTATTCTTGGCTTTCTTGACCGGGGCCGCCATCTCATCGTCAGATAGCTCCTCAATTGTAATCACGTAGGCTGAGTTGACCTCGAACCAGCCCTCAGCTCCAGGTGAAAGCCCTGACCTCTATTAACACTAGGCCAGGAGAAAATTTTCAAGGTCCCAGTAAAACCCTTATAATGAGACGGACATGTATGCTTTCTCTCTGAGAGGTATACATATAATTATACGCGTGAAATATATTTTGTCCGAAAATGTGTGGTGTAAGGGTAGCTGTCTGCCTCTCACCCGGAGGCCCCGGGTTCGATTCCCGGCCAGGTCTGGGATTTTTACCTGGATCTAAGGGCTGGTTCGAGGTATACTCAGCCTACGTTATTAGAATTGAGGAAATATCTGAGGTGAGATAGCGGCCCCGGTCTAGAAAGCCAAGAATAACGGTCGAGGGGATTCGTCGTGCTGACCACACGACACCTCGTAATCTGTAGGCCTTTGGACTGAGCAGCGGTTGCTTGGTAGGCCAAGGCCCTTCAAGGGCTGTAGTGGCATGGGATTAGTTTTTTTAGTGGTTTCTCAAATAACAGATTCAATTACTTTCTCTTCTTGGCGTTTATGTAATGGGTATTTAGGATGCACCTACACATTCGTTAAAGGTATACTTTGCCACTGAAATAAGGGTGGGGGTGATTGCTGTTTTAAGGGGAATTAGGCAACTTAATATATTTTTAAAAAATGGAGAGTTCTGACCCTTCCAAGAGTATACTCGGAAGTAAGCGAAGGGTCACGAAAGACGTGAACATCGAAGACTCCTACTTTTTTTTTGTTTTTGTTTTTGTTTTTGCTAGTTGCTTTACGTCGCACCGACACAGACATGTCTTATGGCGTCGATGGGACAGGAAAGGGCTAGGAGTGGGAAGGAAGCGGCCGTAGCCTTAATTAAGGTACAGCCCCAGTATTTGCCTGGTGTGAAAATGGGAAACCACGGAAAACCATTTTCAGTGCTGCCGACAGTGGGGTTCGAACCTACTATCTCCCGAATACTGGATACTGGCCGCACTTAAGCGACTGCAGCTATCGAGCTCGGTAGACTCCTATTCCTCACAATCCTAATGCCGTCGGGAAGGAAGGGGAGACGAAGAGCAAGGGAGGTTGAGGAGGTTGTCACAGGTAAGTGGAAACAATCTCCAACTCAACTACCAGCCCTGTGGTCGTCATCCCACACTTCCAGGTTTGGAGTTCTTAGGGTTAACCCTTTTAGTCGCCTCTTACTGCAGGCAGGGGATACCGTGAATGTATGCTCTGGCCTCACTCACAGGGGGACTAATGCAGAGGAAGTATTGATAGATAATAATTCTACTATTTAATATATTAATGTGCATATTTAAACTATGTTGTGACTTAATTTTACTTGTGTGATTTGTCTGAGGCTTTGGTATCCTAGTTATAAACAATGATGACAGAGCTTCTTCTTTTACCACGCCTGTGGGGTCGCGGGTGCTTGTGGATTTGGCCCTGTTTTACGGCCGGATGCTCTTTCTGACGCCAACCGTATGTGGAGGTATGTAATCACTATTGCGTGTTTCTGTGGCGGTTGGTAGTGTGGTGTATCGTCTGACTATGAAGATGAGTGTGTTGGGACAAACACAAATGCCGAGTCCCCGTCCCACAACAATTAATTAGAAGCGATGAAAATCCTCGACACTGCCGAGAATCGAACCCGCTACCCTCTGAATCGAAGGCCTCAATGATTACCATTCAGCCGAGGAGTCGGACAGTGATGACGAGAGTATGACATGATAAAATTATCTTAGAACTAACGACCACACAGGTATACATCGATTCGTGATTTCGCACGAATGTACAGTAGGTACACCGCACAGTTCTACAGCCTTTGGTCTATCGGCAATAGTTGCGCAGTTGTACTTCCTCTTAAAATAGTTACCATCACCATAATCTACCGGCATGGGTTACGTTACGAATGATCACGTTGTTTGAAGCTGCATGGTTTAAATGGTGGGGTCATCTGAGACAAATGGCGGGGGGTGGGGAAAGATTTCCTCGGAAATTGACGGACTCGGAGAGTGGCAATGAAAACATTTCCTAGTATATGACCTTGTTCCTCGCTGTCTTCAATGAACTGAATAAATGACGTAGTATTTACAACTTTGCTTATTTTTTGGTATTAAGAAATGTCATACTGTAGGCGTTGGTGACGTAACGACTACGATGCATCCTCTTCAAATCCACAAAACGAGCTTCAGGATTAAACAAACGGAGGGGAAAACTATCAGCACACAGAAAATTACGCCATGTTTAATTATTCATTCTTATGTTAGTTAAATGTATTACCACACTACCGACCACCACATAAACGCGCAATAGTGATTACATCCCTCCAAACAGGGTTGCGTCAGGAAGGGTAACCAGCCGTAAAATAGGGCCAAATTCACACTGCATCCGAGAACCCACAGGTGTGCGGAAAGGCGGTAGATTATGTTAGTTAAAAAGAAACCACATTTCCCCTTGCGGAAATCAAATGATTATCTCTCGTTCATGGCCATCCATCAACGGCTGCTGGCTGATTTCAGATGGCCACCATCCATAAGACAGCCTGCACGGTTGTTAGGTAACACTGTCTGGCCAATCATCCATACCTTACATCACAGGCTGCACGGTTGCTAGGTAACACTGTCTGGCCAATCATCCATACCTTACATCACAGCCTGCACGGTTGCTAGGTAACACTGTCTGGCCAATCATCCATACCTTACATCACAGGCTGCACGGTTGCTAGGTAACACTGTCTGGCCAATCATCCATACCTTACATCACAGGCTGCACGGTTGCTAGGTAACACTGTCTGGCCAATCATCCATACCTTACATCACAGGCTGCACGGTTGCTAGGTAACACTGTCTGGCCAACCATCCATACCTTACATCACAGGCTGCACGGTTGCTAGGTAACACTGTCTGGCCATCCATCCATACCTTACATCACAGGCTGTACAGTTGCTAGGTAACACTGTCTGGCCAACCATCCATACCTCACATCACAGGCTGCACGGTTGCTAGGTAACACTGTCTGGCCAACCATCCATACCTTACATCACAGCCTGCACAGTTGCTAGGTAACACTGTCTGGCCAACCATCCATACCTTACATCACAGGCTGCACGGTTACTAGGTAACACTGTCTGGCCAACCATCCATACCTTACATCACAGGCTGTACACTTGCTAGGATTACGATGGTGGTGGTCATTATTGTTTTAAGAGGAATTACAATTAGACAACCATCCTCTATTAAGACTAATCAGAGGGGGAAAATGGAAGGGGTCCGACACTTCGAAAAATGAAGGTATCGGTGAAAGAAAGACAAGGGCCTGAAAGGGCATGAAAATGACTGCCTAGCGCTCGTGACCTAATACCGCCGGTGTCGGAAATGAACAACAGTTAACCAAGGGAGGTCGGATAGGAAAGTTGAAAGTGAGGAGTTTGGCATAAGTGGAATAAACGCCAGGACTCAGCTTAGGGCCCTGTGGTCACCAATCCACGCTCCCAAGTGAGCGCCCCTGGGGACCCTTTTAGTCATCTCTTATGTTAGGCAGGGGATATCGTGGGTGTTATTCTACTGCACCCACCAACAGGGAGAGATTGCTAGAGTTACAGTTCCGTCACACTAACTTACTTCACGCAAATTTTCACATCATCCCCAGCCATAAGGGGTATTTATGTGGAAATAAAAATAAAATAAAATACAATGGAAACGTATTTACGAGTAAATTTGTTGGGACCAAGCACAAGTTTTACTATAGAAACTAGCTGTTACCTGCGGCTTCGCTCGCGAAGATTTCGTAATATGATAAATGTAATCGTTCCTCGGTTCTGTACTAAGACATTATCTGCAAATCCATAAAGTATAAAAACTTACCGAAACATTGCGTTTCATTTACCCCAGAACCTCTTTGTAAACCACGTTTGTTGTGTTGCCTTTTGGGCCTAAGATGACCAGGATACTGGCAGAGCTACCTCTGGAACATGCGACATAGAAATCTACATGTGAGAAACAGTCCTTTCACAAGTCCTAAACAAGAAATATGTTGCTTTATTTTGAAAGGAGATTACAAATAGTTATTTTCACGTCTGTAATGTCTTCAGTTTTTGAATATGTCTATCCCAGTTAAAGGATTCAACCCCATTTTCAGTGCTTTTCATCCCCACCGATGACAAAAATACATGTTTCTTTATTTTTAAAGCAGATTCCAAAAGCAATTTTTACCTCTGTAACATGTTATCTTTTTGAGATATACTCGTTTTAAAAATCTGCCCCATTGTCATTTCTTTTAACCCCTTACGTGGATTTCCCGTAAACAAAATAATGCTTGTGTCTCTATTTGAAAGGAGATCCCAAATACCAATATTTACATATGTTACATATTTATGAGATACACTGGTATTAAAATTCACCCCCTTTTTTTACTTCTTTTCACCGGTTGTGTCCCATTTGCGATCACAGCAAAAGTTGTCCCATTTGCGATCACTCCCATTATAGTGGAAAACAAGAATGTGAAGAAAAACCAGTTCGTGTCCCATTTGCGATCACTGTAAAATTGGTTGCCGGACAATTGCGGTCACGGACATTTGCGGTCACTGAGATAAACTTGTGCCCACTCACAGAAATTCCCCCGTTGTCACAGGACATTTGCGGTCACTGCAGCAGGGGATGGCTCTCATTAGCTTCATCTCGGGGTATCCCCGCTAACCTGCCTGAGCAACTGCTCGCTCCTTGCAGATCAACATTTTTAATTGAGTGCGAGTGAGAGTGTGTTTGTGTATTTCCTAAATTTCTCATTAAGCTTGAAAAGCGACTTAAGTATCATTATCTTGTACAAAGGAACTAAATTATAACGACGCTTACCTAAAAGCGACAAAAATAATTGACGAAGCTTTAGTTCAGCTGATTTAAAACACGCCAAAATTATTTCAATACAATAATTATGCCAACCTAAAGCCTGGATAAAGTGTGATAGGAATCAGCATTTTAAAACATATAATTTACTGTCGACCAAATTATTGTATGTACCGGTACTCGAATTTGGAGGTTGTGCCCCCCTGTGGGTCGGGGACGCAGACGAAGAATACATCCACGGTATCCCCTGCCTATCGTAAGAGGCGACTAAATGGGGCCCCGGGCGTTCACAACCTGGGAGCGTGGGATGCCAGGATCGAACCTGCCAGTTGTGACCAGAAGACCAGCGCCTCAACCGTGTGAGTCACTGAGTCTAATTCTTTCCCATCGCATTTTCTCCGAAAAATATGTTAGCGTGACGTTAGACTACCAGAAATCAGTAAATAAATAAATGAAAATCCACAGCCTGATTCCAGTCATTTGACCGGCTCAGGGATGGAATGAATGAAGCTCCCATCTAGCGGCGAGGATAGGAATTGTGCCGGCTGCCGAAGCCTGTCGCACTCCTCTGGGGTAATGATTAATGACTGACAGATGAAATTAAATTATATTGGGGAGTGTTGCTGGAATGAAACATGACAGGGAAATCCGGAGTACCCGGAGAAAAACCTGTCCCGCCTCCACTTCGTCCAGCACAAACCTCACATGGAGTGACCGGGATTTGAACCACGGAACCCAGCGGTGAAAGTCCGGTGTGCTGCCACCTAGCCACGAAGGCCAGTAAATAAATAAATAAACGAATTCATTTAATTAATTAACGATGAATTAACTTTTGTTTTTCTAAAGATGAAGGACTGGTGCGGAATAAAAGTGTTTTTTTTACCTTGGCCTACCTTTAATTATTCCACGATAAATAAATAGGAAACTTATTTTTTGAATTAGCCTCTGATGTTTGTATATAAAATTTCACTTTGTTGAGTATTAGAGTTTAAATATCAAATATACGAGCTTGTGAAAAATGACAAAGCCTTGGAACAGAATCTTTAGGCCTGCAAATAACATTATTATTTTCTGTGTGTACTTCAAATATTTTACTCATATTTCGTTTTTATATCAGCTAAATGATTGGCGTCAAGGTATTCGAATCATAGGTTCTGGGTTCGATTCCAGGACGGGTCGGGAATTTTAATCGCATCTGGTTAACGCACTACACTAACAAATACCGCAGAAAATCACCATAGTGAATGCATCCCTCCACACAGGGTTGAAATCAGGAAGGGTCTCCACACAGGGTTGAAATTAGGAAGGGTATCCGGGCAAAAAACAGGGCCAAGTCAACAAGTGTACAACACCGTTCACACCGCCGGCGATAGGAAAACAACAGATAGGGAATCTGCAACCTGGGCGAGTGCACTAAATGCAGATCAGTAGTGATTGATTGATTGATTGATTGATTGATTGATTATTTCGTTTTCGTGATGGTGGTGATTACTGCTTTTGTGAGAAATTAGAACGGTGCCACCATCCTCCTTTAAAAATAAACAGAAAAATTCGAATAGGTCCGACTCCCTTTTAGGGGAAAAAAAGAAGGGAAAGGCCACGAAGGACGTGAAAATGAAAGACTGCCTGAGCTTGCTAAACATCGTACCGTGGGATCGGAAGAGAACAAGAGTTGACCAAGAGAGGCCGGATATGAAATAGAATATATTTATTTATCATCTACAGAATTGTATGTTACCAAAAAGATGACATGACTTGTTCTTCTCCTCCAAACACACCCAGGTGACGATTTCATGTTGACCTTCCCTATACTTTCTGTACATATAACCAGTTGCCTTATTAGTGAATGTCAAATCCTTTACAGCACACAGCAGTAAATACGTACACCAGGAAGTTTCGATATAGAATTGTGTTTGTGTCTGAAGGTATCATTCTCTAAACAATGCCGGCGAGAGAAAAATGTTGATCTGCAAGGAGGGAGCAGTACATAGCTCAGGCAGGTTAGCGGGGATACCCGGAGATTAAGCTAATGAGGCCCAACCACTGCTGCAGTGACCGCAAATGTCCTGTGACAACTGGGACATTTCTGTGAGTGGGCACAAGTTTATCTCAGTGACCGCAAATGTCCGTGATTTTGTGATGACCGCAATTGTCCGCGACCGCAAATGTCCGGACACCGTAAAATTATCATCAGCCTGTCAGGGATTTCCAATGTCAATGCAGCAAGGGGACTGCTCATTAGGGCGTACTCTTCACAACCTCTCTCTTGAAGGTTTCTTTTACGTCGCACCGACACAGATAGGTCTTATGGCGACAATGGGATAGGAAAGGGCTAGGAGTGGGAAGGAAGCGGCCGTGGCCTTAATTAAGGTACAGCCCCAGCATTTTCTTGTTGTGAAAATAGGAATCCACAGAAAACCATCTTCAGGGCTACCGATAATGGGATTTGAACCCAACATTTCCCGAATGTAATCTCATCTTTTCGCCCTATCATTATAGAATTATAATTTTTTCAACTTATTTTAATCTAAACATTTTCTTAACATTGTTGTTGTTTGAGTCATCAGTCCATAGACTGGTTTGATGCAGCCCTCCATGCCACCCTATCCTGTGCTAACCTCTTCATTTCTACGTAACTATTGCATCCTACATCTGCTCTAATCTGCTTGTCATATTCATACCTTGGTCTACCCCTACCGTTATTACCACCTACACTTCCTTCAAAAACCAACTGAACAAGGTCTGGGTGTCTTAAGATGTGTCCTATCATTCTATCTCTTCTTCACGTCAAATTTATTCAAATCGATCTCCTCTCACCAATTCGATTCAGTATCTCTTCATTCGTGATTCGATCTATCCATCTCACCTTCAGCATTCTTCTGTAACACCACATTTCAAAGGCTTCTATTCTCTTTCTTTCTGAGCCAGTTATCGTCCATGTTTCACTTCCATACAATGCCACGCTCCACACGAAAGTCTTCAAAAACATCTTTCTAATTCCGATATCTATGTTTGAAGTGAGCAAATTTATTTTCTTAAGAAAGCTCTTCCTTGCTTGTGCTAGTCTGCATTTTATGTCCTCCTTACTTCTGCCATCGTTAGTTATTTTACTACCTAAGTAACAATATTCATCTACTTCCTTTAAGACTTCATTTCCTAATCTAATATTTCCTACATCACCTGCCTTCGTTCGATTGCACTCTATTACCTTTGTTTTGGACTTATTTCTTTTCATCTTGTACTCTTTACCCAAGATTTCGTCCATACCATTCAGCAGCTTCGAAATCTTCTGCAGTCTCAGATAAAATAACAATACCATCGGCAAATCTCAAGGTTTTGATTTCCTCTCCTTGGATTGTGATTTCCTTTCCAAATTCTTCTTTGATTTCCTTTACTGTCTGTTCTATGTAAACACTGAAAAGGAGGGGAGGGGATGCAGCCTTGCCTCACTCCCTTATGGATTACAGCTCCTTTTTCAAAGCCGTCGATTATTATCATTGCAGACTGATTTTTGTACAGCTTGCAGATAATTCTTCGTTCTCGGTATCTGATCCCAATCACCTTCAGAATCTTTAATAGCTTGGTCCAATCAACATAATCGAATGCCTTTTCTAGATCTACGAATGTCATGTACGTGGGCTTGTCCTTCTTAATTCGACGTAAAGTCGGGATTGCTTCACGTGTTCCTACGTTTCTTCTGTAGCCAAATTGAACTTCTCCCAACTCAGCTTCAACTTGTTTTTTCCATTCTTCTGTAGATAATACGTGTTAAAATTTTGTAGGCATGAGATACTAAATTAATGGTGCGGTAGTTTTCACACCTGTCAGCACCGGCTTTCTTGGGAATAGGTATAACAACATTCTGCCGAAAATCGGATGGGACTTTTCCTGTCTCATACATCTTGCACACTAAATGAAATAACTTTGCCATGCTGGTTTCTTCTAAGGCAGTCTGTAATTCAGAGGGAATGTCATCAATTCCAGGTGCCTTGTTCCTATTTAGGTCACTCCCAGCTCTGTCAAACTCTGACCTCAAAATTGGGTCTCCCATTCCATCAGCATCAACAACCTCTTCATGTTCCAGAACCAAATTATCCACATCTTTACCTTGATACAACTGTTGGATATGCTCCTGCCATCTTTCTGCTTTGTCTTCTTTCCCTAGAAGTGGCTTTCCATCTGAGCTCTTAATATTCATACACCTAGATTTCCTTTCTCCACAGGTTTCCTTGATTTTCCTGTATGCAGCATCTACCTTTCCCAGGACCATACAGCCTTCGACATCCTTGCACTTCTCCTTCAGCCATTCTTCCTTAGCTACCTTGCACTTTCTATCCACTTGATTCTTTAATCGCCTGTATTCTTTTCTGCCCTCTTCATTTCTAGCATTCTTGTATTTTAGTCGTTCATCAATCAGGTCTAGTATCTCCTGAGTTATCCACTGATTCTTAGTTGATCTTTTCTCCCTTCCTAACATTTCTTCAGCAGCCCTACTGACTTCATTTTTCATGACTCTCCACTCTTCCTCTATACTGTTTCCTTCAGCCTTTTCATTTAGTCCTTGTGCAACATGTTCTTTGAAACAACCCCTCACACTCTTTTCTTTCAACTTGTCTAGATCCCATCCGTTTGCATTCTTTCCTTTCTTCAATTTCTTCAACTTCAGATGGCATTTCATGACCAACAAGTTGTGGTCAGAGTCCACGTCTGCTCCTGGGAAAGTTTTGCAATCCAACACCTGGTTTTTGAATCTCTGCCTAATCATAATGAAGTCTATTTGATACCTTCCAGTGTCTCCAGGTCTCATCCACGTATACAGCCGCCGTTTGTGGTGTTTGAACCAAGTATTGGCAAGGACTAAATTATGATCAGTGCAGAATTCAATCAGCCGACTTCCTCTTTCGTTCCTTTGTCCCAATCCAAATTCTCCTACTGTACTACCTTCTCTTCCTTGGCCTACCACTGCATTCCAGTCTCCCATCACAATTAGATTCTCGTCATCTTTTACATATTGTATTAAATCTTCTATCTCCTCATCATCCGCTGAACTAGTAGGCATATAGTCCTGCACTATTGTGGTGGGCATTGGTTTGGTGTCTATTTTGACGACAATAATTATTTCACTATGCTGGTCGTAGTAGCTTACCTGCTGCCCTATTTTCTTATTCATTAATAAACCAACTCCTGCATTTCCCCTGTTCGATTTTGTGTTGATAATTCGGTAGTCGCCTGACCAAAAATCTTGTTCTTCCTGCCAATGTACTTCACTTATACCAACTACATCTAACTTTAGCCTATCCATCTCCCTTTTTAGATTATCTAATCTACCACAACGATTCAAACTTCTAACATTCCACGCTCCGACTCGCAGAATGTCAGTATCCATCTTCCTGATGATCGCCCCCTCTCGTGTAGTCCCCACCCGGAGATCCGAATGGGGGACTAGTTTACCTCCGGAATATTTTACCCGGGAGGAAGCCATCATCAGTACATCATTCATACAAAGAGAGCTGCATGTCCTTGGGAGGTAGTTACGGCTGTAGTTTCCCGTTGCTTTCAGCCGTGTAGCAGTATGAACACAGCTAAGCCATGTTGAGTATTATTACAAGGCCGTATCAGTCAATCATCTAGACTACCGCCCTTGCAACTACCGAAAGGCTGCTACCCCCTTTCGATGAACCATTCGTTAGTCTGGTCTCTCAACATACACCCATCCGATATGGTTGCACCTGCGGCTCAGCTATCTGCATCATTGGGACACGCAAGCCTCCCTACCGCGGCAAGGTCACATGGAGTTCTGGAATCTTGTACATCTAATCCGAGCGCATAGACAAAAATTATAATTTAATTCTATAGGTGAAAGTAGGCTGAGTAGCGGTGCGTTTTAACGCGCTACGGCTATGGAGTCAAGTTCTGCATTCGGGAAACTCGTGGGTTCGAAACCCACCGTCGGCTGTTCTCCGAATGTTTTTTTTTTTTTTTTTTTTTTTTTTTGTGGTTGAATATTTTCACTTCCAAGTAAATGCCGGTACAGTTCCTATCCGTAGGCCAGAGCTGTGTCTTCCCACCCCTTACCCAATTCCATTCACCATAACACATTTCATCTTCATTAGCTCCTTAACTGAGGTTGGTACCAGGAAGGGCATCCAACCGTAGAAGCATCCCGTATAAATTAATCTCATCTCATCCCGACCCAGTATCAAGAAACGAGACTAAGGGCCGGTTCTACCACCTACTAGTAAAGTAGCGCGTAACTTGCCCTCCGCGTAATTTAAGTGGTAGACATACATACAGGTAGATAAAGGTAGGCTAATTATATTCTGAGCAGCTGTTTACTTAACGTGTCAGTATGAATAATCGAACAGTTTGAGCATTATTTAAGCAGTAATTTAATAGTGCCCCCTATTGTATTAGAAATAGTAAGTTAACTGTCAAGTTTGTTTCAAAAAGGATAGCACGATCGAAGAAGCAAAGTGTTATAGCAAAATACTTTGTTTTGAAATTGGGAAGTGTAAAATTGAACGGTTTTAATACACCCATTTTTGTCCTACTTAAAACTCATTTAACCACCTTTACATCCACAGCCATATGGCAACTCTAAATAAAAGGTCCATTCGTTCATTTGAGTCCTGTTTATTCTCTGTTAGTCCCGATATTAACTCATCAGTCCCAAACGGTACGTGTAAGTAATTTAATGAGTTTCAACATACGATTCGTAAAAATCTTAGTATGTACTGTAGTTTCGCCAGTTACTTAAGGGATTTTTTTTCCTAGTGGCTTTACGTCCTACCGACAGACAAGTCTTATAGCGACGATGGGATAGGAACGGGCTAGCAGTGGGAAGGAAGCGGTCGTGGCCTTAATTAAGGTACAGCCCCAGCATTTGCCTGGTGTGAAAATGGGAAACCATGGAAAACCATCTTCAGGGCTGCCGACAGTGGGATTCGAGCCCACTACCTCCCGGATGCAAGCTCACAGCTGCGCGCCCCTAGCCGCACGGCCAACTCGCCCGGTACTTGAGGGATGTCTTCCTGTACCATTTCTTCAGTAGAGAATTCCCTCACAGCAACCTGACTCTTGTATGTCACTGATAAGTGATTGCAAATGGGACAATGCTTAACCCGTCAAAAATAAACTGGTCTTGTATTCTACCTGAGTGATCGCAAATGAGACTGATCGCAAATGGGACGACACCTTTTCACCTCCCTTAAGTGGATTTTCAGAAAACAAAATATGCGTGTTTCTTTATTTGTAAAGGAGATTCCATGTACCATTTTTCACGTCTGTAACATCTTCATGTTTTGAGATACAAACATCCTCATAAAAATGATTCAACCTTTTTTTTCACTTATTTTGACCCCCTTTAAGTGAATTTTCCGAAAAAATCGTTTTTCTCTATTTTCAACGGAGATTCGAAATACCAATTTTCACGCCTTTAAACTGTTTTTTTGAGATATAGATACAGTATACTCATTTTAAAAATTCCCCCCACTCCCCACTCCTCTTAGCGACGGAATATCCAAAAATCCTTCCTTAGTGAGCACCTACACTGCAATATTTTTTTCTTTCAATATTTAATTTCTTTATGTCCGCTAGTTTTGGCTCGGCGATGATGAATCATTCAGTCAGTCAAGAAATGTTATTTTATATAGGCTGTATAGATTACTTTTACCGGGCTACGGTCTCAGGCAGCTGCCTAGATCATCCTACGTAATCAGTCAACTGTTCTACGTCACCCAGGTATTTTTCAGCAATTAATTATAACACTGCAGGGGAATTAGGACATTTATTATTATTATTTTATTATTATTAACAAATACATTGCAAATGGGAAATATTCCGGTGGTAACGGTCACTTACAGTAATGTAATAATAAAGTTAACATAATTACTCAACAACAAACAAACAAACAAACAAACAAACAAACAAACAAACAAACAACAGGAGTACAACAAGCAAATATATAGAAAGAAAATATCACAAGAATTACTACTAGTTTAACATTCTAAATCCAGCATCATTATATACAAATTCGCACACAACTTAAGTACCAGTACTTAACACAGCGAATTACAGTACAATATTATACTTACTACTAGCTTAACACTACAAGTGATAATAAAATAAACTTAAAACATAACTACCCAACAACAACTGGAGTACAACAAGCAATGCCACGGAAAAAAGTATTACAAGAAATACTACTAGTTTAACATTCTAGATCCAGCATTATCGTATAAAATTTCACACACAACTTAAGTATTTCCAGTGCTTATGTTAGCTCCTAGACAGTTACGTCGTGTTCCTCAGTGTTCAGAAGTGACCTTTCTATTGTAAATATATAAGATTCACTAAAAGGAAGCCGAGATAGGACTGTCACGTGACTTAGTGGCCTGCCAGAAGAGTTGTTGACCCTTGCCCGGTTCTTCTATTATTGATTGGCTACTGTAGAATTTTGAAATGCCATCCAGAAATAGTATATAGGTGTTTCATGACTGATGTTGACGATTTCAACACAATGCTATTAATACAAATGTCTTTGGCAGCGTCCTGGTGTCGCTTGGCGCACCTTTGCGCTGGTAATTCGTCTGTGGCGCCTGTTACGGTCACCATTATGTAAAAGACAATTTGTTGAGGCAGTTGATTCGAGCGAACTCCTACTAGGCATCTTTTATTATTTTTAAACACCAAGGTTTTTGTGTCTGAAGGAGATGAGAACCATTTATCAACAATACTATTATAGTCTCGTGGGCGGAGTTGCCTAGAGGGCGCCGTCTTTTCATTATCTCCTCACTGCCAAAGTCAAGGACGTCTGCGGTCTTCTGGGTCAAGCGGAAAGAAGCCATGTTGAATTGAGAAGAACACTATTTTGTATTGGTACGTGTTGTTGTTGTTGTTGTTGTTGTTGTTTGGATAACATAGTAAACTCTCACTATTTCGGACTAATTGAAGACCTCGTTGCAAAAACCGGCCAAGTCCAGAAAGTAAAATTTTACAGGAGACAATAAATTCATTTCAAAATTTCAAAATGTACAGGAATATCAAATCAAATTGGGCACACAAAATGTACGGTAATTATTGGGAATACTGTGTGGTTAACAACGTTTTGGTGCTTTCCGTTCTGTACATACACTTTTTAGGATGACGAACTTGACTATTTCTTGGTCCGAAAAGATCCAGTACCGGATTAGGCATGTTATTTGTTAATTACATGAAAACCATAAAAATCATTTTCCTCTAAGTTTGCTTTCCAAATAAGAGAGCAGTGTATTTAAAAAAAAATTACTTTAGAAAAATTATATTTGTTTGTGTCGTTGACCGCTGCAGATCTTTTGACACTACTTTCACCATATGATAGGAACCTGTGTGTAAGTGTAATTGCGGAAGTGTAGAGTGTTGAATGTAAGGAAAGGAACGTTAAGGACGACGCAAACACCCAGTCCCCAGGCAAGGGATATTAATCATTTACAACTAAAAAGCCCTGACCCGGACGGGAATCGAGCCCGGAGCCGCAGGCAGACGCGTTGCCCTCTTCACCGCGGGGCCGGACAAACACTGCTGTTAGTCATTGCAAATACATACATACACAGTCGAACCTCGATATCTCGAACCTCCATTACTCCGAATTTTCAATATCCCAGCCATTTGTCCTATTCTTCATGTGTATTTATTTCTCTGTAAATGTAAAAAAAAAACTTTTCAGTGTGTCAAACACACTGCAATTACAATCTAAATTATAACACTATAAACACACCTGTAAAAATACACACTATTATATAAAGAGTGACATGTTTCGTTCTACAAGAACATCCTCAGATTCTATCAAATCACTTAAAACATGCTTATATATATAGGCTATGTATGTACAGGACTATATTGATATTTGTATTGGTACGTGTTGTTGTTGTTGTTGTTGTTGTTGTTGTTGTTGTTGTTGTTGTTCGGATAATATAGTAAACTTTCACTATTTCGGACTAATTGAAGACCTCGTCCTCAAATAGTGTTTGGTGACAACGGATTTAGCATCGGCAGTCTGGATAAGTCATCATCATCATCATCATCATCATCATCATCATCATCTGTTTATCCTCCAGGGTCGGCTTTTCCCTCGGACTCAGCGAGGGATCCCACCTCTACCGCCTCAACTCTCCATTTGCGCAGAATGATTTTTTTGAGAATTTAGCGACAGAAATTAGACGAATGAGAAGTACGTATGATCAGGCAAGCATTATTATTATGGGCGATCTTAACGCGAGGATAGGGGACAAGAAACCAGTTTATAGTCAACTTGAGGACGGGGTATTACTAGTTAATAGAAATAGCCAGGATAAAGAATGTAACAGAAATGGAGAAAAACTACTAGAGTTATGCGCGGTAGAGGAGCTTTATATATTGAATGGGTGGTGGTTTGGAGATGAGAGTGGAAAACTAACCTATATAGTAGAAAATAGGGGCAGTACAATTGACCTAGTTGTATGCTGTAGGGATAGTTTGCAAATTATCAAAGAGATAAGCATTAAGGATTGGGCAGAGGCAAATCATATGCCAGTATCTATAAAATTAATTATTCAAGAGATAGGAGCGCAAGAGATCGTTTACGATAGCGTACAGGAGAGGAAAATAGCTAGGTATCGTTGGAGAGAAGAATTAGGAAATGAATTCAGAGAGTACTTCAATGGAGAAAATTTTGAGATTTGGAAAATAGGTATTGTAAAATTGATAGAAGAGAATAGAGTGGAGGAAGCCCTAACCAGGATAGAAAATTTAATAGGAATGGCAGGAAAAGGTATGAGGCAAAATCTAAGTAAAACGCAGATAAGAGGTGGATGGTATAATACAGAATGTGTAAAGAAAAAGTCACAAGTTATGAAGGCACTTAGGATATACAGGGTGGATGGTGGTCAAGTAGCTAGAAACGAATTTTGTAAAAAAAGGAAAGAATACAGAGAATTGTTAAGAAAGACGAAGTTGGAATGGCAACAAAAGTTGGCTGCAGATATAAATAAAAAGTGCAAGGACAATGACAGTAGGAAAGTGTTACCGTGTTTTGGTGGTAGTTATGCATGAAAGAAGGTGCTGGGTGGTGAAGGGGTCTCAAGCTACTAAAGTGAAATTAATTTTAAAATTTAACAAGGTTATATTTTCTTTTCAAAATTAGGGAACAACAAATAGAACAGGTACTTAGTAGCCGAAACACGATTGACAAATACATTTACACAGGTACCCCATTTGGGGCTTCAAAAGGTCAGAAACATAATTCTTGAGCCATGAGCCCAACCTTACAATGAACACCATACAACAAAGGGGCCGAAAACCCCCAAACATGCCAGAAACACCGGCTTCCAATTACATCCAAAAGCCTCCTTGAGGCAGAAACACAATTTTCAAAAAGGGCAACTTCCCCTTAAAATACAAGCCTATCATAGGCCACTCCGAACTCCACCTTTAAGCCGTCCTCAAAGGACATATACACAGGGGCAAAATACCCAATCTACTGAGGTCTGTTAAATGACAAGAAAGTTAATACATGACCTCTAAAATCACAATTTGAGAGGAGGCGAACTTGCACTCCTAATACACTTTGTCTTTAAGACCTATTTTGGCTCTAAGGCCACTGATGCAAGGGCTAATCCCATACTACAGAGGTGACTTAAGAAACTACTAACTTACATTACTGAAGAATAGGTTGCGAAAAATAAGTTCACCTCAAACAATGTGAGTGGGAGTTCGAGAGGGTTAACACTCTCTATCCCAGTATGTCGCTTTACAAGAGAATAGAAGAAAAGAGAAGTTACATTTTAGGAAAAGGTTACATAGGGGAACGCTTAGAACCTGCCCCGAAAGTTAAACTGCTGAGCTGGCAAAGAAAAAATTTATTAATCGGCCATTACCTTATTGTTGACCGCTGCCGAGGAAAGAGGCGCTTCCCGCCTCCTGCTATGTACTTAATACACTGAAAGATGGAACAGAAGTGGCCCGGAGACCCTAAAATCAGCAGTTTAAATACTCTCGCAGAAAGTTCTAGGCGTTAGGGGAAAGAAAACACCCTCCCACAAAGATTTTATTGGGTAGGACCCCGCAACAGATTCAAGTTGGGGAAAGATACACCAGATTGGTCAGAAATTAATTGAAAAAATTCGTGATTGGATACATTCAAAACAAGGGGAAGAAAGGGGTAAATATTGCCAACTTAAACAATGACAGAAAGAAATTTAACAAAGAACAAACTCCTGAAATTAAATTTTCTCCAACAAAATAGTTCTTTGACTCCGCACTAGGGTGCACTATTGTTGATCTTCAGTAGTGTCCTCTAGAAGAGAAAGTTCACACTTCTTAATACAAGCAAGACAAAAGTACGTCGAAAATGACACAGTTCACAAACTCAAAATTTTCCAGGTAGTGACATCTTCTGAGAAATTTGGAAATTAAGACCGTAGATAAAGTTCAGACTTCCTCCAGAAGAGGAGTTTCAACTGGCGCAACTTTTAAATAAACGGTGTGGAGGTGTACCGCCCGGTACAGAAAGTATGGGATAAAATAAATCAAATAACCAAGAAGAAGTCGGGCTCTGGGGGGACCAATATAAGTTATAGTACATGGGTCCAGTATTTCGAGAAATTATTGAATAAAGAAGACACATGGAGAGCTCAGCATGAGGGGATTACTGTTTCGAGGGGTTTGAGTGTCACTCTGCCTGAATTAGATGAGGCTATTTCGACTCATGAAATAAGGAATCTGTTACAACGAGCCAAAAAGGGAAAATCAGGAGCAATGTCAGGTATCACATATGAATTTTGGAAAGAGGTGGGAGAACGAAGCGGCATGTTGGAAATTTTGACAAAGATATTCAATAAAATATTCGAGAAAGGGATATTTCCAAAAGCTTGGAAAGAGGGGATTATATGCCCTATATACAAAAATAAAAGGGATAGATTAAATCCAGGAAACTATAGGGGAATTACCTTATTAGACACATTGGGGAAAGTATATACGGGTATACTAGCAAATAGACTAAGGAACTGGGCAGAGAGACATTCAATCCTCTCGAAATTTCAAAGTGGCTTCAGAAGAGGGAGAACAACACCAGATAATGTTTTTATTGTGAGAACTCTTATTGACAAATATGTAAAGAAAAAACGTGGAAAGCTCTATATTACATCAATAGATTTAGAAAAAGCATTCGATACTGTGAACAGGGGGCAGTCGTTACTAGATTGAGACAAGTAGGAGTGTCATGTAAAATGATAAGGGCTATAGAAAAGATATATGCTGAAGTAAAGTGTACTGTGAGAGTCAAAGAAGGAGTAGTAGTAGGAGATATTATTTCTAAAATGGGTTTGAAACAGGGATGTAAATTGTCACCGATTTTATTTTTATTGTTCATTAACGATATACTAGAATTTGAAGTTGAGGAAAGATTAGCACTGCCGTGTTTAGAAAATCAGGATATTCCTGGTCTTGTCTTTGCTGACGACATACTCCTGTTCACACTAACGCCAGTTGCAATGCAAAAAAGTATTGATGGTATCGAGAAGTACTGTAAAGAGTGGAATATGAAAATTAACGCACAGAAAACTAGAGTAATGGTGTGCAAAAACGGGAACAAATTAGCAAAAAAGGAAAAATGGTATCTTGAAGGAGTAAATCTGGAAGTAGTTAATAAGTTAGAATATTTAGGAATTATCATATCAGGAAATGGAAATTGGTCTGAACACGTCAAGAGAGCAAAACTGATTGGTACAGCAGCCCTAGCTAGTATAAGAATATTAGATAACAGGATGCCTAATATTGATTTTAGGGTACAAAGAAATGTATACAACGCTGTGATTAAATCTAAAATGATATACGGTTCAGAAGTATGGGGCACAGAAAAGGAAATAGTAATGCTCGATTCAGTCACTAGTAGATTTATTAAAATAATTACAGGCTTACCAATATGTACAGCGAATAGTGGAGCAAGATTAATGTGTACTGACATTAATATAAAAGTGGATATAATTAAGAGATTAATAAAATATTGGTTTAGGTTAAAAAGGGGAGGAGGGGGAGAAATTCTAGATATAGCTTACCGACACCAAATGAGGTATGAGGATGGGTACTGGGCGGGCAACTTAAAGAAAATATTAGAAGGAATTGGGGTGGGGAACTATTGGGACAACGATTTAGAAGAAAGAAAAGTCTATGGGAGAGTGGCACAGAGGGTAGCAGATATAGAAATACAAAGGCTAAGAGCTGAGGGTAATAATAGAAGAACTTTGGAGGAATTCATGAATATATACCCAGGTATGAAAATAATACATGATAAATTAACCAAAAGGGAATACAGGGGAATGATATGGTGGTTGATGGGAGTTTATAAAAATAAGGCATTTACAGAAGTCGTAAATACATGTTTATTGTGTGAAAAGGAGTTAGGAAATGCACATTTCTTGAGACAGTGTGAAAGTACAAGAGCATTACGGGTTAAATACTTGGAAGCGGAAGAGATAAATAAAATGGAAAGAGAATTTGAGTACTATACTCTTGTCAAATTAATAAACAGGGAATGGAGAAGGCCAGGGAAACTATTAAAATTATTCACAATTATAAAAAGCTTGTGGGAGAAAAAATGAAATTAGTGCATGAGGGAAGGGGCACATGCTGCTGAAAAAAAAATGATGAAACAGCGTAATCAGCACGAGTACACATGGTTAAAAGGATATGATGGGACACTTAAGCTACACATACAGGAATGCATGCTAGTATTTCAGGATGAACCAAGTCTCGGCTCTCCTACTTCGGACGACCGAAGTTGGAAGAGGGAGACTCCAAATCGACCAGTTACCCGTACACTGAATAAGAAGTTTAAAATTGATTATAGTCAGTAGAAGAAAACATACGGAGAGTAGTTATCTCTGAAGTATCATCTCTGTATGGGTTAATAATAACAACGAAGTTTTGTAATCATGTATGTACATAAAACAACTTTGATTCACAGATTTGGAACATTATAGAGTTTAACTCACTAATAACTAAGGGCGACAATAATTATAAGTTTAGTATTATTTTCGTTTTTCATATCTGTTCAGTTTTGTTCCCTTGTTCCTTAGGTATTGTTGTTCGTCTGCCTGTTTAATTTTCTTTGGTTTTGTTAGTTTGTTTTGGCTACCTTCTAATGAGATTGTTGGTTGTTTGTCTGCCCGTTTTATTTTATTTTATTTTGGTTTTATTTTAGTTTGGTTTTGTTAGTTTATTTGCTTTTGGCTGATGACGTACAGTGGAGTTGGAAGAGGCGGGGATAGGCCTGACCTATCTCAAGCTAAAGTGTTGATTCGGTACGTCTGCACATGTAAAGTAGAGTAAAGTAGTGAATAGTGTTAGGTTAGAGGAAGTAAGTTGTCAATGAGACAGTGAAAGATGAGCCGAGTTATGGAATCCGTCTCGGCAGTGAAATATAGGTGTGACAGCCTACATGTAGAGCTAGGCAATCCGCACACATGTGGGTTGTTACAGGAAGGAGTGGTGAGGAAATAACATTGACAGCTTAAAGGGTCTATGAGGTATCGGTTTCCGAGCCTCATGAGACATGTCTGGTCGTGACATCCCAGGGAAGGGTGGTAGCAGTTCCTCACCAGGGGTGATGTCGCGGCCAGACAGATTTAGGATAGATTTAGTATATATTCATGTAGTAAAGTAGTTAGTTTAGTTAGGTGGTGTGTTGCATGTGGAGCTGGCGATCCGCCCATGTGCAAGATGCTACAAAGTAGATTTAGAAGTAGTTAAGTAGTATATTCATGTAGTAAGTAGTTAGTTTAGTTAGGTGGTGTGCTGCATGTGGAGCTGGCGATCCGCCCATGTGCAGGATGCTACAAAGTAGATTTAGAAGTAGTTAAGTAGTAAGTAGTTAGTATCTAGCTATAAACAGTCTGTGAATTTTATTGGAACATTGTAACTGGGCGAAAGCCTGTTATGTTCAGTTCAATAAATTCATTCATTCATTCATTCATACCGCCTCATGGGCAGTGTCCTGGAGCTTCAGACTCTTGGTCGGGCATACAACTGGGGAGAATGACCAGTACCTCGCCCAGGCGGCCTCACCTGCTATGCTGAACAGGGGCCTTGTGGAGGGATGGGAAGATTGGAAGGGATAGGCAAGGAAGAGGGAAGGAATTGGCCGTTGCCTTATCTTAGGTACCATCCCGGCATTCGCCTGCAGGAGAAGTGGGAAACCACGGAAAACCACTTCCAGGATGGCTGAGGTGGGAATCGAACCCACCTCTACTCAGTTGACTTCCCGAGGCTGAGTGGACCCCGTTCCAGCCCTCATACCACTTTTCAAATTTTCGTGGCAGAGCCGGGAATCGAACCCGGGCCTCCGGGGGTGGCAGCTAATCACGCTAACCACTACACCACAGAGGCGGACTGTCTGGATAAGTACGTAAGTATTTTCACACAGCTATTGGCTTTACGTCGCACCGACACATTCTTGTCGGAGCCGACAGGTCGGGTAACTGTGAAATAAGCCTAAGAGGATTGAATATTAGATCGGGAAACAGAGTGAGTTGGCTGTGTGGTTAGGGTCGCGCAGCTGTGAGCTTGCATTCGGGAAATAGTAGGTTCGAACTATTCAGAATGTGCATTCTCCCAGGAAGGTAGTGAAATTGCAATATTGTACTCGCGGGGTTTTGTACATTTCTTAGGTTCAAGAAGTCCGTGGTAGATTCACTCAAATTAGATTTGACGATCCTCTCCTAGTACCGTACATTAAATAGCTGGTGTGAAGATGCAGCTGTCAGTGTGTTGGTTCCAAACTTACTTTTCACTCAGCGAGATGGTTACTATTACAGTTGGTGATAACTTTCAAACGTTGTGTGTTACAAAAATATCCACCTTGCGATATTTTCCTCTCTGTATATCTTGTGTCAATATTGATGTTTCCTCGCGAGATTCAGCTGCTCCAATCAGTTACTGATATTCGTCCAGCTCCAGTATATTACTGGCAAGTACGATCCAGTCAGAGCCTAAGCTAACCAGTTACGGTGCGTGTTTGTCAAGTAGACAGGTTTTGTGGTAATTAGTCATTACGTTAATTAATTGTGACTTACTATCCTAGAATTACTGTCCTTTGTGGCAACGTGCTGCCTCGCCATCGTGATAACATCCGTCTGAACCAATTATCTCTGATTCACACTTCTTCATTTACGACCGAGCGAGTTGGCTGTGTGGTTAGGGTTGCGCAGCTGTGAACTTGCATTCGGAAAAAAAGGGGGTTCGAACCACACTGTCGGCAGTCCTGAAAATGGTTTTCCGTGGTTTCCCATTTTCACACCAGGCAAATGCTGAGCTGTACCTTAAGGCCACGGACGCTTCTTTCCCACTCCTAGCCCTTTCCTATCCCATCGTCGCCATAAGACCTATCTGAGTCGGTGCGACGTAAAGCAGCTTGCAAAAAGTCATGTAATTCTTTTAGTGTTAGTAAATACCCATCGTTTCTTCACATTGTTATAAAACTTCGTTTGTTAAGCGAGATTGAAGACAGTCACTGGCAGTGAGAGGGAAAGAAACAAATACCTGTTCGCATTTGCATTGAGTTAATTCTATAGCTGGTAGTTACATTTGTTAAACATGGGATGAGAATAAATAACTCCAGGACAGGGTTCCACCCACATGTTTGTAGAATCAGCTGGTTGCAGGTGTCTCAGACAGTGCTCTCATTGAAGCCACACCCACGTTTCGTGAGACCATAGTCTACATCGACAAAATAACATTCCAAGGCACTAATCGATCAAACAGCTTTCCAAACGAATATGAAGGTTGTTTGTACCAGCCTGTGTGTACATTCCACCTACGCAACACCTTCACGTAATTGCGATAATGCATAAAGGCATGTGGTAATATTCCGGTGCAGACATGCTGCTGCGTTGGGATTGCAAACCGTGTAGGTACTTGTTACAGAAGACAGTATAGGTTCTCCGAATAGCCCGGTCGTATAGTCGTAGCCTGTATTATTCGTAAAGCCTGAAGCACATATCCACAAAATTAATATCATTGATTTATTCTTCTACAATTTTCTTTACGTCGCACCGACACAGATAGGTCCTTTGGTGACGAATGGATAGGAAAGGGCTAGGAATGGGAAGGAAGCGATCGTGATCTTAATTAAGGTGCAGCCCCAGCATTTGCGTGGTGTGAATTCATGGAAATTGAATTGCTTTTCAATTTATAAGTTACCCAGTACAAGAAATTACGACAAAGCATACAGAGTGTGCCCCCGTGGCTCAGGCGGCAGCGCGCCGGCATCTCACCACTGAGTTCCGTGGTTCAAATCCCAGTCACTCCATGTGAGATTTATGCTGAACGAAGCGGAGGCGGGACAGACCTTTTTCCGGGTACTCCGGTTTGCCCTGTCATTTTTCATTCCAGCAACACTCTCCAATATCATGGCATTGGTCAGTCATTAATCATTACCCCAGAGGAGTGCGACAAGCTTCAGTAGCCGGCACAATTCCTATCCTCGCCACTAGTTAGGGGCTTCATTAATTCCTTTCCTAACCCGGTCGAATGACTGGAAACAGGCTGCGGATTTTCAGTTTTCATTAAGATCACAGAGCAAATAATTCCAGTGTGATTTAGATAGCCCACTGAAGCAAAGTGTACAAATGATTTCTCATAATCTCAGTGGAGCCCTTCAGGGCCAGTAGACCTACCTCCCGAAAAAAAATAATTACTTACGCCGAATTAGGCACTAAGGTCACAAAATAATTTCGGAATTGTTCCCCTGCAGCTCAAGGCAACGGTAACGTTTTTAAAGATTATATATGTTTCTTAAATAATTCACCGTGGACTCATAAATCCCCTTTCGACGCAAAATAAGTCATTCATTTCGTTTATGTAGTGTGCTCCGCGTAGAATTCCGAGCGGCGCACGGGAGAGTATACCAGGTTCGGTTTATTAACTTTGCAACTAGAAGTGTTATTAAATGGTTAATATGCGGTTAAAACGTTGGAAGAATGAAAACGTAATTTGAAATTAATTTCAATAATCGCTGACGTCATGGTGAGTAGGATTCCATCAAGATATAGCAGTTATTTTAGATCAAGAGGTCAAGTGGACTGTATCGCTAGTTACCTATCCAAGACCTTTGACAGTGTTGATCATAGAAGATTACTGATGAAAATGAGGACTAGACAGTCACTGAACGGGTGGCCAAATTTCTAGAAAATAGATCTTAGAGAATTAGAGAAGGTGATCCAGGAATGATTAAGAGGGGGGGTCCCACAAGGCAGTGTTATTGGACCACTGTTTTCTTATGTATATAAATAATGAGTGGAAAACTGGAACCACAGATAAGGCTTTCTGCGGATGAATTTATACTGTATAGAGTTATAAGTTATAGGATTGTGAGTGCCTGAAAAAAAAAAACGCGACACTGTTCTAAGATGTTGGTATGATGGTAAACGGGGTGATGAAAAGTCACGTAAGTTTCACTAGGCGGAAACGTTCTCTTACTTCTAATTATTGTGCTGATGGGGTGACAGAAACTCATAGGGATCACTGTAAGTACTTAGATGTTAATATAACTAAAAATCTTTATTGGGGTATTGACATGAACGACATTGTAAATAAAGGTTAGAGATCTCATCATATGGTCATGAGGATATTTCTGAGGCTTGGTTCTAAAAGGGCCAATGTCAAAAAACCTGTTTTTGAGCTATGAGCATTTGAAGTTTTGCTTATAGTTTTCCAATTATTTTTTTCAACAAATAAATAACTTTATACTTTCTTTGTGGAAATCACCTTATTAAACGCTAATTTTTTCTATCGTATTCTTTAAAAATTCCCAGGTCTCTAATCTAACATTATTGACAAGGGCTTATTTAATTAAACGTTAACTGTTCGTTTAGTTCTCAAGAGACATTGGCCCTTTTAACATGTTGCGAGCCAGGATAAAACGCGTCTGTATCAGTTAATATCACAATTTCGATTAAAAATGACATTGGCCCTGTTAGAACCAAGCCACAGATTTATGGGTTGTACTAAGGATATAAAAGCCGGCCCTGCGGTCTACGGGTAGTAGGCCTATGCCTGCAGGGTGTGATACAAAGCCAGGTCAGGGATTTTAACCCCGGTTCAGAGAACCAGGAATGTCTACGGAGAGTATTACCCGCACTGACCATGCGTCACCTCGTAAGGGCAAACGTTTGGAGTGAGCAGCGGTCGCATGGTAGGCCAAGGCCCATCAGAGCTTTAACGACATGGGGATGGTTTGTTTTGTTTAGTAAAGATGTAAAGGTGATGGCGTATAAATCCCAATTAGAGTATGGCTCCAGTGTATGGATTACTTACGAGAACTGGAGAAGATCCAATACCGGTACAAAAAGGTTTTTCTTATCTTAGATGTGAAGCTTGCCGGCCCCGTGGTGTAGGGGTAGCGTGCCTGCTTCTTACCCGGAGGCCCCGGTTCGATTCCCGGCCAGGTCAGGGATTTTTACCTGGACCTGAGGGCTGGTTCGAGGTCTACTCAGCCTACGTGATTAGAATTGAAAAGCTATCTGACGGTGAGATAGCGGCCCTGGTCTCGAAAGCCAAGATTAACGCCCAAGAGGATTCGTCGTGCTGACCACACGACACCTCGCAATCTGCAGGCCTTCGGGCTGAGCAGCGGTCGCTTGGTAGGCCAAGGCCGTACAAGGGCTGTAGTGCCATGGGGTTTGGGGGGTAGAGTTAAGCTTCCACGATGTGTAGAGTTATTTGGTTGTTCATCCGTGTTGAAGCGTGTTGTTGTTTTCTATACATTCCATACATTTTGCCGACGTTTCGAATACATTGCAGTATTTTTTTCAAGGCGACTGAAATACCCCTAACTCACGGAATGTACAGAAAACAACACGTCTCAACCCGAAAGAAGAACGAAATAAAGGGTTTTTTTTAATGTCCTACGTGTAATGTATCATAAACTTCCAAATATGTATCCCCTAAGGGGTTTAGATGGGGGCTGGCTCTAGAAATCACAATATTCACGCACAAACTTAAAAATTTTACATGAGGGTTGGTCAGTATGTCCTAGATGTTAAATACGTATTTCTAAAACATTCTGTCCTTAAAACGAGTCATTCCTCCATTACTGTTTGACGTACGAAGTCAAACTTTTACAGACTGGTCGCTTCTGCGTCCTAGATGTTAAATGAGATGGGTTTTAAAACATTCCAATTGTATGAGGTTCAACTGAATGGTTAGATCCGAAAATAATCATTATTTCAAAGCCGTTTGACGTATGAAATGATTTTAAAGGCTCAGCCGACATTGGACTCTCCAAAATTTAAGACTTTCAACCTATTAGGTCGCGTTACGTACATTTAGTACGTTTAGAAGGGATGTTAAATACAGAAAATAAATGGCCAACCGGACACCAGTGGGATCCGAACCCACAACCTCCCGACGTCTCTTCTACACGTACTGAATGTACGTAACACGACCTAATAGGTTGAAAGTCTGTTTCGATGACGATGCGGTCGTGAAAATTCAATATTCATATTTATTTCTGCTCTCCCATTTGGAGGCTTCCAAAAACAAAATGCATACATAAGTGAGTTGACAACTACAAAGGTAGTGAATAATTTATTGTCTATAAAGGATCACTATACCATATTCTACCTATTACTCAGAAAAAATCGTATCAATTAATATTTTTAAACCTATGAGGAACTCCTATAAGACAAAGATATTTTGCTAACCCAATATCCTTAATAACTTCGTTATCCAAATTAAATTTCTTGCAGAAGTTGTGAAATATGTGAGTAATGGTGCCTCTTGCTCCTATCATCAGTCATATTATCTCTATGGAGTCCAGATGACATTTCTGAGCGTAATATGGAATTGTAGGTTCATATGTCTCATTTCCCCTTGTGCAAAATATGTAAGTTACGTAATTTTGTTTCTGTGTTTATATATCTTGTCCATCTTCCATTTCATACTGAGGAAACTCCACTAATCTACTATGCTGGCGTAGCAGGCGGAGAGGTGATACTCCCACGTGGCGCGTCCCAGGTGGCGGATAGGGGTCCTAAACCGGCTTGCCGGTGGACTTGAGCGAAATAAAATAGCTCTCGCGGACCAAATACACAACCCCCCTGTGGGTGGGGGACGTAGACGAAGAATATACCCACGGTATTCCCTGCCTGTTGTAAGAGGCGACTAAAAGGGGCGACCAAGTGATGAACGAATTAGAACCATGAGGCTATTTGTAATTAGTACACCGAGCTCGATAGCTGCAGTCGCTTAAGTGCGGCCAGTATCCAGTATTCGGGAGATAGTGGGTTCGAATCCCACTGTCGGCAGCCCTGAAGATGGTTTTCCGTGGTTTCCCATTTTCACACCGGCCAAATGCTGGGGCTGTACCTTAATTAAGGCCACGGCCGCTTTCTTCCCAGTCCTATCCCATCGTCGCCATAAGACCTATCTGTGTCAATGCGACGTAAAGCCAAGAGCAAAAAAAAAAAAAAAAAAAGTAGTACCGTCACGCAGGGAACACCATGGATCGCTTTTACTTGCGCGTAGTACCACCATGTTAGGTACACAATATGTTTGTGATTAGTAGCGACAGTGTGTGCTTCCGGCTAGGTTTTACAGTACCTGTGATTAGTACCACTATATGAGCGACACCATGGGTCTGCCTTGCCTATGATTAGTACCCACTGTGTGAGGAACACAACGCGATAATACGAGTCCCTGTGGTTTGTACACTTATGTGAGGAACACCATAAGTTTGCGTTGCCTGTAAATGGCGCCGCAATCTGAGAAACACCATATGTCTGTGTTACATGTGCGCATTACATTAGATGTGAGTAGTAGGTTTACCATAAGGTGTAGAATACCACGAGTCTACGCTACTTTTGATTAGTATCGCAACATGACAAATACCAAGGTTCTATTTTCCTAGCGATAAGTACCATCATGAGGGGCCGATGACCTGGATTTTGGACCCTCTTTAGACTACACGCATCATCGTTTCAGTATTGTGCTTTAGAAGCAGTCGCTTGGTCAGTAATACTATCGTTTTACGATAGTTTTGGGGAATGTGGGGCATTGCGGGTCGGATCCATCGATTGTTTTAAATTCATATCCATCCATTCATTCCTCGTCCTCACGTTTTGAATTCTGGCCAGTGGATGATTTTGGACTTTTAAATTGTCATTACATTTCGTTTCATTTCGTACCATTAGGGACCGATGACCTAGATGTTAGGCCCCTTTTAACAAGCATCATCATCATCATCATCATCATCATCATCTGAGGAAACTGCGTCTGTCCTAGTAACGTACGCATCAGGGTAGGTTCACACTAAGGAAGTGTTCATTGAGTAGCCTTCTTCAGAGAAATCGGAGATCTGTCAATTAAGATTATTGTAGACAAGGAAATTAGGCTATGTTGATCTTTACAGACCATTCCGTTTTTAATCACTCCCGTATTTCTCTTTTGTGGTCGGGAGACAACACCAGCCTTCTTAAGTTGTTGGGTCTGGATCTAAGCGTTATCTGGAAGAGTTCATTCAACTGCGCCAAAGAAAACATATACTTTAAATGTTTCATGGAGCAGATGTAAACTTGATAGTTCCGTATATACTTATTTACTCGGGATGAACGGACGATAAGATAACAATATTTTGGCTAAAAAAATATTTGAGAACAAATATTTTTACAAATTTCAACAGAATTATGTTTGTGTTCCGGGAACTGTTCAGCCACACCAGACATCATAAACTAGCCTGTAGATTTGTTTCGTCTCTTCTGCCTATGACAATGTCCGCTTTTCTCTTTTCTCTTTGGGTCTTCATGTCCCCATTCTCGCAAGCATTCAAGTTATACCATGACGAACAAATACCTGGTGTGATCACTCCGCTCTCTTAAGATTGTCGTTGGTGACCCCGCCGAACTGTGGCGCTGCAGTCGCAACGAACCAGCTGCAACAACACGTGCCCCCAATTGTCGACGAAAGCAGTAGCGTGCGTGCGTGAGGTCATGGTAACAATTTTAACACCTATCGAGGGAATTTGTTGTTTTTGATATTATTCGAAAGTCCGTATTAATATCTGTGCTGTGCAATAAACTAGTTTTCTATTATTTCGAGAAAATGTCGCACTGTTTCGTTGCTGGTTGTAGATCGGGTTACGGAAGGAAGCCTGATGGTTGACGATTTTTTTTTTTTAATACCTCCAACAGAAAATAATGTTCGCAAAGTGGAAGAGAGTTATTCCGCGGAAAAATAAGCAATAATATTGTCAGCCAAAAGCAGAACATGCGACTTGCGTTTTACGGCAGATTTAATTAATTTATAAAGGCGGACTGTTTCGTTGTGAACGGTAAAAACTTCGAACTTCCTCGTGTGAGGTTAGAAATTAAAACCAGGAGCGGTGCCTCATATTACCGAAATATCTGTGCACGAGGTAAAATCGCGAAAGGCACTCAGTAGTAAAAGGAATTGAGGCAATTTCAAGAGGATAAGGAACAAAAATCACGATGTGAGTGAAGTAGTGATGACATCAATGAGAAGTAAGGTTAAGGTCAGCCTAGTTGTAGTCAAATTCACGGCCAGTCTAATTCTCTTACCGATGCCCAAAAGCCAATAGTGTCTCTCAAAAGGCGACTAAAGAACGCAACTCGTAATTTAATGTGAGTTAAATGTCTCTTTCCTCAGTCAAAGCCAGGGTTAATTTCCTACAGGGGCAGATGAAGAACACGGAATGTTTTTGTGTGTTCTGTTTAAACAGATTTTTTAAAATACTGTAAGCAATGCACATTATTGCTTTCGCATTTCCTAATGTTCCATTTCATCTCGTGTGTTCTCTTATTAAAGTCCAAAGATAATTATTTTGGGCGGACTGAGAATATTATTTACATCTCTCTGACAGTATTATTCATAAGTCTAAACAATTGGATATTGTATTTCGTTATTTGCATATCAGTGTAACCTCCACTAAAACAGCTGACCGTGTAGTGTTGGTGATTGGCTCCACTAGCGCCGCTCTGCGGGAGCGCGCTTTAACTCGGTGAGTGATCTCACTAGATATTCTATTCATCATTGTTATACTTTACTACAACAACAACGGCACATGCCTGGTACATATTACATAATTCTTGGTCATTAACATACGATTTAAACACACAAATTCGTCTTTTTGTTCCTTTACAGTATAACCACATTCTTTTCCTCGGTGTTCTACATCTTCTAGAAGGAATACATTTTCACGTGACAGTCAAAATATACTTGTCAAATACTCGGATATACTCGTTTCAAAAGCAGCTTCTACCAGCATATCGTCTTTTTACATTGGTTATATCACGATAATTTTTTGGATCAATCAATTTTATGAAGATAATTTTATAACATTCGCCTTTTCTCTTGGCCAATATTTTTTTTAGCGCCGGAACGCAAAAAAATAAAACAAAATTCATCTTCAATGTTTCAACCATTTTAGTCTATGGAGAAAAATGCGATGATAACTGCCCCAAACAAGTAGATGCTGAATTTTCTTACGAAGAGGATCCGCTTCAGTACCAGACATGTGCCGTTTTTAGAATTTTATGACACAAATTTTCTTTTGGACAAGATTTTAAATTTGTATACAATGATTTTAACATGTGTTGTATTTGTCATGTCCCAATATCATATTTTATAATTACTATTCCTTAGTGTTAATACCATAAGAAATCACAGTTCAATTTCTGTAGATTATAAATGTAAATATCCTCTAAACAATGTTTGTTTTAAGATTAAACTAATAAGGCTGATGATGCCCAATAAAAGAAGGGCGAAACATATCACCATAAAATTTAGAATTTCTATGTTTATTTAACCACATAACCTGGTACTAATTGTATTGAATAGGTGGGGTAATAAATATATTCCTTTTGTAAACTAAGTGAGATCGCTGTTTTCAATACTGAACTAAAATGCGAGTTTAATTTCGTGTGGTTATTTCCAGCAGAGTGTAGCCCTTGTAAGGCAGACCTTCCGATGAGGGTGAGCGACATCTGCCATACGTAGGGAACTGCGTGTTTTTGTGGTGGGGGATAGTGTTATGTGTGAGTTGCAGGGATGTTGGGGAGAGCACAAACACCCAGCCCCCGGGTCATTGGAATTAACCAATGAAGGTTAAAATCTCCGACCCGGCCGGGAATCGAACCCGGGACCCTCTGAACCGAAGGCCAGTACGCTGACCCATTCAGCCAACGAGTCGGACAAAAATGAGAGTGATGGTTGTGAAGCAACATTCTCTCAATCTGTCATCAATCTTCAGTATGCTGATGATGGTGTCCGGACATTTTGTACCACGGATATCCCATACCACTTGATTTTCGAGAATATTTCGTACCACCTATAACCGTGATATTAAAAGAAGCGTTTTGACAGATAGGGCTGGAGGGAGAAACATTGCACGTGCCATTACACGGTGTTGCGACATTCCTGTATTTCTTTCTCCTTCCCTTCGCTTCTGGCTCACTTGTTCGTTCGTTCAGACTGCTGTGTTCTGTTGTACGCAACTCAGAAGTGAGAGGTTTGGCAACTCAAAGTAACACGAGCTGGCAAGAAGGCTTATCTCCATGGCAACCACAGTGGCTCCGCCCACGTTTCCATGGCAACCATACTCCCTACTTCCTTCCCCCCACCCAGGCAGGCAGTAAACGAACCTCCCTCTAAGAACTTTCATTGGTAGGTCGATAGATCGTTAACTACGTGCGAACGGTTTTCCTGCAATCCCCATGTATTTACGCCAGGACAATCCGTACCGCTTGATGTCAGATGGGAATTCCAGTTCCACGTTCATCAATAATCATACTGTACGGGTTTTAAAGTTTTGGAATTGTAACATGGAATTGTGTACTACGACTAAGGGCGGGTTGTGTGCGCACTTCGAGGGATACGAATATAGGAAGAAGCGTCGGGCGAAGGATAATACTGTTACTTGGGTTTGTGTAGAGCAACAATCGGACCAGTGTTGTGTGTTTATAAAATGAAGAGATGATTTGCCAGTTCAAAGCCTGGATAAAGTACGAGGGAATCAGAAAACTTATATTTTATGTTATTTTCGCCGTATTTATTACCAGAACTAATTGAACAAAATATTTGGTATGTTAATCAAAATTCTGTAAAAAGCCGGTTTCATCCTTGTTCAGCTATTTTTATGTCTCTTAGCGCCACGTTATATCAAGGTAAAAATGTAGATAATTTGGTTCTGAAACAAGAAGAGGCTATTGATGCTGATGAAATGGGAGATCCAATTTTGAGGTCAGAGTTTGACAGAACTGTGAGTGACCTAAATAGGAACAAAGCACCTGGAATTGATGGCATTCCCTCTGAATTACTAACTGCTTTAGGATAAATCAGCATGGCAAGGTTATTCCATTTAGTGTGTAAAATATGAGACAGGAGAAGTCCCATCCGATTTTCAGCGGAATGTTGTTATACCTATTCCCAAGAAAGCCGGTGCTGACAGGTGTGAAAACTACCGCACCATTAGTTTAGTATCTCATGGCTGCAAAATTTTAACACGTATTATTTACAGAAGAATGGAAACACAAGTTGAAGCTGAGTTGGGTGAAGATCAATTTGGCTTCAGAAGAAATGTAGGAACACGTGAAGCAATCCTGACTTCACGTCTGAACTTAGAGGATCGAATTAAGAAGGTTAAGCCCACGTACATGGCATTCGTAGATCTAGGAAAGGCATTCGATAATGTTGATTGGACCAAGCTATTAAAGATTCTGAAGGTGATTGGGATGAGATACCGAAAACGAAGAATTATCTACAATATGTATAAAAATCAGTCTGCAGTGATAAGAATTGAGGGCTTTGAAAAAGGAGCAGCAATCCATAAAGGAGTGAGGCAAGGCTGTAGTTTGTCCCCCCTCCTTTTCAGTGTTGACATAGAACCGGCCGTAAAGGAAATCAAAGAAGAATTTGGAAAGGGATTCACAATCCAAGGAGAGGAAATCAAAACCTTGAGATTTGCCGATGACATTGTTATTTTATCTGAGACTGTAGAAGATCTCGAGAAGCTGCTGAATGGTATGGACGAAATCTTGGGTAAGGAGTACAAGATGAAAATAAATAAGTCCAAAACAAAAGTAATGGAGTGCAGTCGAACGAACGCAGGTGATGCAGGAAATATTCGATTAGGAGATGAAGTTTTAAAGGAAGTAGATGAATATTGTTACTTGAGTAGTAAAATAACAAACGATGGCAGAAGTAAGGAAGATATAATATGCAGAGTAACACAAGCAAGGAAGAGCTTTCTTAAGAAAAGAAATTTGCTTACTTCATTGATATAGGAATTAGAAAGGTGTTTTTGAAGACTTTCGTGTAGAGTGTGGCATTGTATGGAAGTGAAACATGGACGATAACTAGCTCAGCAAGAAAGAGAATTGAAGCTTTTGAAATGTGGTGTTACAGAAGAATGATGAAGGTGAGATGGATAGATCGAATCACGAATGAAGAGATACTGAATCGAATTGGTGAGAGGAGATTGATTTGGCTAAATTTGACGAGAAGAAGAGATAGAATGATATGACACATCTTAAGACACCCAGGACTTGTTCAGTTGGTTTCTGAAGGAAGTGTAGGTGGTAAGAACGGTAGGGGTAGACCAAGATATGAATATGACAAGCAGATTAGAGCAGATGTAGGATGCAATAATTACGTCGAAATGAAAAAGTTAGCAGAGGATAGGGTGGCATGGAGGGCTGCATCAAACCAGTCTATGGACTGATGACTCAAACAACAACAGCGCCACGTCCAGATATTTTATCGTTATTTCTCAACAAAACTATTCAATAACGTAATCGATGTGAACCTTCTATACTATTACCATGCAAAATTTAACATCAGTGTCATCAGCCGGTTTCACGAGAGAATAGTTTTACACGATTGATGCCACCAACACACACCAATGAGTTGAGCGTTGCAGTATTTCTGTTCGTCCCCGGGAACTCTGCGACGGTAAATCGTACGCCCTAATCGCACTCACTATACCCTTATGGTGTATAGAACATTTTCTCGTATAAATTACTAATTTACTGTAAGCGCATATTGAAGATGTAAGTTAAATACGACCGTAATGCACCCGGAATACTTCCCACTCTTTTTGGTACAGAATGTTCTCTCCTAAATATTTTGAAGTCATTAGCTGACATTTCGGAGGTAATCAGCCGGTCAAATCACACGAAATGTCCGGGATTCTTTGGTGATGATTGCCTTTTCGCTCCGGCTGATACGATTAGAGCATGGGCGCCCGCAATTTTCTTGAATATAAATACCAATATCTAACGTCAGCAACATTAAATTGTTTACAGAAATTTGCGAATATAACAGATGCTAGATGACTGTCAGTAAGTTCAGTTTATGAAATAATCTGGTATGATATTAAACAATTGAACATCAACTTTTTAGAATTCCAGGGGGGGGGGCAAACGCCCCCCTTGCGGGCGCCCATGGATTAGAGATACCAAACTGCAAATACACAGAATGGATTCATAGTATGGAACAATGGATAATAAACAATAGATTGTAAATCTCTGCAAGCAAGTCCATAGCAGTTATTTTTATACATCGGGGACCCCAGCATCCAATATTTAACATGATTTTAGGTCCGTATAATTTCTTAGTACAACCACACGCCATATTCCTGCGGTTAATATACACTGACTGACAGAACAAATGCAACACCAAGAAGGAGTGGTTCGAAAGGGATGAAAGTTGGGGAAAAAACAGAGACGGCACGGACGAATAATTGATGTTTATTTCAAACCGATATGCAGGTTACACAATGCGCACGGCATCGACTCAGTAGGATGTAGGACCACCGCGAGCGGCGATGCACGCAGAAACACGTCGAGGTACAGAGTCAATAAGAGTGCGGATGGTGTCCTGAGGGATGGTTCTCCATTCTCTGTCAACCATTTGCCACAGTTGGTCGTCCGTACGAGGCTGGGGCAGAGTTTGCAAACGGCGTCCAATGAGATCCCACACGTGTTCGATTGGTGAGAGATCCGGAGAGTACGCTGGCCACGGAAGCATCTGTACACCTCGTAGAGCATGTTGGGAGATGCGAGCAGTGTGTGGGCGGGCATTATCCTGCTGAAACAGAGCATTGGGCAGCCCCTGAAGGTACGGGAGTGCCACCGGCCGCAGCACATGCTGCACGTAGCGGTGGGCATTTAACGTGCATTGAATACGCACTAGAGGTGACGTGGAATCATACGCAATAGCGCCCCAAACCATGATGCCGCGTTGTCTAGCGGTAGGGCGCTCCACAGTTACTGCCGGATTTGACCTTTCTCCACGCCGACGCCACACTCGTCTGCGGTGACTATCACTGACAGAACAGAAGCGTGACTCATCGGAGAACACGACGTTCTGCCATTCCCTCATCCAAGTCGCTCTAGCCCGGCACCATGCCAGGCGTGCACGTCTATGCTGTGGAGTCAATGGTAGTCTTCTGAGCGGACGCCGGGAGTGCAGGCCTCCTTCAACCAATCGACGGGAAATTGTTCTGGTCGATATTGGAACAGCCAGGGTGTCTTGCACATGCTGAAGAATGGCGGTTGACGTGGCGTGCGGGGCTGCCACCGCTTGGCGGCGGATGCGCCGATCCTCGCGTGCTGACGTCACTCGGGCTGCGCCTGGACCCCTCGCACGTGCCACATGTCCCTGCGCCAACCATCTTCGCCACAGGCGCTGCACCGTGGACACATCCCTATGGGTATCGGCTGCGATTTGACGAAGCGACCAACCTGCCCTTCTCAGCCCGATCACCATACCCCTCGTAAAGTCGTCTGTCTGCTGGAAATGCCTCCGTTGACGGCGGCCTGGCATTCTTAGCTATACACGTGTCCTGTGGCACACGACAACACGTTCTACAATGACTGTCGGCTGAGAAATCACGGTACGAAGTGGGCCATTCGCCAACGCCGTGTCCCATTTATCGTTCGCTACGTGCGCAGCACAGCGGCGCATTTCACATCATGAGCACACCTCAGTGACGTCAGTCTACCCTGCAATTGGCATAAAGTTCTGACCACTCCTTCTTGGTGTTGCATTTGCTCTGTCAGTCAGTGTATGATAGTCGATTTTCGTGGTCTGTTCATTTCCATTATCTTTTGAAGAATAACTAGAACATGGTGAGGTGCTCATCCCAGTGTATTGTTCACCTTCTGTATTGTAGATTCCTTACTCGACCTAAATTGGATTACGGGTGCATTTTTTATCATATCGGTTTAACAATAAACGAGACATAATATAGTAGTTCCGATTTATTCAACTTTATGTGGAGACTATTAACTTAAAAACTAGAGTGAGTTGAAATGCCCATTCAAGTTCGGAGACAAATGTTACAGTATAGGTATTCATCCTGAAGCGTGCATCAGTGCCAGATTCTCCCAAAATGTGTGACTTCATCATCTGATAACTCTCAGTACACACAGTCGCCGGACACAGTTATTAAAAAATATCCACTCTGCAACAACTACGTCTTCCTCTCTAGTTTTCAATTCTTCACTAGTAAGACGGAGAGAGCCATGCCGAGAAATCAGCATCAAACACAAATACACGGCGGGTTTCAGCTGGTGTCACCGTAGCGTACTTGCTGAGGCACGATTCTGTTAGCTCGGAGGTACGTGTTCAAATCCCTCCAGTGGCGAAGTTTTTCTTCGATTGGTGGTCTCAAGCCGGTCTTACGCCACGTGCATATTTAGGAACATCGCCACGCAAAGCGCATTTGAATTCGCTCGCAAAGCGATCTGATTTGCTGACTTCGGCAGCTGATAAAATGACAGCAACGCGAGATACCGATTCTTTCCAAATGATTTATCAGTATGACCAACTCTCTAACAATCATTATACCCGGTTATCGCTGTTTCCGACCACCCTATATATAGTACTGCGCCCTGGTGGGGGTGTGATAGGCGTCATTCAATTGTAATTAATTATTGAGGAATATATATTTGCTTTTCAGAAGCAAGAATATCTTACTTTATGTATTGTAAGTACAGGCCAGGTCGAGATGGTATTGCGAAACCTGTCACAGACTGTTGTCTCCTTTAAGATTAAGAAATACAATGGCCAGCAGAATTAGAATTCTCAGAAATTGTGACGAGGGGGAAGAGAAAGACAGGAGTTATTTCCAAGTCAGTGGAAAAGTTTGAGCCGCGGGCGAAGTTATAGTGCGAAACACCGGATGGGCCGCGTGCAGAATTCCTAGAAATGACGTCAGGGGATCTCCAATGTACTAGCGAGGGCTGAACACAAGGTTGGTACTTAAAGAAAAAAATGAAACTTCTCAGTCCCGCGTAAGCTTGGACCAATCGTAAAATTCGCAGGGCATAAGTAGTCACGGCAGCTTCGTATTGTAAGAAGCACTATCAACGTTAACTCCACGGATTAAATTTATAGAAGGAAGTGATTTATAAATTCGAGATAAGGCGAAATTTAGAAGCCTAACCATATAATGAAAGTTATTAAAAGTGATTAATTGATGGAGATTGACTGGCGTAATTCTGAGAATTCATGGACACTATCCGTTGATTGGCTGCAGGCAAGAGACGCTACAAAACGGTGCGAAATCTCCGCCTGGGACACAGCAGCTAAATTCACGATATTATTTGAGAATTGGCATAGAGGCTAAAATAACATAATTACATCAGTGGATCCCAAGTTTAAGCCACTGGCAGGGCCGCAAATAGTCGTATGAGGATATTGATACTGCATGCCCTAAGATGACCTCTCGTGACCTCGGAGGGGAGGTAAGACGAATATAAATACAGGATCGTGGGGACGGAAGTACTTACTTGTGAAGAATTGTTCCAGCCGTTACTACGCCAGGGTGCGTACTTACTCCTGGAGAGTTGTTTGGGATGTTATTAAGTTACGTAGCACAGTGATCCAGGAAGTGCATTAGTTCGTATTACAGTGTTGAACCGACTACTAGCAGGAGTTCGAATATACACAGAACTCATTAAATCAAAACCTACGGATGGGAGTGTGAGGTTCTAATCAAGAATAGGAAGTACGTTACGTGAGAACGGTCGTGGGTGTTCGACGGAATTTCACCAAGTAAACAGCCAATTAATAACTAATACCTGATCAGCTACGCGAAAGTGAGACGGGAAAAATCGAGTGCGCGCCGGACCGTTGAAAGTGATACCGAGGTATTACATGTTCCTAGTGCCCGAGGAAGGAACGAATAATGCATATTTACCTTAATTGGGCTAGATAAAAGGCCAAGAGTGTTACAAGTGCAAAAGTTACTTGTTTTGTTTTTATAAGATTTAAAATGTGTAATAATAAAAGGTGTCCAGGATTACCTCTTCAAGCTGGCATGAATACCAGTAGGATGCAGTGCTAAAACCGGATGGGGCTAGGCTCCTTGTTCGGTTTAGCAAACTACAAGGCTGAGATGAGTATCGCTTAATATAAATTTATAGATTGCTATCGTTAGCGGGAGGAAATCATATTCTTTAATTATGGTAACTTTATTGTGAAACGAGCCGTTTATGGCTCGCGTAAATTCAGAGATAGACAAAGAGACAAATTAATATGTACATAATTAGATCAAGCACTCATAATTTTGATTATTTAATAGAGTACAGTAGGGTTGATTTGTGTATTCAAGTGCTTGAATTATTTGTAATTATACATGGAGCACGTTTCATGTAAAGATAATATTAATATTCATTTTAGCAGCGCTCCAAAGTGTTTTCCGTTATCGGAAACTTTATAGATATTAGGGCAGGTGGTAAGGTTATCCAGAGGTAGAGGGTTGCCAAGTGATTTTAACTGTTGTGGGACGGAATGAAGTCCATTGAATTGTCTGTAAATATTGATGATTATTTGTGCCGCGAAGTTTCGCCAGTGGACAGAAATATAATAATCAGTAGAAGTATGGGAGTAATAAATGAACATGGGTAATGTGTAAATGCGTGTATAATAATAATAATAATAATAATAATAATAATAATAATAATAATAATAATAATAATAATAATAATAATAATAATGCTTTATGAATAATGGCACGGGCCTAAGTTGATGGAATGATTGCAAGTTAAAGTAATTTCATTGTCGAGATAACATATGGCGTGGAAGACTTTAATTCAGGCAGTAAATTTGTTTTAACCATAATTGTTGATTTAATGTTTTTGGACTCAATAATAATAAATATTTCTTTAAAAGCGATAGAGGCACTTGTATATGATGGTCACGCTATGTTGAAAGCCCAGAGTGGTTTGAGCCTAATTTTGATGATGGAAGTCATGTGGGACAAAAATCCGGCACGAGATGAAAATGAATCGTACTGATGATGAAGAAATAGGTGGATCTTGGGGCCTAAGTCGATATAATATGCCGATTCGGTGTCATGAGTGGCAGGAGTCCACGCACCGAAGATTAATTAGTGGATTAAATGTTTGAAGAGTTCCTGTGGAATAAATGGACTTCAAAAATGAAATGGAGGGAATAATTTAGCACTTGCAGAGATTGGATGTATTTGCCCAACTGCGAGGTGCCATGGGATTTGAGATTTGTCTTGGGAGGACATGGTATTTCCATCAATTAACGACAGTACGAAAATAAGGTTGCGGGTTCGAATACCGTTATTGTGTCCCAACCGATATGAAATCGGATCTTGGTCGTTCATATTGGGAGTTAACATATGTGACTAAATTCTAAAAGATGGGAATTTAAAATATAAAATTTCGAAATAATAATAATATTCCAAGTAAATCATGCCTTAATTGATTAAGTGCCCAACTAGGTCGGAATTGTAAAAGGGGTTATGCATTAAACCTAATAATACTGAACTGCCGTGTAACGATTGAAATTAAAATATAGAATTTACAAACTAGAAATAATAATAATAATAATAATAATAATAATAATAATAATAATAATAATAATAATTTGTAGAAAATAAGAATTTAGTAAATTATTTTTGAGAATTATAATGGTGAAAAATGAAATTAAAATATTAAATCAATGATTATTACGGGTTACGATAATCATGATCTCCACTACTACTACTACTACTACTAATAATAATAATAATAATAATAATAATAATAATAATAATAATAATCAAAATTAATTTTTTTATTATTTCTGATGATGTTGAATGATACTAGGGAAGTCAGCTGGCGAAATAACGTAATAATGTCAAGTTGTTGTAAATAATGAGTTTGTTATTTGTAAAGTGATGGCAAATCCCTACATCTGGACCATTAGGTTAGAGTCGCTTTGTAGTATCCTTCACTTAACGATTAGCATATCTGGGTTAGGAACCCGGGGAGAGTTTTGTAGTATCCCGGGTTGGTCTCATCTCAGTCAAAGTGGAGGCGATGACATGATTCATGTGAACGCGCCCACTTGGCCAACGGGTAATTGGTCCATGACCATCAATGGTCATTGTGTTCACAAGGGTCGAACTGACACCTTCAGAAATCAACGGTTCCACCACCCAAATGGATGGGTGGTCAAAAGTGTAAAATATTATGTAAAATTTTCAGGAATGATTTGCCAAATAACCGGCAAATTGTCAACGAATTTTGTTGTGTGTAAAATTTTTCAACCTAAATAAAATGTTCCTTTTGCATTTGCAAGGAAACAGTTCCATGTTCTTGTTCTTGTAGCATGGTAAACCCTTTGTGACCGTTTAAATATCCGTCCCCATTCCTAGGACGGAGCCTTCATATTTTCCTCTTTGATCTGATTTAATATAATTTTGTGTGTTTTTATGATGAACCTTAAAGTTAATGATTAGAGTGTCCTGTTCAACTCTGTAGTACTAATTGGATGGCGCCCATACATTTATTTGGAGATAATATATTTTTCATATTTTTAATTGTTTATTAGTTGCGATAGATTCGGACTGTAACACCCCCTGAGATAAATGCTGGTTGGGACTCAGGCTTTGAGCGGGTACAGTACCTATTAAAATCACGAAAGCGATGCAGGGCATCTGTTATCATCCAATTCATGCCTCTGCTGCTTCAAGGACTGTCCCTTGCAGGCGAGGAACTTCAGCGTACAAGATAGCGCACTGAGTTGATGACTCCTGAGCAACTCTGAGCTGCGAAGTGTACGGAACGAGGATTTCGGTTTATATCATTAATCTCACTGTCTCAGTGTAAGACTTTGCTTGAACAGTCAAGGCAGGTAACTGATGTATGAGTAATGTTAGTGACCATTCCTTAATGCAGGCACTTCCTGTGATGAATGGTGTGAAAATGTTGCTGATAGGTTCGGGTGGTGTATATTGTAATACCACCTTCTGGCTTAGTGAGGAAAGCAACGGTGACATACTTAACTCATTTTCCTACATGACCATCATTCTGCAGAAATACGCAAGCCTCTCCCTTTTCCTCTTTACTGATGGTAATGGTGGTGGTTTACACCAGTGGTGGCAGTCCGCGGCCTGGATGCGGCCCCGGAGAGTCTGCGGCTTACTTTTCAAAATCATACTGTAACGGTTCAAATCCCGTTACAAGATGATATCTGTATTTTTATTATTGTATGACTTTATCTGTATTTTATTATTATTATTATTATGTCAGTATTATTATTATTTTATCTGTGATATTGTACTATTATTGTAATTATCCGTTTTATTCAATTTTGCAATTGCCTGTTGCTTGCAAGATTGCACTTAGATGTATACATATATACGTATGTGTAGTATAACATTCAATACCTGTACAGTGAGAATTGTTGTATATATCAGGGATGGGATGTGACGTTGGTGCATTGTGCAATATTGTTGGCGATTCTGCCAAGTCATCGCCACTCCATGGCTACGTCATTGTATTTATTTAGAATATGCGCGCACGGTGTCATCGCCGCGGGGCTATTTCACCACTGTATGTAATATTTGTCGCGTAGGTGGGAGTACGTCATTGTTATTTCTGGAGATTACGTAGCTGTGTCAACCAAAGTCTATATAAGGTGGATGCACATTGTAGCGTCAGTCATTACTTATACGGATGCAGTACAGTGAAGTAGTCTACTAGATCAAGAGGCCTTAAGTGGTCAGCCAACCAGTGTGAACGAGAGATGGTGAAGACTCAGTGAGCCATTATTGGTCATTGAGAGAGTGAGACCAAATGGTTGGTCCGTCACTTAGTGGAAGACGCGGACGCAAGGCTTACCAAGGAGTCAGAGAGGGCAACCCTGGACCTGCCAAGAGGTCATACCATATTGACTTACAAAGAAGTCAGATGATATGGAGAAGAAGCAGTCGCAAGGATGTATCACCACGTTAGGCGTGACACATCTACAGTAAACCCCAGAGCAATGGATTACGTCGTAATTACACTCAAAGTGTTTAAGGTACAGTCAAGTGAATCAGTGAGGGAAATATTTCGTATAAATTGTTAAATGTCCGGTCAAGAAGAATTCAAATTCATGCCTAGTTTCTTTCAGTTGCAATGTCTTAATTTCATATTCTCATCTGTTTTATCGCAACAAGACTCACTATTTTTTGATATATTATTTAAAGAATATATATTGTTCTATCAAACGAATTCAGAGTTTCATTTCATTGACAGTAAAATATCTTAACCTCAAAATTAATGGGGAAACCGAACGCCAATCTCCTTTTCCCAGAACTTATATGGTATGTTGTCAAAAGTAAGCTTATTACCCCACACCCTAGAGATGGTCAAGAGTCTCATTCTATTATTGCTGTACTAAGTGACAGCTGGCGCCCTTCAAATAACGTATGTGTAAGTAAGCAGGTAACAAGTAAGTGTGAGTACAAGGTTCGACGAGTGTGTATTTTATATAATGAATGTTAATTTTCATAATTTCTATTTTAAATGCAGATATTTCAGATTTTCCAAGTTAAATACAGTTTTATATGTTTGTAAATTTAGTCAGACAGTTAGGAAATGTTTACAATGTGTCGACGCAACGTGGGACTCGAATAAATTCAGAATTTGTTCTGAATGACAGCATATCATAGGTTCATTTTGGGAGGAGTGTGCGCATTTAAGCCAACGGAAATTATTACCGGTAAATGTCAGGACTATAATTTTGTGATATATATTTGTATTTTGGGGATATGTCAAGGGATTTGAAGAGGGAAATTAATTTGAGATCGCGTACTATCACTAGTGAACCAAAGATGGACAAGGAAGACAATAACAAGTCATGTGACGACGAGGTCATTGCTTCTGCGGACATCCAAGGTGAAATTCAGAGTAGGGAGCAGGTGAATACGATGGAAGCTTCTGAGATAATTCAGGAAAGTGCAGAAATTGAGAAGCACGTTGAAACTCAAAACGAAGTCCCAGGGGGTAGGGAACGACAACTTCTTATTTTGTTGTTGGCCCAAATGACCGAGCTCAGGAAACAAATGGTTAATAAGGAACAGATGGAAGAATTAATTAGTAGTAGTAGTGAAAAAAGTCGTAAACGAATGGAGGAAAAGATTGATATTTATTATGAAAATAGGAGTAAACAAATAGAAGAATTAATTAGTAGGAATGGCAACAATAATAAAGAGATGGAAGAAGTGATTAGTAGTAGTATCGAAAATAGGAATAAACAGATGAAAGAAGTGCTTGGTCGCTGTAGTAATAAAATGGAGCAAATGATTGGTATTAGTAATGAAAATAATAAGAAACAAATGGAAGAATTAATTGGCAGTAATAAAGAAAATTTTAATGTGACCTTTAATAAAATAGATTCTAAGATATTAGAGATAAACAATCAAACATCTAAGTCAGAATATAAGTTAGAAAGTAAGTCAAATGAAGAGTGTGTTGAAATGGGAGGTAAAATGAAGTTGAATCGGAGCAATATTCATATTCAGATTGAGCATGTCAAAGGAGCATTTTCAGAGAATATCGTAGAATTAAGTAATAACATTTCTAGTAATCGGGAAGAAATTCATGAGGTAGTCGAGAAGAGATTGGACAAGATTTACAATGCAGTTGGGGAAGAGATGGGGGAACAGATTAGTAGAAATGAGCAAGTTGAAAGCAAACTTGTGGAGGTCACTGAACTACGGAACGAACAGGAAACGCTATCACAGCAGGTAAGAGAAAGAGAGGAAGAATTGAAGGAAGAAGTGAGAATAGTGGAAGAGAATTCTGAGAGAGCAGCGGAAGAAGAAGAAGAAGAAGAAGTTGTAAACTGCCAGGAAGTGATACGGCAGAAAGGTAGAGGTAAGACAGGTTTAGACGTGATAGTAGCGAGTGGTTTGTTCAGTAGGGATCGTGATTTAACTGGGTTTTCTGGAAAACAGTTCAGTACTACAGAATTTGTAAAAGGAGTTGAGAAAAGATTTACAAGTAAGTCGAGGAATAATATTAATGAATGGGAATATGTGTTGGAGATTTTGTCGAATGTTTTTATCGGTGAAAGTAGAATATGGTTTCCAGTATACTGGAATAATATGTTTAATTTAGGAGAGATTAAAGTGCTCATTGACAGGCTTTGGGAAGAATGTTTACGCGCGCGAGAGAGAGAGCGCATGATGTCTGGAGAAACTAGTATAGTAGAGAGAAGGGGAAAAATGTTAGCCGTGTATCAGAGGAGTAATCGTGATCCGCAGAGGATTAATAGTTGTGTTGAAGGTGATAGTGGTCGGAAGAGTAATCAGAGAGAATCGGGAGATGGGAGGCGTATGTATTTGAGTTATGAGAGAAAAGGTCAGAGGAGTAATCAGAGAGAATCGGAAGATGGGAGGCGTACGGGTTTGAGTTATCAGAGAGACTATGATAGTCTTAGTATGAATGTTATCCAGGTGTCGTTATCGAGTCAGAGTATTTCAGATTCACAGGGAATCGGGTAAGTTACCGGTAAATGGACAGGCTGAAGGTAGAAAATGAACAGGTATTTAGTATAAGTAGTTATGAAGTGAAAGTAGATTTAAGAGTAGTGTGATTGTGACCTAAGTAATGTTAAGTGAGATATTTAAGTAGTGCCGTAGTCGTAGATCATGCAGTAATTGATGGTAGCAGTAAGTTTGACGTAAGAAGTGTTCTGTTAAGTGATGTAAGTACTTGTAATGCCGAGAATATGACGTAAGTAGTGAGGTAGTAACTCCGATGATGGAAATTGTGAGATGAAGAAGGTACTATTAGATATTATAACAGCCGTTGGGTAAGTCAAAGTGAGTAAATAAAATGATAGCGGTATCAATCATAATTGAAGATATATGTAAGTTTCATCCATGCCTTGTTGTACCAAAACTTGTGTATTCAGTTGTTTTAGGAGCTGACTTGGTTGCAAATCATGGAAGTAGAATAGACTTCAATTTAGGTAGTGTGTGTTTGTTCTGTGAGGGAACTGGCAAAGAAGTACTTGTTAATTATGATGGTCTGAGGTAAGTGTGTTGGTGACGTGTGTTCTTTGAAATATATGAGAGGTAAGTGAAGGTGTTCCTAGTGAGAGGAAATGTGTTGAAGTGTGTCAGGTGTCTATAACGACCAGGATCTGAGGGATCGTCGGTATGAGGCAGTGACGTGAGGTAATTTGAGTGAATTACAGGAGGAGTAATTGTGGTCGATGTTAGGTAAGCATCGTGAGGTATTTAGTGGTAAGTGAGGAAGAACACGTATATGAACATAAATTTGTAGTAAATGACCATTGATCGTTTGTGGGAGGTAAGTACCCCATTCAACTTAAAAATGCTAGTGAAGTCTAAGAACAAATAAACATTATGCTGGATTACGGAATAATTGAACCATCTTGTAGCCATAGTATTAATTCTTTAATTATTGTTGCCAAGGAGGATGTGATCTATTGAGAGATGTAAGTTAACAAGGGCAAAATTGATTCAGTTTGAGTGACAGAGTGCTACTCAGAGTTCCATTTTCATCATCTGCAGAGGCGGGAAATATGTTGAAGTTATTATTTTGTATCAGGGGTATTTCACTATTGTGAACCGTATTGGGAAGTGTGCATATTCCTTAAGATCAGGAAGGGAAGATTGTCGGTATTTATAGTATAATCAATGTAAAGAAGTACTTCATGTGAGATTTGTTAAGGTAAGAATAAGATGATTAATTTTGTAAGAAACTGGCAAAATAAAACTAACATCTGCGAGTTGCGTGTGAACCAAGTGTCGTATTGGTGTATTGGAAGAATAAGTGCTACATTGTCATGTACTGTATGGCAAAAGGCGGAGAACAGGACATTGGACAGTTATCTGCGATAACCATATGCGAGAAAAGTTCTCATATAAGTGATATTTCACAAAATATTTTGATATGTTAAAAAAAAAAGGAGAAGAATGTAGTGTAATCATTTAAAATTATTTGTGTGTGTTAAATCAAGTGCTATACTCTTGTGATTTGTATGAGAGAAAGAGAGAGAATGGGACACTGGACAGTTATCTACGATGGCAATGTGCGAGAAGAATTCTCATATTTGTGATATTTTATAAAATGTATGGATGTTAAAAAAAAGAAAATTATTGTTGTATACTCATTTATAGTGTTTATCTGTGTCAGTGTTATATATATAATTTTGTTCATAAATCAATCGATTCTTTGTTCTTCGATTTATTTATGAGGGAGGCGAATTGTAACGGTTCAAATCCCGTTACAAGATGATATCTGTATTTTTATTATTGTATGACTTTATCTGTATTTTATTATTATTATTATTATTATTATTATTATGTCAGTATTATTATTATTTTATCTGTGATATTGTACTATTATTGTAATTATCCGTTTTATTCAATTTTGCAATTGCCTGTTGCTTGCAAGATTGCACTTAGATGTATACATATATACGTATGTGTAGTATAACATTCAATACCTGTACAGTGAGAATTGTTGTATATATCAGGGATGGGATGTGACGTTGGTGCATTGTGCAATATTGTTGGCGATTCTGCCAAGTCATCGCCACTCCATGGCTACTTCATTGTATTTATTTAGAATATGCGCGCACGGTGTCATCGCCGCGGGGCTATTTCACCACTGTATGTAATATTTGTCGCGTAGGTGGGAGTACGTCATTGTTATTTCTGGAGATTACGTAGCTGTGTCAACCAAAGTCTGTATAAGGTGGATGCACATTGTAGCGTCAGTCATTACTTATACGGATGCAGTACAGTGAAGTAGTCTACTAGATCAAGAGGCCTTAAGTGGTCAGCCAACCAGTGTGAACGAGAGATGGTGAAGACTCAGTGAGCCATTATTGGTCATTGAGAGAGTGAGACCAAATGGTTGGTCCGTCACTTAGTGGAAGACGCGGACGCAAGGCTTACCAAGGAGTCAGAGAGGGCAACCCTGGACCTGCCAAGAGGTCATACCATATTGACTTACAAAGAAGTCAGATGATATGGAGAAGAAGCAGTCGCAAGGATGTATCACCACGTTAGGCGTGACACATCTACAGTAAACCCCAGAGCAATGGATTACGTCGTAATTACACTCAAAGTGTTTAAGGTACAGTCAAGTGAATCAGTGAGGGAAATATTTCGTATAAATTGTTAAATGTCCGGTCAAGAAGAATTCAAATTCATGCCTAGTTTCTTTCATTTGCAATGTCTTAATTTCATATTCTCATCTGTTTTATCGCAACAAGACTCACTATTTTTTGATATATTATTTAAAGAATATATATTGTTCTATCAAACGAATTCAGAGTTTCATTTCATTGACAGTAAAATATCTTAACCTCAAAATTAATGGGGAAACCGAACGCCAATCTCCTTTTCCCAGAACTTATATGGTATGTTGTCAAAAGTAAGCTTATTACCCCACACCCTAGAGATGGTCAAGAGTCTCATTCTATTATTGCTGTACTGAGTGACAGCTGGCGCCCTTCAAATAACGTATGTGTAAGTAAGCAGGTAACAAGTAAGTGTGAGTACAAGGTTCGACGAGTGTGTATTTTATATAATGAATGTTAATTTTCATAATTTCTATTTTAAATGCAGATATTTCAGATTTTCCAAGTTAAATACAGTTTTATATGTTTGTAAATTTAGTCAGACAGTTAGGAAATGTTTACAATACCTAATCTCGGTATCGACGTAGTGCGTAATAGACTCATTGAGTTAGTAGAACGGCCGTCTAGTGTCGCTGTGGTGCACTACAGCGGGGAGTTTACACCACAGGATGTTGTCGTGACAGTTCTTCGTTAGTCCCACTAAGAGGCAGGTACGTGCATACAGTATAAGCAGAACTACGGTCTCTGTTGTGAAGAGTAGTTGAATGTCACCGGCGGAACTTCAGAATGTCGTAGTTTGAGTAAAGGGCTAATTTCAAGTTTTGCCAAAAATTAGGCATATTCGCTAGCGAAACGTTTGCGGTGATAAAGTCGAAATCGCCCGGATAAGCATGACGGGAAATAGACGCGGAAAGAGATGTCAAAATACTCTATGATGTTCGAACTGATAGCGCCAGTCCAAGAAGTTGATTGTAGTACATGAGGGCACACAGTGTTGCCTGCACTGTAGGCGCCAATCTACGAAGTTACTGACAGTAGTACTTAGTTTATACTAGAACGCTTCACAAGTTTACTGTTTACGGATGACCTCTTATACTGTATGACGTAAAGGAAACTGGGGTTTGTACTCTTGAGAGGTCATTATACCACGCGACTGTGGTACGCGATTAGCGCATTGGCTTTCAACCCAGACCACCGAGATTCCAATGCCTGTGGATCTCGATTTTGAATTTTTACTTAAAATGCCAAACCTGAAATGGCTTAGGATGGCCCAGTAACTACATAAATAACCGTAATAGGGTGAATAAAGTCCTTGACGCGTATCAAATTTCAGTTCATTTTCAAATTGTCCACCCAACCTGTTGCAACGATCATCACAGATAGACATAAAACCACTACAGTTTTATTTAAATATATATTTTTGTTGACACGCGACATTATTTGCTTTATTAGTAATTATGTTTTTTTTTTCAGGTAAGTGGCGAGCAAAGTCGATAATGAAACAGCCTTATTGCTGGGTACGTATTAAATTCAACTCATATCATTGCATCGTAACATTTTGAAATACTGGTATATACACAGTGTGTAATAATAAGGTACGGCTTATCCTTCAGGACACATTCCTCACAGTACAAGAAGGGCCTCTCAGAGTGCATGCACCGGTGAATTGTGCGGCGCAAGGTGCATAAGACGACTTCGCTAGGTTGACCAGAGAGCAGAACTCCACACCTCGATTTTGAGCAATAGGCCTGTCTCTCTCTCCCTACACCTGTCTTGCTCGCTCCACCTGTTTACCCCTTCCTCACTTGCTCTACAGCGCAGCAAAGTTGAGCCGAGCTTAGCCGAGTCGTCCCGAGACAAAATGCTGGTCCGAACCGATCCAAGTCGGACCGATGTACGGTGCACAGAACCCCTACGCCTCGATTTACAAGCGTGAGATTTTGGGTGTTTTAGAGGCCGTGTGTTATATGGACATGGACACGGAAATGCTTTATTTCCATGTTCTCTTCATTCAGTGCTCGTGAGACTATCAGATACACATATCATCTGATGTACATACTTTGAACGAAGTGGTCCGCATTACCATTTGATGTATTATATGTACATTATCACCACGAGTGACTGACAGGCCTTTGGTAACAGTAAGTGACACTGTTAAAGGGGTAGCGTAACCTGTTTCCCCTCACCGCACCAATAGGCCGCATTAATTTGTCTCACAGCATACTGACGTTTGCATGTCTACTCCACGATGAGTGAACGTTGCCAGTATTTCAGGGTCATTGAGGGGCTTCTAGTGGTGTTCATAACAACTGCTGTTCATTTCTATTTCTGGTTAACAACCGCATGATCACTCAAGCATATACGGCGAATTAAAAAGCTCGAAGCTGTTTCCGTAAAGAACGTAGTTAATCAGTTGCTTCAGTAGTGCTGAATCATAGTATGTTCAGACCTTTTACTATGTCACAGATACAGGTCTAGGTGTTGGATACATATACAGTATGTTACTGGCATTAGCAAAGAATTTACTAGCATTGATAAATAGTAAACACATTTTACCCGACTCGCTTTATGAAAACCAAGCCCTTTATTCCATATATAAACTTGTAGGGAGGAGAGACAACAGAGCAAACTGCCTGGAGTGTACCGGGCTGAGCACTGGCCTTTTGATCACAAGTAAAGGGGTTTGATCCCGGCTCCGTCTGGTGGTACTTGAAGGGGCTCAAATACGCAAGCCTTGTGTCGGCGGATTTGCTGGCATGTAAAATAACTCGTACAGGACAAAATTTCGGCACTTCGTACAAATAGTGGTACGTAAAACAATTAACGTTACCTTATCATTGTCTAATCAAAAAGGAAACACACTGTCTCTTGATATGGTCTTTATCTGCATCTACATCTGATAGAAATTTGGAAGGTATTCTACCCAGTGCACTGGAATGTGAACAAATGAAGGTATTCAGAAGTTTCAAGAACATACTGTGGATTTTAGTCCGTGATATCCCCTAAATAAAACTACTGTAATGAGAACTCTACGAATGTTCGCGATTTAAAACTGAGGGCTCTTTTGGAGGGAATATTCATGTGTGTGTCACAGAGGCTTTTGACCAAAGGATCGCCTTGAGCAGTTCCTGTTGGCTGATGGCACTCTGTGTTTGTAAACACATCTTTGAGCCTGAGTTCCTTCAACTTCATACCAAGTTTCATAGACGTGTGTATATTTTTCTTTCCAAATATATTGTAGCCAGGATCTGTAGAAAACTGGAACATAGCAAGTATTAAAATTATAACAGTAAGTTAGTTACAGAATGAGTAATTATAGCTCGTCTTTCCTCCTCATTCTTCGAAGAGGAACTATTTGGGTGACAGGCAAAAGTTCGTTCCACATTAGAGTTAAATTTGTATAGTCAAGTAACCAAACAGTTCTTGTGAATTTACTTTGGTTTAAGGTTGAGAAGACAGAGCTCGATAGCTGCAGTCGCTTAAGTGCGACCAGTATCCAGTAATCGGGTGATAGTGGGTTCGAGCCCCACTGTCGGCAGCCCTAGAGATGGTTTTCCGTGGTTTCCCATTTTCACACCAGGCAAATGCCGGGGCTGTACCTTAATTAAGGCCACGGCCGCTTCCTTCCCATTCCTAGTCCTTTCCTATCCCATCGTTGCCATAAGACCTATCTGTGTCGGTGCGACGTAAAGCAAATCGCTTCAGAACTTGATATCTGTGACCATTATCGCATTTGTAAAGATCAAAACAAATTGAAATGAGCTGGTGTTGTTGCTGATTATTGTTGTAAGGGGAAGTACAACTAGGCAATAATCCTCGAAACCAACCAACCCGGTCAGTCTGGCCAAGATTCTAAGCCAATCTGTTCAAAGAGATAGATGGTAGAGGCATGCATTGAGACTGAAATGAGTGTCAAAATCCTATCCTATGTGAGCCGCTAGTGAGCTTACATGGGACTGAGTCCTTTTGAGCCAGACTTGGCGGAGTGGATGGCTAAGATGATCCACGTTGATACTCAGAGAAATGGGTTCCTTTAAGGCTCATTGTGACCCAATGTGAAACGCACAGTGTTATCAAATTAAGTCATTCACTTTGAGCACTTTAATAGGAAATTATGTAATTATATTGCTAAGTTCCCCCGCTTAATACGCGGTATTCATGCCGTCCCTTGGACAGCGTCTTAAAGAGATTTTACTATATACAGAATGATCAGAAACAAGGTGAGCCGGTTAGATCAGAATTAGAGGGTTCGTCATACTGATAAATAATGTGAATGGGTTTTGCGCCGCACTGTTGTTAAATCTGTACGTGGCTTAAGACCGGCATGAGCGCATTTTTTAAAAGTTAATTTGCAAAATGTCACAGAACTGTTGTTGCTTAAAGATGAGGGATACCTTTCAACCAATTCGAGAATTAAACCTCGTATCTTAGTAGCGAGAACAACTGTATTTTTTCTTTAGAATTACGGTCGTAAATTGGCTTGCAACCTGGAAAATAGCAATGCGAAGGTATTTTCACACGCTTATTTTAACCGTGTATTCCACAAAACAAATCTCTGTACGGATTAAAAATAACCCTGATTAAGAAAACTTGAAGAAATGTCGGACACATAATAAACTGAGCATAAATTACAAGACGACTGATGCCCCTGAATTAAGCGCAAAGTTTTGCCTGTAGCGACTGCAGCGCTTCAGGTGGCAGAGAACATTCAAGCCTTGAACTTAAACACGTGATCGAGATGGAGTCGTCACACTTCGATTAGTTATGCTCGTACTTAATGATTTATGGCAACCATGACCGCGGGAGAGTACATGAACGCGCTGTACGGCTGCTGAAATACGTTGTCCGTGTATCACTTTGTACCAAAAACGTCCTCCGAATAAAAAGTAAAATTTAAATCCACAGCCTGTTTCAAGTCATTTGATCGGGTCAGGAATGGCATGAATGAAGCCCCATCTAGCGGCGAGGGTAGGAATTGTGGCGGTTGCTGAAGCCTGTCGCACTCCTCTGGAGCAATGATTAATGACTGACAGATGAAATGAAATTATATTGGAGAATGTTGCTGGAATGAAAGACGACAGGGGAAAACCGGAGTACCAGGAGAAGAACCTGCTCCGTCTCCGCTTTGTCCGAAGTTGTCACACTTGCACGGAGACACACTTATATGGAGATGGAATGTGTTGACATTTGCACAGAACGCCAAACATTCCTGGGAATTGCTAAACACGGGTATGTCAAACAGTGACACTTGCACGGAGGTCCAAGAAGTTGGAAAGCAGAAGCAAAGGAGGGGAATACTTACGCGATATATAGATATATATATATATATATATATATATACAAAGATAGATAGAGAGATAGAAGCCCTTGGATTTTATTGCAACAGTTGATACTTGATGACAACTAGTGTTCCGTGTTGAACTGGTGATAACTGTTCTACAGCTATGGAATTCACGAAGACCACCAAGCGGAAGCCTTTGTTCATTTACAATGGACATCAGTACATTGTGAGGAAGCCTTTGTTGATGTACAATGGGCATCAGTACATTGTGTACTGTACCAATCAAGATCAACTGACTTACTACCGCGTAGACGTCAAGAAAAGTAAATGTAAAGGAATAATAATACTGGTTTACGTCCCACTAACTACTTTTACGGTTTTTGAGGATGCCTAGGTGCCGAAATTTAGTCCCGCAGGAGTTCCTTTATGTATCGGTAAATCTACCGACATGGGGTTGATGTATTTGGGCATCTTCAAATACCACCGGACTGAATCAGGATCGAGCCTGCCAAGCTGGGGTCAGAAAGCCAGCCCTTAACCATCTGAACCACTCAGCCCGGATGTAAAGGAAGAATAACAAGAAAAAGTAATATAGTTTAGGCGAGACAAATCAGGTTTACAATCTGGATGAAGCGGTGAATGAAGTGAGAAAAAGTGTAGAAAAATTTTGCGAGGAAAACAGTATGATCTCAAAAATTTACGCCGAGAAAGTAGGCCAGTTCTTCAATCGAGGCTATGAGAAGTACTGTAAGAGTCTATTAATACCGGAGTATACGAAAATCGAAGCTCCGTGCAAGTGTCACTCCGTACAAATGTTCCAACCCAGCTGTGTCCAGCACACGTCTCACGTGGAGTGACCGATATTTGAATCACGGAACCCAGCGATGAGAGGCCGGCGCGCTGCCGCCTGAGCCACGGAGGCTCTTCCGAACAAAACGTATTTTGTGTTTAAAATGGTCCACCTAACATGATTGACTACCAGTGTCGTGTTCCTTTTAAGTTCCTTCTGACAGTTTACCGACAAAGCGGTGCACATCTTCATTAAAAATAGCAGGAGCTAAGGTCAAGTGACAGGCGGAATATTTTAACCTCTGTGAGAGTGGAGCGCGACAGGAAATTAACAATCACCTCTGAAGCTGGCGAAAGAGCGCGGAAGTTAACAATTAAGGCGGCCCGGATAGGTCCTAGCCCAACAGGCAAGCCATTGTGTTGCACGCTCGGCCTTCCCCTAGGCCACACAGAAACTCGAACCAGATCTTCAAGTGGCTTCATAAATCCTGACGGAAGACAGCTCCGTCTCGCTAAATGTTCCTCGAAGAACCTGTCAGGACCGGAAGCAAGTGGTCAGTGTTTGTTTTACTCCGTCAAACAAGAGCTTTATTTTGTATACAACGCAGACCACTGTTTCCTCTGACGTGGTCCGCGGAGTAATTGCTGATCAGTCCTTAACATTCTTTTAACTATGAAAAAGTCATATTGTTAAGCTCATAACTTGTTATCTTTCTAGTTTCTAGTTAAACTATCTACCTCATCATCATTATCTTCGATAACATCACTACAATCATGTATAATTACAGTACTAATGCAGCTTTAAAGCCGTTCATAAATGAAATTTACTTGTAATATTTTAAATACCTTGTTATACTACGTGCATGTGTAACTGAATATTTGTAATATTATGTTACTGAAGACAATATTTTTATTTCATTTTTTGTGACTATTTTACAAGGACTTTCATTAGAGATATTACAATTTTAATTTAATATTTGTTTTGACCTAATGTAATAGTATATGTATATGTGCTTCACATCATTAGGTGTTTACCTGTCTGAAGCACAATAATAAATACATAAATAAATAAAAAATAGGAGTCCAGCTCCATGGCTAAATGGTTAGCGCGCTGGCCTTTGTCCAGAGGATCCCGGGTTCGATTCCCGGCCGGAGCGGGGATTTTAACCTTAATTGCTTAATTGCGATGTCTCGGGGGGGGGGGGGGGGATGTGTGTACGTGTCATCATCATTAGAATACATCTTAAGTAGGGCTCCGTTCTCATAGATGCCAGCTCGAAAAGACCTACACCAAGCCTCTTCGGAGGCCACACGCCATTAAATTAATATTAATTATAAAACACTATAATCCGATTCCTTATTATTATTGCTAGTTTTTCGTCGCACCGACGCAGATAGGTCTTATGGCGACGATGGGATAGGAAAGGCCTAGGAGTTGTAAGGAAGCGGCCGTGGCCTTAATTAAGGTACAGTCCCAGCATTTGCCTGGTATGAAAATGGGGACTTCGGTTCAAAGGGCCCCAGGTTGGCTTCCCGGCCGAGCCGGCGATTTTAATAGTGAATGGTTGTTGTACTAGTATTCAAACACGGTTTCTAATCCTCGAATATGAACCGTGGTACATCTGTTATTCTGTTGTTCTAAATTGAAAAAATAATTGTACGTCTAGAAGATGGCTCATATCTCATAGCAATCTTGTTTCTACTTTCTGTGCCGGGCTGAGTGGTTCAAACTGTTGAGGCGCTGGCCTTCTGACCCCAAGCTGACAGGTTCGATCCTGGCTCAGACCGGTGGTATTTGAAGGTGCTCAAATACGTCAGCCTCGTCTCGGTAGATTTACTGGCACGTAAAAACTCCTGCGGAACAAAATTCCGGTACTTCGGAGTCTCCGAAAACCGTCAGAAGTAGTTATTTGGGACGTAAAACGGTATTATTATTATTATTATTATTATTATTATTATTATTATTATTATTATTATTATTATTATTATACGTTTACGGCCAATAGAGACCACAATAAGCAATATTCACACGTTTTCAGAAGCTTTCTTTGCAGCCCATTATGGTTGCATTTTCCCTCTGGCAGCCTGTGTCCTTTCTGCTGTCCTTCACGAAAGCCCTTGAAGTTATTGATCTGGTGTTAGTACTTGGTTATCTTAACAATGTCCTCACGATTTAGTCCTTTTTTTCCTTTTCTTTGAGATCCTTCATGACCTCCTTGAACAACTTATCACATGTCTTATGTTTACTATCGAGTATGGTAAAAATTTGCTCAGTCAACCGCTTGTCTTTTCCGTTCTAAATAGGTGGCCATAGAACTTGAGTCGTTGCTTCTTGATGGATTCCATCAGTCGTTCGGTTTTCTGATCTAGTTCCTCGCAACTGTATTGTTCAGCCACGATGTTTGGGCCAAGGGATCTTCCTCTCAAACTTCTCAGCATTTCTCAGACTAGCCTTTTCAGTAATTAGGAGGCATTCACTTCCATGGAGACATTCGGGTTTAATCACCGTGTTGTAATGTCTGAGTTTAGCTTGCATTGAAATTGCGTTTTTCTAGTACAGGTCGTCTGTTCTGCGAAAGGCTGGGGCCATCATGGCTCGCCTAGCTTCTCTTTCGTTAGATCCCATCTGCAAAATTTCGCCAACATATTTGAAGCTGTTAACTCTTTCAATCTTGACATACCTCGTCTTTTGTTGATGGTGAGCTGTGGCGATATTAGTCAAGTACTTAGTTTTTTCAAAGAAGATACTACAGTAAGTCCAGTCTTTTCAGCTTGTTGTTTCAAATAAATGATTTATCTGTTCTACAGATGATGATGATGATGATGATGATGATGATGATGATGATGATTATTAAAATCTACGAGCGCCAACTGCTGTGCAAACAAGCAATACTTCTATTTAAACGTGCTATATAGGACTATATCTAGTAGAATAATTTACCAACCCTACTTACGAACTGTCTTACCTTGATTCAAATTAGTTCAAAAAAATGACCAGTGGCGGCCGTGATAATGAGGCATATTTGGCAAGATGAAATGCCATAGTTCTCATCACCAAATCAGAAAGTACTATTGCAGCTCCACCTACCCTATATGAGTGACATCTTTTGCGGAATTCAGACACATGAGGCGTGTTTTCATGTCATTACTCAGCTGCACATACATACATACATACATACATACATACATACATACATACATACATACATACTGTCACATCCATAATGTGACAGACTTAGGAGAAAACTACACTTTACCGGGCGAGTTGGCCGTGCGCGTAGAGGCGCGCGGCTGTGAGCTTGCATCCGGGAGATAGTAGGTTCGAATCCCACTATCGGCAGCCCTGAAAATGGTTTTCCGTGGTTTCCCATTTTCACACCAGGCAAATGCTGGGGCTGTACCTTAATTAAGGCCACGGCCGCTTCCTTCCAACTCCTAGGCCTGTCCTATCCCATCGTCGCCATAAGACCTATCTGTGTCGGTGCGACGTAAAGCCCCTAGCAAAAAAAAAAAAAAAAAAAAAAAAAAAAAAAACTACACTTCCGCTCTGACCTGTGGCCGGACGCTAAAACACTGCATCTACCAAGAAACAGCCGAAGGCGCTTCCGTGATATTGTACGAAACCATATTTACTGTAAATATTTAAACAGTTTATGCACTCATATCCGCCTATGTGGTGTAGTGGTTAGTGTGATTAGCTGTCACCCCTGGAGGCTCGGATTCAATTCCTGGCTGTGTCACGATATTTGAAAAGTGCTACGAGGACTGGAATGGGGTCCACTCAGCCTCGGGAGGTCAACTGAGTATAGGGTGGTTCGATCCAACCTCAACTATCCTCGAAGTGGTTTACCGTGGTTTCCCACTTCTTCTCCAGGCAAATGGCAGCATGGTACCTAATTTCTGCGCGGTTAGGGGCGCGCAGCTGTAAGCTTTCATCCGGGAGATAGTGGGTTCGAATCCCTGGGCGAGGTACTGGTCCTCCTCCCCAGTTGTATCCCCGATCAAATGTCTCACGCACCGGGACATTGTCCTTGAGACGGTAGAGGTAGGATCTTTCGCTCAGTCAGAGGGAAAATTCAATCCTGGACAGTAAAGGGAAATAATAATAATAATAATAATAATAATAATAATAATAATAATAATAATAGATGAAAATGAAAACCTACAACCTGTTTTCCAGTCAGTGACCGGGTCAGGGATGTAATGAATGAATTTAATATAGGCTGTTATTACGATGGGGTCGCCACTCCCAAAGTGATGGGCCTATATTATTGAATGATAGATGCTACGAAATGAGAATGGAGAGTGTTGCTGGAATGAAAGATGACAGGGAAAACCGGAGTACCCGGAGAAAAACCTGTCCCGCCTCTGCTTTGTCTAGCACAAATCTCGCATGGAATGACCGCGATTTGAACCACGGTATCCAGCGGCGAGAGGCCGACGCGCTGCCGCCTGAGCCACGGAGGCTCCAATAACACTAGATAACAATTTGAATAGGAACACATATCTTGAAACGAGCCGCTTTCCCACAACAAGCAAAACACCACCACGTGTTTAAATGTCTCCCGTCTGCGTCAGTGGGCTGAGTACGTTGTTGTTGTTGTTGTTGTTGTTGGAGTGCTTCACAACTCGTGCATGTATTGATCAAAATCGTGAGTGCGTTTCCTGATATATCTTAATACTATAACCTTCATTACTGCAGTAAAACCGGTACCATTAAAAATAACGCACATCACTCTGTTCTCGTGTTCTTGTACAAATTAGTGACATAAGTTAACCTAACACACACATTTCCATTTGCATTTTGCATATTTTGCGACACTGCTGCACACGTAGAATCTTGAGAATGAAAGAAATATTGATGGAAAATGGAGGCGCAAGGCAGTGAGAAGGGTGTGGATAGCGCTGCATAAGGGATGAACGACCTGCTCCCCTCTGCTGCAAGGATTTACAGAGAACGCCTGTTACTCTTCAGACATTATCTGCTCTTATGTTTTGAGGGAATAACATTCACTTCCCAGTCTCGTTTTCTTTCTAAGTGGCCTTCTAAGAGGCCTGGTGCAGGTCTTTCGGGTTGACACGCTATAGGTGACCTGCCTATGATGAAGTCTAATGATGAAGACTACACACACACACACACACACACACACACACACACACACACTCAGCCCCCCGAGCTATCGGAATTAACCAATGAAGGTTAGAATTCCCACCCCGGTTTGGGAATCGAACTCGAGACTCATCTGTACCAAAGCCCAGAACGCTAACCATTTACCAGGTGTATGCATACGTTTTTGCCGGTGTTTGTGGTAAATAAAACACGTACTTTTCAAGGGAAATTAATTTTGTGTTTATTAAAATATTGGCCATCGGTTTCTACACACTTTGCTCATCTTTCAGATAAGTCATGAATACCATGCCAGAAATACTGCTTGTCTTTTGCGGAAAACCATTCGTCGAGCCATTTTCCAACTTCCACAAAATTGCTGAATTGCTGCTCTGCGAGCGCGTGCCCCATTGATGCGAAGAGGTTGGCGTCGGGTCGGGGCTGTACGGCGGATAAGGATGGATGTCCCATCCAAGCGATTTCAATGTGTCTTTCACTGGTTTTGCTGTGTGACATGGCGCATTGTCGTGTAACAAAATAATTTTGCTATGTCTTCTGACCCATTCCGGTCGTCTTACGATCAATGTGTGATTCAAATTAATCATTTGCTGGCGATAGCGTGACGCAGATGTAATAGACTGATATAACTGGAAAGCAATATTCTTAACCCATGTGTAACTAATGGAAGTACCGAGCTCGAATTATTACTATTATTATTATTATTATTATTATTATTATTACGACTTGTTATGTACATCCACTTATTAGTATTAGTATCATTATTATTTACGATCGCATTCTTTGTGAGGTTATGTCATGAAACATGTGCTCTACATCTATATTTGAGTTCAGTTAATGTAAGAACCTGTAATTAATAGTATATAATTTATAATTACCTGTATATATGTGTAATCCACTACAGTATTATGAAACACACTGTAACATCCAGAATGACGTATCTTTGATACTAGATGTTTGTAGAATATTCTTTACATTACATCTGGGCTTTAAGCACTCTAGAATTTACGAGGTCTGTTGTGGCATATCTTTCTAGAAGCCTGGCCAGGCACATATATAAGGAGATGGTGTTGATGGTGAAAACGAGGTGTTGCTTAGTTGGATTTATGGTTTTAACAGGAATTGTACTTGTGACCTCGTGTTGCATTTATGCCGACATGTTAGTAGCAGTCAGCAGTCAACATCATTACAAGCTTTCATTCCCCTCTCTGAAGGGGAGGGGCGGTCCACCTAGTAGGTTACGCCTACTCTCTGGCGAGGAGAGTTGCAGGGGTAGCAGTCAATTTACTTACTTTACTCGTTTTCATTCCCTACCCTGAAGGGGTGGGGCGGGCCACCTAGAGGGTGACGCCCTCGTTCTGGCCAAGAGTTGCGGGCGGGTTGGGGAGGTTTGATGGATGGGGGAGGTGGGTAGGAGGATGTGAGAAATAGAGGAGATGGTTGGGGGTTGGGCCTTTTTACTGAGCTTTATTGAAAGTGCATTTCCAAAAGTTACAGAGAAGAATTTATAAACATAAACAATATTTTCATTATTAGATGATTTTAAAGAGTATAAGGGGTGTTTTTTAATTTTTTTTTTCTTTTTTTCCTTTTTTCATCCTACGCCTGATGCTATTCAAAATATTGTGCTATAGATACATCTAAGAATAAGGACGTTTGCAATACAAGAATTCGGTGGTTCTAATAGCATGCCGTTCTGAAGTGATTCTGGATCTTGTGCATTACAATAGCAGTCAACTGTTTCAAGGTTGTAAGCTCCATGTGGCATGTGCTTAGTGATAGGCAGTTGTTAAAATGGTGGTTTGTTGATGTTTCCGTAGTGGTGTTATGTTGTGACCTCAGTTAATTAGGTTATGTGTGATTAATGTGAAAATAAGTTCTAAATAAATAAGTGTGCCAACTGGCAGCATTTTGTGTGCGTCTTTGTGGCTACATCAAGCGTTGTGCATTAACGGTTTCGCCGGACTTCAAGAGTTCATAATACACAATACCGCTACCAGAGCGCGCACTGTCTTTCACATTGAAGTCACCACGTTTAAATCGTCTCATGTTCCAATCGATGGAGCGTGTTCATCATATGTTTCTACCAGCAAACGATGACTTTCCACAGCCTTTCTTTCAGTTAAATAAGAAAAGCAATGCGTGCCACAAATGTTCTTTTTCAGGCACAAACGTCGAGATGATCACTGAACGATACAACGCAGACGCTAGTGTTTGGCGGACTCAACTTGTGTGTGTTGGCAGGTTAATGTCAGACGAACAAATTCATACGCTGCGTACTGTTCGCTGGCGCCATCTCTTAGTGAAACCGGAAAAGACTTATGCATACACTGGTAGCTATGGGGCCAGACGAGCCTCGCTGAAACAAGTGATTATGTTTGGAAGTTTATGACCCAAAGAAGTACAAAATATGCAAGCAGATATGCCCTAAAACTAGCTGAATGTGACCTAAAATAAGGTCAAATAGTATTTAAGTATTTTAGGGATAGGCAGCAAGTATTAATGAAATTAAACGTGCCCAAAAGTGATTAGCCATAAAACACGCACATTTAATCATGCAAATAAAGCCACGATAGGTACGTCAAACCTTTATACATTTATTCAGTATCAAAAGGCCTGAGGTGCAGTTCACACCCTGTTTTCCTTTAAAAAAAAATTAAAAGCCCCAAAAGTGGAGTATTGGTATGCTTTTTGGTATCTGTCGGCGTACGTTCGTACAGCGTAACTTTCTCGGAATCATGTCTTGTAAACCTGCTACAAAACTCTTTCGGGAAAGGAAAGAAAGATACATCGACAATTAAAAATACACCGAAATCCGGAGTATTAGCATTAACATAACTTTTGGTAACTGTCAGTGTACGTTGAAATCCAGTGTTTGAATCGAATGCTAGGGGCTTTACGTCGCACCGACATACACAGGTTTTATGGCGACGATGGGATAGGAATGGCCTAGGAGTAGGAAGGAATCGGCCGTGGCCTTAATTAAGGTACAGCCCCAGCATTTGCCTGGTGTGAAAATGGGAAACCACGGAAAACCATCTTCAGGGCTGCCGATAGTGGGATTCGAACCTACTATCTCCCGGATGCAAGCTCACAGCCGCGCGCCTCTACGCGCACAGCCAACTCGCCCGGTCCCAGTGTTTGAAACTCGACGCAGATAACAGGTACTTTGTTAAAAAACGACACCTTAATTTTTGTTTAAGTATAACCAAATATGGCCTTATATCACCAAAATATGACCATGGCAGTAAAAATGGCTGAAATATGCATTTAAATGCAACATAAACTTGCTTTAAACGGGGTCAGGGATCCATCATTCACAGTTATTGTTCAGATTTCGGGTAAAATGACCTCACGGATGAAATGACTTTTCCTTAACATCCGAACCTAAAACTGAACTTAAAATGAGCCTTAGTAAAATCATTTCAGCTCAAGCGAGCCACAGCAAAAGCTTTGGCAGGCTGGAAGTGGCCATCGGGCCGCAGTTTGGGTTGTCCTGCATTAGATGGTGATGATGATTATGGTATTTTTTTAGACCATTCGAAGGATGTTTGTACTGTGACCAAAAGCTGTCGAACCCTTGAGGTCGGTGGTGATGGTGGTAGTGATTGTTTTAAGATTATACTGCTGTCGTAATGCTAATCATACCGGAGGCCTAACTCTTCGGAGAATGTACGTATCGGCAAACGAGTGGAAGGGACCACGAAAACGCTAAAATGAAAGTCTCCTCAGGATTCGTGAGAGTCGGAAGAGAAGAAAATTGACCGATGGATGTCTGGTACATAGAGGAATGCCGGACTCCACTATAGGCCCCGTGGTCATCGCTCCCACGCTACTGCAAGTCGTGCGAATCACCATTGTCAATCCAGTTCCGGTTTCATTTCACGCATTCTGGGATCCTTGACACTCTGGTCGAACTCATTGTACTGTAGATGTTGTGTAAGAATGTGGACAAGTTTATTAAATAATAATGTAATTTGCTTTACATCTCACTAAATAATTTTACGGTTTTCGGAGACGCCGAGGTGCCGGAATTGTGTTCCGCAGGAGTTCTTTTAAGTGCCAGTACACCTACCGACACGAGGTAGCTTTACTGGCAAGTAAGAGTACCTTCAAATACCACCGGACTGAGCCAGGATCGAACCTGCTAAGTTGGGTTCAGATGGCCAGCGGCTGAAGCCATTCGATCCGGTGACACGTTTATTCCTTATCCTTAAAGGAAGCCGACGAGGAAGTAAATATTATATTTCGGGGAAATGTCTGCCCCCCACCTAGTTTGCATAATAGCAGTCGATAATTTTCACTTACTGGAGACCTTGCTCGTAATATGGGGGACCTCCCTCCGGCGCTGACGGAAATAACTGATCAAAATAACAAGTACGGACGGGGAAGTACTTAACTTCATACAAAGCGAGGATTTTCTTTTACCTCGTTCATATCTCGAGTAATTATTTATCAAACCTGGGTCACTGCCTTTGAAATTGTGCATACGAACGAACAGTACCCTCGCGTCTGTAAACAGAGACAATGTAGACCGTTTGCTTTCTGTTGGGTGCCAACATTTGTTAGAACCATAACCGGATAATTTGTAGATAATAATATACTTGACCGCCTCTGTGGTGTCGTGGTTACTGTGATTAGCTGCCACCCCCGGAGGTCCGGGTTCGATTCCCGGCTCTGCCACGAAATTTGAAAAGTGGTACGAGGGCTGGAACGGGGTCCACTCAGCCTCGGGAGGTCAACTGAGTAGAGGTAGGTTCGATGTCCACTTCAGCCATCCTGGAAGTAGTTTTCCGTGGTTTCCCCCACTTCTCCTCCAGGCAAATGCTGGGATGGTACCTAACTTAAGCCACGGCCACTTCCTTCCCTCTTCCTTGTCTATCCCTTCCAATCTTCCCATCCCCCCGCAAGGCCACTGTTCAGCATAGCAGGTGTGGCCATCTGGGCGAGGTACTGATCATCCTCCCCAGTTGTATTCCCCCGACCCAGAGTCTGAAGCTCCAGGACACTGCCCTTGAGGCGGTAGAGGCGGGATCCCTCGCTGTGTCCGAAGGAAAAGCCAACCCTGGAGGGTAAGCAGATTAAGAAAGAAGAAGAAGAAAGAAGAAAGAAATAATATACTTCATATCAGTGTATTCAAAGTGTGGTACGCGGAGTCGTCTCAAGGGGTACGCGAATTTATCGTAGCTTCTAAATCTTTTCAGTGAGCAATTCAGAAAAGAGTTCCGCCTGCTCATTTGCAATAAAAATGTAGTTTTGATGTAGTGGTTTTGTCTACCACTTCAGAGTCCCCTTTCCGGACTATTCGATCTCAAATGTGTCCCCTTGACTAGTCTGGCTCCATGGCTAAATGGTTAGCGTGCTAGCCTTTGGTCACAGGGGTCCCGGGTTCGATTCCCGGCTGGGTCGCGAATTTTAACCGTCATTTGTTCATTTCTCTGGCACGGGGACTGCGTATATGTGTCATCTTAATCATCATTTCATCCTCATCACGACGCGCGAATCATCATTTCATCCTCATCACGACGCGCAGGTCGCCTACGGTAGTCAAATCGAAAGACCTGTACCTGGCGAGTCGAACATGTCTTCAGACACTCCCGGCACTAAAAGCCATACACCATTTCATTTTTACCCCTTGACTAGGTATGTAAAAATGCTTACTCTCTTTGCTCTTTTTAAATTTTTTGTTTCGAAATCCACTCATTATATATATATTAACAAAACATAACAATTAGGAAATATCCCGGTGGCAATGATCACTTACAGTAGTGTGATAATAAAGTTAAAACATAATTACACAACAACAACAACAACTACAACAAGAATACTTCAATATTTTTTTCAATGGGAGTGTATACAGTACAGTAATAATTGTTGCATAAATAATTATACTCCTGTGTGTGTAGATATGTATGTATGTAGGTATGTATGTTCAGTCCTCAGCCCTAAGGCTGGTTGGATTCTCAATAGTTCCGCCATCAGCTGTCATAGATGGCCTAGGCATCACTGAAGAGGCGTACTAGGGAAATCAGGAGTGAGGTAGTTTCCCGTTGCTTTGCTCACCGAACCAGAAGACGCTATTACATATCGGTCTGCCAAACCCACTGAAATTCATGCACCAACCGACCCTATAAGCAACATTCTCACACCAATCAAAACAGGGACTGGCTGCATAAAGAATGGCATTACTAGCATCGCTCATACCTCAGTCACTTTCATAGTGTCAAAGACGAGGATAAGACTGAGACACATCAATAAAATTGCTCTAGCCCATACCAGAAGACATAATGCACTGTAAACACTTGGTCCTGCCAGCAGAGACATGTGTGTATTATCCGCACACTTTATCTTGGTGCATTTGTGTTCGAGGGTGAGGAGTAAGGAGGGAGCTGTCCCGGTATCGATAGTGCTGCCTGGTGCTGCCAAATGAATGAAAATGAAATCTGAATTGAATCGAGAATATGATCGATCGATATGAAATTTCTAAACCATTATCATCTTACGCCAACAACTATGTCACATACACATTATATAACATTATAAAACATTTCTCGATGCGAATCTCGTTCCTAGCATGAATTCTATGCTTTGACTTTGTTGTGTAAACAACAACAGTACTAGTACGTAAAGTGTACGCCAGATGTCGCACAACGATGCTTAAGCGATTCATAGTTTGTGTTTCAAAGGTTGCCAGTACGAATCTCGAAGATCGCCGAGGTCGACCGATTCAGCGCTAGGGTGTAAATGCACCAAGATAAAGTGTGCGGATTATACGTATTTACTGAACCGTTGGTGGTCCAGAAAGAATACCTTCCTTCCTTACCTATCAGCAATTAGCATGAGATCTGTCTCTTGGGTCGTTACGGGCTCTTTGTCACTTGCTGAGGTAAGGTAGGGTTTCATTTTATCGACTCTAGGTACTTAAATGAAAGATCTATTCAAGAACTATTTGTGTTCATTAAAGAAATAACGAGGACAATTTTAGAAATCATCATATAATTTGGACTCATCTGGTCCAATCATCGCAACCATAATTACAACGCAGAGGAGCAGTATACTGGTTTGAGCCTTTGACTTAACTGCCTGATGGGCATCCTTACTAGAAACCCTTGTCACAAATTATGAATGAAGAAAAAGTCTGGAAATCCTTAAATTCGGCTTCCATGTGAGACTGCATGTACCATCATAATGATTCGTGATGGTCCAGCCCTCGTAACACGAACTCTGGACTCTGGGTATAATTAAGGCAAGTCTAATCGGTGTGTGCCACAGAGTGGTTGTACGGCATGGACCCTTAATTGAATCGATGTGACCTGCGACTATGTCATGGACCGACCTCTAATCTTCTAATTTACTTTAAAGTCATTGTGGATGATGACCGCAAGGAAAATGATGCTATAGTGGCATACGGCCTTAATCTAAGTCACTGAGGTTGATGACCCCATGACCATCCAAGTTTCTAAGCTGAAGGCTAAACACAATTAAGTTACATCGGTTGATGACCAAGGTTTCCACTTTACTAATCCCAGCACATTTAATGCTCAATCAATCAAAGTAAACTAATACAACAACAACAACAACGCTCAAAATACTTTGTGGCAGTAAAATCCATTAACTTCGGACATGTCCCCTTAAGCCAAACGATTCCACGTGAGGTGCTCCCACGGCCCCGGCAGCAGCCCCGGTGCTGTGCTGTAGCGCCGGTGAGGTGGTGGGAGAAGGAGGGGAAGTGTCAGAGGCAGAACCACAGATCATGTCAGCGCGCAGCTCACGAAAACAATATTATTTATGACAATATTCTGTGAACACATAAACAATTTATTCTGTACATACATTGCTTTTGCCTTAACGTACATTTAGCGTTTAAGCATCTATTCGTCATGGTTCAAGTCTATTGTTGACATCGTTTTGCGGCAACTAATTTACTAATATTGGGTACAAACGATTTGGCAGTAGAAATTCTAAGTACAGCCTCTAAGACATCAGACAGAGAAGTCCTAGTTCTACATTTATTTAAATTCAGAATTGAAAACATCTGTTCGCATGCATAAGTTGTACCAAACATTGACGTAAATTTTAAGGCAAGTGCATGAAGTCTGCGAAATTCTTTGTAAAAAGAAATTAAATCACCATTGTAGTTGTAGTACCTGTCCTTTAGGATTACGTTACACTGCAGTTTTATCAGCTCTGTTTGGAAATATGATAGCTTTTTCATGACGCGATGAAAATGGGGTCATACTTCAAGTTGAGGTGCCATATCATTCATTTGAATCGGGCCTTCAATTCATCGTGCAAAGTTTGTAACGACGTCTGATAGTCTCCAAGATTTTCGTAAGTAGACAAATGCAATGATTTTAATGAAGCAAAATTGTCAAAATTTCCGGCTTTATGCTGACTTATCAATAAGAAACTCCGCATTTTGAAACATTAATTCTCTCACACATGGTGCTAATCAATGTGTTTTTCCCTTGCAATGAAATATTTAAAGCATTCAAATAAGACGTTATGTCAGCCAAGAAAGTGAGGTCAGCTACCCATTGTTTATTCTGCAAAGTTGGTTGTAGAGAACCTTTCATCTCCATGAAGAGAGTAATTTCTAGAATTATTGCAAAGAAGTTTGCTAGCACTTTCGCGCAACTTAATCAGCGCACATTACAATAAAAGGGAATGTCGCTACATTCTGCCTCGAGATCTTTTAAAAATTCTTTGAACTGCCGATGGTTCAAACCTTGCTTTCTGTAGAAATGTACACATTTTAACACAGTCTTCAAAATAGATTTAAGGTTGCGAAAGTTTTTTGCATATAATTGTTCTTAATGTAAAACGATGTACTGTGTGGAATAGGTGCGGAAGGAGGAGAACGGTGCTGCTGAGTGCAGCGCTAGTGCGTCCCAGTACTAAGTGCTCGAGTTAGAAAGGCCTGCCTTAAGCGTTACGTTACTATTTGAACTTTCCCAGAAAAATAAACTAAGATTTCCAGAATACATTTTCAAGTTATTTACTTGGTTTTAAGTTATTTCACGAATACCGGTACGGTTTCCACTGAGTTTAATAATTTAATAAATTTAAATGATTTTAGGAATCTTATTTAACAACAAATTCTATCTCCGCGGACGAATGGTTTCTTTAAAAAGTCCCTACTCAAATTCTGACGTAATTATTTGTAATTCCATTATAAGATGTATCGTCGTTTGTTATCGTGCTGCTGGAATAAAATTTACATCGTTTATTTCCAGTATTATATCTTGTTTTATGACATCACATTATCAGTTTAATCTAACACTAGCAATTATTAATACATGGACAACCCTAATAACTTAAGTACAAAAAATCTGCATAAGTAACTCGTCGTAAAATGTAAGCCAATTACTATGTCATATCCCACCATGACATTTTCATAAAGCTTTGTGCACCCCTCAAAAACAAATCAATACTACCAACACTCTATTTTTGGACACCCTGGAATGGGGTGACTTCGCTCATTATATACGTAGTCTAACTTCGTGGTTTTAAATATACATTCAGATCTCGGTTAAACAAATTAACATTATCTAATAACCTACACGTTACTCCCGGATGAAAATTTCAACTAGTTCTTGCAAATTTACGATCTCCATTCTAAAGAATACCATCCCATTTTCAATACGTAACATGTTTGCAAAGTTAAAAACTGGTTTGATAGAAGGCAGTTTGTGTTTAGGAAAGGTTATTCCACTGAAGCCCAACTTGTAGGATTCCAGCAAGATACAGCAGATATCCTGGATTCAGGAGGTCAATTGGACTGTATGGCGATTGACCTGTCTAAGGCATTTGATAGGGTAGATCATGGGAGACTACTGTCCAAAATGAGTGCAATTGGACTTGACAAAAGAGTGACTGAATGGGTGACTCTGTTTCTAGAAAATAGAACTCAAAGAATTAGAGTAGGTGAAGCTTTATCTGTCCCTGTAAAAAATTAAGAGGGGAATTCCTCAAGGCAGTATTATTGGACCTTTATGTTTTCTTATATATATCAATGATATGTGTAAGGAAGTGGAATCAGAGATAAGGCTTTTCGCAGATTGTTATTTTCTATACAGTAATAAGTTGCAAGATTGTGAGCAACTGCAAAATGACCTCGATAATGTGAGATGGACAGTAGGCAATGGTATGATGATAAACGAGGTGGGTTAAAAGTCAGGTTGTGAGTTTCACAAATAGGAGAAGTCCTCTCAGTTTTAATTACTGCGTTGATGGGGTGAAAGTTCTCTTTGGGGATTATTGTAAATACCTAGGTATTAATATAAGGAAAGATCTTCATTGGGTAAATCACATAAATATGATTGTAAATAAAGGGTACAGAGCTATGCACATGATTATGAGAGTATTTAGGGGGTTTAGTAAGGATGTAAAAGGAGAGAGCATATTTGTCTCTGGTGAGACCCCAACTAGAGGATGGTTCCAGTGTATGGGACCCTCACCAGGATTACTTGATTCAGGAACTGGAAAAAATCGAAAGAAAGCAGCTCGATTTGTTCTGGGCGATTTCCGACAAAAGAGTAGCGTTACAAAAATGTTGAAAATGTTTGGGCTGGGAAGACTTGGGAGAAAGGAGACGAGCTGCTCGACTAAGTGGTATGTTCCGAGCTGTCATTGGAGAGATGGCGTGGGAGGACATCAGTAGACGATTAAGTTTGGATGGTGTCTTTAAATGTAGGAAAGATCACAATATGAAGATAAAGTTGGAATTAAAGAGGACAAATTGGGGCAAATATTCGTTTACAGGAAGGGGAGTTAGGGATTGGAATAACTTACCAAGAGAGATGTTCAATAAATTTCCAATTTCTTTGCAATCATTTAAGAATAGGCTAGGAAAACACCTGATAGGGAATCTGCCACCTGGGCGACTGCCCTAAATGCAGATCAGTAGTGATTGATTGAACCCTATATGGAGGGATGTAATCACTATTGCGCATTTCTGTGGTGATTGGTAGTGTTGTGTGTTGTCTGAATACAAAGGGGAAAGTGTGGCGACAAACACAAACACCCAGTCCCCGGGGCAGAAGAATTAATCACAGGCGATTAAAATCCCCGACCCAGCTGGGCATCGATCCCGGGACCCTCTGAATCGAAGTCCTCAACGCCGACCATTCAGCCAATGAGTCGGATATGTTTTCTTTTATAAATTAGAATATTATATACACACCTTTTTGTTCTGTACCTTTTCCGATACAGTGAAAAATACGGGAAATAACAGGAGTGGTCATGTGAAAATTCAAAGGGTGTAATAATAATGACGTGTGGCTTCCGGAGGTGCAGGTCTTTCGAGTTGACGCCGCATAGGCGACCTGCATGTCAGTGAGGATGGGGCCCTATCTGAGATGAAATCTAATGCTGAAGATGTCACAAATACCCAGCCCCCGAGCCATAAGAATTAACTAATGAAAGTCAAATCACCGACCGGACCGGGAATCGAACTCGGGACCCCTTAGACCAAAGGCCAGCATGATAACCATTTACCCACAGAGCCGGACTTTAAGGGGATGGGGGTGGTGGTGATTGTTTTAAGAGAAAGTACAACTGGGCAACCCCCTCTGTGGAGGGGGGCGGTAGAGTAACACCCACAGTATCTCCTACCTGCCGTAAGAGGCGACTTAAAGGGGCCCTGGGGCTCGGAAGTTGGGAGCGTGCGTTGGCGACCACGGGGCCCTTTGCTAAGTCTTGGTATTGGTTCCATTTAATTGTGCCAGGCTCCTCACCTTCAACTATTCTGTTCGATCTCCCTTAACCAACTGTTGTTCTTTTCGACCCCGACGGTATTAGGTTTTCGAGGCCTAGGGAGTCTTTCATTTTCACGCCCTTCGTGGCCCTTGTCTTTATTTCACCAAGTGTTGGGTCCGTTCCATTTATTCCTCTGATAAGTGTTAGAGATGGTTGCCCAGTTGTACTTCCTCTTAAGGGCCAGTATTATAATAGAGGTTTAAACTGTTGGTTCAGTTTAAGCTTCGGTTTATCTGTTAGTCGCGTATTATAAAACTTAATCTTAAGTTTAACTAGGGATTAATTTTACTGCCACTCATCTACCGTTTACGCTGAAGTTTAAGAATACATAACCTTATAACATGGCAGAACGAATGGATCTCGAATATACTTTTGAGGTGTTTGAAGAAATACTAAGCGATGACGAAGAAGTGGTTCAAATTATTGAACTACCACGGGCACTACGAGTTTTCCGAGCAAGGGGACGTCACTTTCATATATGGAACGAAAAATAATTTTTAAATAGGTTTAGGCTTACAAAACAGACTTTCATAACCCTATTTCAACAAATTGGTGCTAGAAGAAAACATGGAACGAAAAGGTAAGAATGTAAACATGTTTTGAACTGTTTGAATGCCAAAAGTGTAAATTTTAGAAAATAAAGTAACTTCCTTCTATTTCAGAAATCGTACTGTAGAACCCCTCAGTCGGCTACTAATAGCATTGCGGTTTTATGCCTCCCGAAATCTGTTTATTACAATGGGAGATGTCGGAGGAATTCTTAAGGCCACTGTTTCACGGACTATATAAATATTTCTGTACTAATTGCACAAGCAATTCTATTTCCTTACAAGTAAAATTAGGACAACGTCTGTTGCTTTTACTCGCCATTTTACCTACAAGAAGTAAACAAAACATTATCGATAGTCTTCTTTTCTTGCATGTCACATCAAAACATTATCGACAGTCATCTTTTCTCGCAAGCCACTGCTACCAAGATCGTATATTTCCTTCTTCACCTCAGTTTAACTTAGGCCGGTCATTATAAGACTCAACATCGGTTTAAACTCAAGTTAAAGTTTAACTCAATCTTCAGTTTAAACCCTCATTATAATACCGGCCCCAAAACAGTTATCATCACCACTACACACACACATCACTCTGTAAGTTTAAGAGCCGATAACTGATTCTATGGGAAGTTACTATGGAGATCACCTGGGCATAGTTTTGAATGCTTACTACTACTACTACTACTACTACTACTACTACTACCACCACCACCGTGCGCAGACATTTCAATTTGTCGCCATTTAGGTTGCCTGTTAGACCGTTTCGACATTCCGTTGTACTCTGCCAGATGGCAAAGTAAGCTAGATTTCTGTTGAGCGATCTATACCTGAATTTTGAATATTTTTGTCGACTAAACACCAAATGTATCACTAGGGATCCTTTAAATTCGAGCATCATACGACAATAAGTGTCCATTGGACATTTTTACCGACCTTCAAACATCAGACTACCTGTGCAGGGGTTGAACCCGTGATCTTGGCTACCGGAGGCCGACAAAGGGTACTACAACTACTACTACGTTACTACATCATATTGGGACGTTGTTCAAGACTCACAGCGAGATGTTTCGCACAGTCATCAGGCACTGTGTGTGCGGTTTGATTTCATCTGGCGCCAGTTATCTGAGCGAGACAGAGCTGGCGTATCCAAAAGTGACGAGTCATTACTTAAACAACTGATGGAGAAGATTGTTACAGCTCAAGACGCTGAACAAACGTATAACTCGTTACTTGTTCCTACCGCTCTTTTTCTACTCTAACCAGTGAGCTTTGTTGATTAATTGCGTCTTACTACTGCAGACATCGCACTTGGCTCCCGAGGATTTAACGCCACTCAGTTTCCTTCTACAGGTCATTCCGTGTTAAGAAAATAGTACTGCTCTTATGGATCTACAAGGAGAGAACACCCCCCTCCCCCTCTTAGACAGCCGTAGTTCCTCGTGATTAAGGAATATTATAATGCATTATGAAAGAAAGGAAAAGGGTGAGGCAGTTTTTTGCCCGTCATTTATTAAAATAACTATTTAACATTCTCTGTTTCGTAAAATATATTGGCACGGAGAAAGCACAATGGCGGCAAAAGTTATCGCTTTGTTGCCTTCCTTTATTTTCCTTCCCAATTGCTCTGGGTACATGTACCGCGTAATCCGTAAGGTTGTGAATCGCCGGCATCTTATCACTGTTACAGTGAAGTCATCAATTTATTTCTGTGTTTGTTTCTTCCCTAATATTCCTCGAACCTACTACGCTGGCGTAGTCCGCACCATGACAAATGCCATGGTTCTACTTTCCTAGTGATAAGTACCATTATGATGGGCCGATTACTTAGATTTTGGACCCCTTTAGACTGCACGTGTATAATCGATTCAATATTGTGCCTTAGAAGCAGTCCCTTGGTCAGTAATACTATTGTTTTACGCCAGTTTCTGTGAATATGAGGCACTGAGGGTCGGATCCACTGATTATTTTAAATTCATATCCATCCATTCATTCTTCGTCCTCACGTTTTGAATTCTGGTCAGTGGAGGATTTTGGACTTTTAATTTGTCATTACATTTCGTCTCATATCGTACCATTAGGGGCCGATGACCTAGATGTTAGAACCATTTAAACAACAAGCATCGTCATCATCATCATTATTTTCCCTAATATTCTCGCACTGTACAGCAGTTGTTACGGAAGCTTTTGATGCTGTGTTGTGCAGCGATACGGTACATCACGGCATGAGTTGAACTGATACAGAAATTCGCTATGATTTTTATCTGTACTTGGTCTTGTAATTTAGCTGTTGTTCCTTAAGTACATTTTATTTTTTTCACAAGCGCGTTTATTTTTTACCATTCTTTTCGTGGGGCGATACGACGGCAGAGTAGTAGACGTTGCCTGGGGAAATTTATTAAATACAATTAAATGCATTCCCCAACCCCGATCCTGTAAACAATATCGGTTTGTCTATTTTCTTCCCAGTTTGCTTTAAAGATCATTAATGACTTCTTGTATGTGCAGTATTTACCCTTCTTGCTGTAAAAAACTAAATAAGCCCCCTCCCCTCTAAAATACCTGTACCCTAGATTTCATAAAAATAATTTGCAGATTAGTTTCTTCCCCCTCTTATCTTGAAATTTGATGCTGAGTTTCACAATTATATGTACCGCCGTTCTCCCGTGATGCTGTTGAGCAGAGCCACTCGAGATGGCAACCCTTTTAGTCTCCTCTTATGACAGGCTGCGGTTAACGTCGATGTATTCTATGGCCACCAGTTACTACTGTCTGACCTCGCTAGATCTCTCCGTGTCTTTATAATTCTTACACTTTATTTTATACTATCGTTTACCCACGACTTCGCATACTTGCATTTCTTTCCATTTTGATATCAATTTCAGTCAGTAATAGCTCGCGCCTAATTTCCCGTGAGATAACAGTCGTGATTCAGCGCTCCATGCGAACAGTATGGGAAGCTTGTCAGTACGAGCCTGGATGGTGAAAATGACACGTCCCTTTCCGCACTCTTCCTTCGATACTGCGCAAGTAGGAGGGTGAACCTTTCGTCCCACCTAGCTTCCTTGCTCTCAGATCTGAATCTGCCGTAGAAGGACTTGTGATTGATTGACCCTTTCACACCAGATATTTTTCTGGTTACTGACAAATTAATGGCACTCTCCAAGGTACTAAATTAGGTGTCAAAAACACACAAGTACAACAGTTTGCCTAAAACCTTGACTTATTCAATTTTTACATTATGTCCTTTCCAATGGACAAATAGACTCAAGCGGTGCAAATCATTCCTTATGACGTTCTTAAAGCAATTCCCACCTTAAACAAAACTTACTGCAGATTACGTTTTTTCACACAGCCAAGCATTTACCTTTTTTTTTCCCATCATATTTCTGGTGCAGGACGAAATTCTGTTCTTATTCTCGTGATTCATCGCTCCTTGGTCTACAGCATTTCCTTCTATTTTCTTTTATTTGCGAGTTGACTCCGCCGTAGAAGCACGTGTGATTTCTTAAACCCTTCCTAAAGTTTTTTTAAAAGTATTTTATTTCGTATGGCTATTTCTAGTAGATGCCTTCGCTGGCGGGACCTTGTGTTCACAGTGCACTATGTCTTCTGGTATGGGCTAGAGCAATCTTGTTACTTTCATTGATCTGTCCCAGCTTTATCCTTGGCTTTGACAAAATGAAAGTGACTGAGGTATGAGTGATGCTAGTAATGCCATTCCTTCTGCAGCCAGTCCCTGCTATGAATTGTGTGAAAATATTGCTCATAGGGTCGGTTGGTGCATGCATTTCAGTGGGCTTGGCGGTGAGGAAAGCAACGGGAAACTACCTCACTCCTCATTTCCCTAGTACGTCTCTTCAGTGATGCCTAGGCCATCTATGACAGCTGATGGCGGAGCTGTTGAGGATCCAAGCAGCCTTCGGGCTGAGGACTATACATACATACATACATACATACATACATACATTTCTAGTAGAGTGCAGCCCTTGTAAGGCAGACCCTCCGATGGGGGTGGGCGGCATCTGCCATGCGTAGGTAACTGCGTGTTATTGTGTTGGAGGATAGTGTTGTGTGTGGTGTGTGAGTTGCAGTGAGTTGCACAAACACCCATTCCCCGAGCCGAGGAAATTAACCATTTAAGGTTAAAATCTCCGACCCGGCCGGGAATCGAACCCGGTACCCTCACGCTAACCATTTTGCCATGGAGCTGGACACTTCCTAAAGTGCTAACTAATCACTTCGATAGTCTGTTCTATATGCAACAGTGGTTATATGCAAGAGGTAGGGACCGAACGGGATATCGCGGAAACTGGAAACTTTTAGATTATTTAAATGGCCACTGGTTGGAGAATGGTTACACACACGTTAAAGAGTGGAAGTGGAGATTAAAAGGCGATGGAAATCGGGGTGTATAAAAGCAGAGGGAGAGATTTAAGAATAGCACAGAAAGAGAGCTGTCTTCCATGGAAAAGAGAGATCGTCGTGAAATTTCAGTAGCGTACTTCCAATAAAAGATTATAAGGTCTTCAGACTATTAAGACAAAGTGAGAATATTCCATAGAATATAAAAATGAGGAACAATGAAATACAGGTTAAGAAGGGTGGAGAAGAAGAGAATCGAAGTTGGCATGAAGAGACAAGAAAATATAAGATGTAGGGAAAGAAGATGTGGAAAAAGAGAGTAGGTAAAAATCAATGGGGAGGGGAACGAGATAAAAAAAAATTGAGGTAACGGTCCACAAAGACAAGTTCAGGTCTACACATACAATGACTAATGTGACGGGGTGCTACTTACTGGGCGAGACGTGCTTCAGTAGCACTTGTTACATTATGGCATCATCGTCGGTTTCCTTACAACTGCATAACCTTAGCTGGTGCTATTTGAGGATCCAGTCAGCCTTCGGGCTCAAGACCAGACAAAAAAATTTCCTGCAGTTTCTCTCTTTCACGTGGTTTATTCCTAAAATATATACAAATTTCATATGGTCTACTAGTAATAATGTTATTAGCCTTACATCTAACCAATATTCTTCCGGTTTTCGAGACGTCCAGGTGCCGGATTTTCGTCCCTCAGGAGTTAATTTACTTGATAAGCTACCGACACGACGTTGGCGTATTTGAGCACCTTAAATACTATGGAACTGAGTCGGGTTGGGTTCTGAAGGACGCGCTCTACCGTCTGAGTTACTAAGCCTTGTTCGACAAGTTTGCAAGTAGGGCAGCAGCTGTGAGCTTTGAAGCTTTTAATTTAAATCTTGGAAGAAATGGATATAACCTTTCTCGTACTGACCCTACTTTTGGGGCGTTAATCAGATAGTCAAACTTGTACCATTATTATAACACTAAGAACTTCAAGACAAAGTATTCCCTCCCACTTATTGCAGATTTGGGACTGCGTAACCTTTTAGCAGGTGGCTGTGATTAAAAGCTTTGTCTTGGTAGATTTGTAGTTTTGTATAACACATAGTAAAATATACAAATGAAGACGCATTTAATAATATAAAGTCATTAAAAGCAAACTAATATAATTTCGGTACATATTATAAACGCAATCAAACAAAGATACGAAGTGATTTAAGCACACTGTCACAGTGTAATCATAATGAAGTGGCATCATTTTCACAAACTGTAATAGCGAATAACTCCCATTTTAGTACTTTCCAAATTGACTTTTCTAAAAACTCAATTTACTTACGGATATGAAGGAAATGTTTGAAAGGTACATTTATGCTGTTGCACTTGACATAGGAATCGGTTTTAAGGCCAGTTAGGGCTTTTGTTAAAGTGGCTGTGGGTAGTAGAAAGCATTGGTGACGTGTGAATGAAAGGACTGGGAAACACTTGTGGTTTTGGTCCAGGCCACAAAAGAATTAGCACACATTATCGGTGGAAAATAAGGGAATGTTCACGCCACATGGTGATGAGACGGGTTCATGATTTAACAAAACAAACTTCGAACAGTGACGAGACAGGCTATTTTGTTTACGTTTGTGAACGGATTGGGGACGAGATATGCAACACCGCTGGAAGAAATAATACTACGCTAATTTGGAGATCACGATAGCTATCCGTATTGTACCATCAACTAAATGTTAATTTTCAAGACATCACTTAACAAAGTACGGCTGAAATGGTAACAGCTCATAATCCAACCAATCAACTTGTTTTCTGTTATCGGCCAAAAACCCGACAATTGATAAAGTAGGTTTAGGTTTTCCACAGAAGGATATTGTGGTCAGGAATGGTAAAGCTTAGAGAATCTCTGTACTCAATAGATAACGATGTTTGTTCAAGGAAATTCAGAAGTTGGATTGTGGTATCAGGTGAAATATTTATCTCCTTTATAAAAAACAAAGTGATATCTTTAATGACTTCTTTGTCATCCATGCGAACGTTTATCAACATTTGAGAAACCGCGACCCTGTAAATTCTTTTTCTATAATAAATTTACTCGTAAATACGTTTCCTTTTAAATGAATCATACAACAGATATATTAATAATTAAGTATGGGCGCAATCTTAAAAAGTACTTATTAATTCGATGAAAACGGTGTGACATGTTGATAAATAAAATTATTTATATACTGTATATACGGTTTAATGTCATTTGCTAGCATGTTACGGTTTCTTCAAGCTAATCGCTTTTCTCAAAACAAAAGTTTATATTGCTTCAGTGCACATTTTCCTAAAAGCACTTTTCACTCAGTCATAATTCACAGTGTAATTCTTACCAAACATGCAGGGTGTTCCAGGAGGAATGGTCAGTATTCAGGGAGATGACAGGAACAATCATTTGAAGTTTCTTTTTGCTTTACGTCGCACCGACACAGATAGACAGTGGGATAGGAAACGCCTAGGAATGGGAAGGAAGCAGACGTGGCCTTCAGTAAGGTACAGCCCCAGCATTTGCCTGGTGTGAATATGGGAAACCACAGAAAACCATCTTCAGGGTGGCCGATAGTGGTGTTCGAATCCACTCTCTCCCGGATGCAAGCTCACAGCTGTGTACCCCTAACCGCACGGCCAACTCGCCCGGTATCATTTGAAGTAAAAAACTTCACATGGACATATGACCTATTCCGAATGTTTTGCGACATAGAACACATTTAATGTACATTTGTTTTTGGGCTAGTGGCGCACACGTATGTGTCTTACCCACCTAACCTCTTTGACGTTTTATTCTATCCCTAGCTAACTCGTTGCTTTCAACCTCTTTGCTCGGGGCGTCTTCTGCCATTAAACTAGCCCGTTGAACGCGCTGTTGCCCATGGTGAGTTGTGAGCGAAGGAGTACGAGGGATTGAGTGTGTCGGAGAGACGCATCGGTTAACTGTGTTTGTACACGCGCTGGCTAAAATGCTACACGTCTACACTAATGAAGATGCAGATATGGTGTATGTTCACGGTTTCTGCGATGGCAGTGCTCCTGCTGCTGTCCAGAAATACCGTCGGTGCTTTCCGACACGTTGAATTCCTGATCATAGAGTGTTTAACAGAGTTTTCAGCACATTGCGTGAAACAGGTAGTCTTCCATGCTTCCATTTTTCTTCTGAACATGTAGTTCACCAACATGTGCAGGAACAATACATCCTATTACTATGGTCGTAATTTTGAAAGATGCATTCTGACATTTCTTAGTGGGAGATCCGTTTAGTGCCTACCTGGGTGGGAAGAAGGGAGTAGGGGGTATGATTGCCATGGAAACGTGGGCATGTCCACTGCGGTTGCCATGGAGATAAGCCTGCTGGCCGAGTCGCGTTGCTTGGAGTTCCCAAACCTCTCACTTCTGAGCGGTCTGAACGAACGAACGAACGAACAATTGAGCCGGAAACGAGGGAGAAGGAGAACGGAATGCAGGGATGTTGCAACACCGTGCAATGGCACTTGCAAATCTCCTTCCTCCAGCCCTATCTGTCAGAATGCTTCTGTAAATATTACGTGTATAGCACGTATAGCGCGGCGACTTTCTGCACGTAACAATGTCCCATGAATACGTGTATGGCGAACATTACATGCAGAAAACTTGTACCTATTTCAAAACGTCAGATAGGTTGGCTGAGTAAGACGCGTAGGGGCGTGCCACTAGCCCAAAAGCAAATGTATATTAAATGTGTTGTGTTCCGAATAGGGCTTATGTCCATATGATGCTTCTTACTTCAAATGATCGTTTCTGACATATCCCTGAATATTGACCATTCCTCCTGGAACAACCCGTATGAAAGGAGATCAAATGAAAACGGAACAGGGGTCATAGAATGAAATCCACAAGGTTTATTTCAGAAGTAATCTCCAAAGTTACAAAAGCACCGTTTCACCAAGCGGCGAAAACTATTCTCGTAGGTCTCCTTCGTCTGAGAATGGAACCAGTTGCGAACATTGTCCATGACTTCATTGTCCGAGTTGAAGTGCAGGCCCTTCATTGCCTTCTCCAACGGACCAAAGAGATGGAAGACGCAGGCTGCACGGTGGGTGTTCCAAACACAGTTCATCCAAATATCGCCATGTGTTCTGTGTAACAGCTGCCGTATGTGGCCACGCGTTGTCGTGCAGCAGAACTCCTGCAACTGCAATTATGATAAGCATTAGAAATACAAAAGCGAAATTAAAAAGAAAATGACTCAGGGCGCAAGAACGAATTAGATAAAGTACTATCAATTATAATATGTACAAAGTTGAGGACAGATTCCCCGATTACTGCAGAACTTTCGGCTGTATTTTAAAATCTGTTCCTGGATAAATAATCAGAAATACAATTTCTTAGAGTTTTTGTTATTTATTATGTGTGCGAAAGGGAAAATCTGCCGTTGTAAGATGCGGATTGGTAAAAATTACAATAGGAGTAAAATACATTGGGCAGAATGCCATTGGAAAAAGCGTTTCGGGAAGTCTGTCTTTGGGTAAATCGAATTGGGAAAAGTCTCCGAGAATCGCCACAGAAGTCAGCTGAGGATTCGCCGCCCATTGTTGTCGACTTGCAGGCAATTGTTATGGCCGATCATAAACAACGGCATACTCTTTCTCGGCTGTTGAAGAATTCTATGTCTGATGATTCCAGAGCATTCAGAAATAACTGGCTCAATCACCGACATGTGCTCCACAGATGTTATTTAGTTACATTTTAGAATTCATAGTTTAGAGACGACGTGGTCTGCAGTTTTCGAAATAACCACGAAAATTATTCTTCGGAGGTTAAGTTACAGAAAAGTTATATCCGACCGATTTTAAAGGGTATTCACCTTACGAGATCCACTGCCGACACCTTTGCCGCCACCACCAGCCGTGTTAAAGGCGAGATTTCTAGAAAGAATGTCAGGAATAAACACCTTCTCGATTGGTATCGGCTGTCCTGCTGAAGAAAAGCTTTCTCATGGACAGTTTCAGACTCAGTCTACAAGTACCATTTACGCCCTAAGCTACAAAACTACTCCAGTGAAGAATGGGCCCGAGCCAGGCAATGCGCAGAGCTATCACGAGGCTTGCTATATACTATTTCCATCACCAACTCTGTGTGAAAACGAGTTACCATGAATCCAGTGTACAATGTGTGTGCAAATTGTGCGTCAAGAGCTGCAAACGCTTACATTTCCCCATATGCTCGAAAATACTCTCAGGACAGTAAAGGACAATCACTAAACCTTCTGCACATTCGTGCATATTTCCTTTAAGTTACATTATTATTATTATTATTATTATTATTATTATTTGTATCAATTTAGGAAGGCTCGGCTTGTGCCGGTAACATAATGGGCTGACTCGGCCTAAGCAAGGAGTCACCCTCTTGATTATGAAACTACAGGTACATATATGTACAAATATTTACAACAGAAATAATTACAACATATACATTTATACAATAAATACAAACAACTTCAGACTTCTTATGTCCCCGTTTTGGGAATCTGTTCTTCAGTATTACTGGAACTGCGACCTGGAACTTCATGCTGTTTGGCGTGAGTCAGAGGAAAAGTCGTTCCTAGGAACTTTCTCACAATGTGGCAGGTGCTCAGGAGGGTGGCTTTCTGTAGTTCTACGTATGTGTGATGATGCAGGTTTAATGCGGCCAGAGAGCTGTGCAAGCATTTTGGAATAACACCGGTACATGATATTACTATTGGAACTGTGGTGACTGATTCTAGTTTCCACAGGCGTTGCATTTCTATTGCCAGTTCTGTGTATTTTGATATCTTTGTGGCTATTGTTGTTTGCAGATTGGAGGTATTTGGACAAGCAATTTCTATAAGGGATGCGGATCTTTTTGATTTGTCGATTAGAATAATATCTGGCCTATTGTTGCTGAGCGTGACATCGGTTATGACTTCTCGGTCCCATAGTAGTTTATATGAAGAGTTTTCGAGAATGGGTGGAGGTGTATATTTCCAATATGCAGTTGATGACTGAAGAAATCCACATTTTACAGAAAGTTTCAGGTGAATGATTTTTGCTACCTGATCATGTCGGTGCTTATAATCGGTGTTGGCCAAGTGTGGGCAACCAGAGATGACGTGCTGTATGCTCTCTGTAGTTCTGGAACAGCGGCGGCAGTTGTCTGAGACAACTGTTGGATCCTTCATGATAAATCTACGGTAGTTCCGTGTAGCAATTACTTGATCTTGGATGGCCAGAACAAATCCTTCTGTTTCTGGGAAAAGACCGGAGTAGGTCAACCAAGCGTGCGACGCAGATTTGTCGATATGAGGTTGATCCAGTTCATGGGGGTATTTCCCGTGAAGAGTTTTTGCTTCCACATGGCCATATTCATCTCTTTTGTAGGTGGGGTAGAAACAGGCATTTCTGGCGACGACAGATTGAGAGGTGTATAGTTTATATCGGCTCTGCAAACAGCATGATGAAGACATGATGTATCAGATCTCGAGTGGAAATATTCTCTTAGACTTGATATCAGATTGCTATGTAAATTGACAATGGATAAGAAGCCCCTACCACCTTCTGATCTCGGGAGTGTAAGACGTTCGGTTGCAGATTTAGGATGGTGCATATGGTACCGGGTGAGTGAAACTGCTGTTTTATTATTATTATTATTATTATTATTATTATTATTATTATTATTATTATTATTATTATTAGCGAATTCTCCCAGTATTGAAGACTTTAAGCAAATAACTCAATTAATTCTTCTGTGGGTTGTTCTTGTTGTTCCAGTAGGCTTGTTTATGTTCTGCCGACCACTTTCGTCTATACTCTTTTTGAAGTGGTGCTCTGATGTAGCTTCCTAATTGTTTGCTTTGTGTCTAAAGATGCCTTTTTCTAGAATGTCTGTTGAACATATGTTTGCGTGTTTGAGGTCCTATCGAAGTTCATTAATCCAGGGTGTTGAGTTCTTAAGCGAGGTTACATAATCCTTTTTGTTAATCGATTTTCTGGTAATCTAGTGAGATGACCGAAGAATTTCATTCGTCTGTTCCTAATATCATTGTCGATGTTTGAGAACTTTTCTTTTTACATGTAACTAATCTCATTTTTAGGTCCGTATTGAACTATGCTATGATATATTAACAATTTGTTGGTTATTTTGATCCACCTTTTGAATACAAATTACAGTTTGTGTTGTTAAGTTGTAACAACAATCCAAATATGACAAACCTTGAAACAATTGTATAGGCTGATGATGCTTATGAATAAAAGCGAAACATGTCCCGGTAAATTAGTGTTGTAACATTACAACTTAACAACACAAACTGTAATTTGTATTGAAAAGGTGGATCAAAATAACCAACAAATTGTTAATATATCATAAATTTTCTTTTGTTTTGATTGATTGTAAACTGTAACCGTCTTGGGTGTATCTTGCTCCTAAGATTTTCCTAAGGGTCTTCCTCTCTCTTTTTTTCTGATTTCTTCAAGTTCTTGTTTTCTGTGGATTGCCAGTGTTTCACATGCGTAAAGGACTGTTGGTTTTATGACTGTGTTGTAATGCCAAATGTTTGTATGTCTTGACATGGATTTTTGTTGTTTAATTTTTTGGAGACGAGTTTGTTGTGAGTTCTTTTCAAGGCCTGTCTGTTCGATAAATTCTCCGGGATCCTGTCATTTGTATCATATTTGTTCTCAGGCTCTTGATATGTCTTTAAACATAAGAATTTAGTTTTCTCCAACGATATCTGTAGTCCCACCTTTTCTGCACTTTCTTTAAGTATCCCGAGCTGTTTAACGGCAGTCCCCTCATCCTTTGTTAGTTTCGCAATTAATTTGAAAAAGTGAGGTGTAGTATGTACAGGTTATCTGTGGGAAAGTCCAGTCGGATTGGCTTCCGAAACTAACATTTCTTGTTCTTTCTCCTATTCTTCCATAACCTTGTCTAGGATGACGTCGAACAGAATAGGAGAGAGTCCATCGCCTTGTCTTACGCCTGTTTGAAAGTCGAAGGGTTCTGAGATTTCCCCCTCAAATTTTACTTTAGATTTCGTGCCAGTCAGTGTTTGTTTTATGAGCTATCGTGTTTTGGGATCTGGTCCCCTATCATCTTCTAGAATTTGGAACAATGAGGGCCTGTCGATCGAATCATGAGCCTTTTTGAAATCTACAAATGTGCATTCGAGGGGTTTTTGGTTTGAGTATTACTTTGAGGTTAAAAATTTGTTCGGGGCATGACCTAATTGGTCTGAATCCTGCTTGATATTCAGCTAATTTGGGTTCTAATTGCTTTTGTGTTCTTTGTAGGTGACAGGTATTATAATTATTTACATCTGATTTGTCACCTTTTTAAAGTAGTGGATGGATTAGAGCAAACTTCGAGTCATCCGGGAGCTTTTCAGTTTGCCAAATGTTTTGAATTATTTGTGTCATTTCTTTGAGTGAATTTGGGCCTATTCTTTTTCATAAGTTCACGTAAAATTCCGCCCTCCCGTGATGCTTTGTTGTTTTTAATTTTCTTGATATGTGAATAAATTTCTTCTTGTGTTGGTGACGAATTTTCTAGTGTGATTTCTGGCTGTATTTTCGGGAATCTCTCTGTAGGTTCTGGACAACTTAAAAACTTGAAAAATACGTGGGTAGTTCCCGGCAGTTTTTTATTTAAGGCCAGTTTACCATCTTTTTTCAAAGCAAAGGTTCTGTGGAGGAAACCCTTTAATTTCGTTCGCGAAGGTCTTGTAAAAATCGTGTGTGTTGTAATTTTTGAGATCGTCTTCAGTTGACTTCAATTGATCGTAGACCCTTTTCCGTTTATTTTGTCTTAGAATCTTAGATGCTTGTTTTTGAACTTTGAAGAATCTCTTCTGATTTGTTGCAATTGTAGTTTTGAAAGCATTTTTCCTTTCTTCTAGTGCGCTCTCACATTCTTGATTCCACCAAGGGTGTTTTGGTTTCTTGTGAAGAGGGATGAGATCTTTCGCCGTTTTGATGATCTTAGTTTGAAATTTCTCCCAATTCTGTGCAGGTTGTTCTTCCCATTCTTCTGTTATTTTGGAGTCTTTAATTTTGATTTTGTGCAAATAACCTCAGCCTTTGTGGGTGGGGTTAACTTTCAATAAGTAACCAGGGGAACCTGACCCTAACAGAGCGTGTCCCCAAGTGGCGGATAGGGGACCTCTACAGTACAACCCGCGGACCAACAGGTAGCCCAATTCCCGGGGGCTTTAAAATACTGTAACACACTCTCTCCAGGGGTCATAAATATGGAGGGCCCTTGCCCTGTGTTATGGGTGAAGACCTCAACGGCATCTACGGCGGAGAAATGGACTTCGGTACGGTGGAGATGGTGGAAGGGACAAACCTGTAGCGTCTGTACTCCAGAGGATCGGCTACAAAAGGCGTCTGATTCCATTTTAGGGGCGGCCTAATTTGAACCTGGTAAAAGGTAATAAAATGTCTTTGGGAGTGGCGAACCCATCGTACAAACGGCCTATAAAATAGTGCGAGTGAATCGAGGCTTCGGAAAATGCTAAGGCGTCACCCTGAAGTGACGCGCAGTTCCTTGTGTTCTGGGGGAACTGTGAGAAGTGGGCTACCAGACATCACAAGAATCGGTATCATCGCTGTCATTACTTTCAATGGCTAGGTAGAAGAACTGATAAGAGTATATGAAGAAGAAAGACATAGCAATGATGGGGATGAGTGAGACAAAATGGAAGGGGAAATGTCAAAAATAATTGAAGAAAGGGTATAGATTATATTGGAGTGGAGGAAAGATGAAAACAAATAGTGTTGGTGTTATATTGAGAAAAGACCTAGCACAATACGTGGAAAAAATTGACCAAATTAGTGACAGGATAATTAAAGTTGGACTTGAGAGTGGAATCAAGGATTTTATACAGGTTTATGCACCCCAGTCGGGGAATACAGATGAATGTTTAGAAGAGTTTCTAGAAGAACTGGAAAGTTGTATTGAAGACAACGAGGTTATAGTAATGGGATACTTGAATGCACATGTTGGAACAGACAGACAGGGAAAAGAAGAAATAATTGGCCCCTATAGTTATGGAAACCAAAATGAAGAAGGAGATTTGGTAATAGATTTTTGTAGAAGGAATGGATTAATTGTTGGCAATACGTGGGTTAGAAAAAAGAACTCCCAAAAAATAACTAGATATGGTTGGGGAGATCGAAAGACAAAGACAATGATTGATCTTATTCTGGTGGAGAAAGAGAAACGTAGACAACTGGAAGATGTGACAGCAATGCCAAGAGCAGATTTCGAAGGAGACCATAAACTGGTAGTATCCAAATTAAGACTAGGTGAAATAACGAAGTTAATAGAAAAAAGGGAAAGAAAAATAAAGAGATGGAAGTTAAAAGAGAAAGAAATAAGGGAAAAGTTTCAAGAGGATCTGAAGAAAGAAATTCCCAGGAAGAGGAATGTACATGTTTCAGAAATGGATTTGTAAAGTGTGCAGTTAACACCTGTGGAAGACTATCAAGGAGGAAAAAGGAAAATGAAACTCCTTGGTGGAACAGCAGGGTAAAGAAAGCAGTTAAAGAGAAACAAATGGCTTGGAGGAAGTGGCAGCAATAGCACAGAGAATTGGCAGAAATATAAAGAAGCCGAAAAGGTATGTAAGAAAATAGTACAAGAAGAGAAACTTTACAGGAAGATACAAAGGGAAGTAAAAAGGTTTTGTATGGTTTGGTGAATAATAGTTTACGAAATAGGGAAGATACAAAATTTGTAAAAACTGAAACAGAGCAGATATTGACGCAAAGAGATAACATACTAAAAAGATGGGAAGAATACTCAGAATCGCTAAATATTAAATACAGTGAACTTGTAGAAGAGAAGGAACAAGAAGAAACAAAGGGGAAAGAAGAAGAAAAGGAGATATTGATGTTATAAATAGAGGAAGCCATACGAAAGATGAAGAGCGGTATAGCAGCAGGAGTGGATGAGGTAACTACGGAAATAATAAAAGCAGCAGGACCAATAGGGCTACCGTGGGTATATAGATTATTTAGAATAATCTCGAGGAAGAAAGAGATCCCAGAAGAGTGGAGAAAGGGTTTAATTATCCCGATATGAAGAAAAAGATGATAAAAGGGAATTAAATAACTACAGAGGGATCACCCTTATTGCCCATGTACCTAAGGTATTTGAGAGTATTGAAAGGAAGACTGAGGAGAAAGCTAGAAGGAGAAATGGAAGAACAGTATGGTTTTAGGAAACACAGATCAACGTTTGACCTGATCTTTACATTAAGACATATGATGGAGAAAAGATGGGAGTTTGGAAAAGACATAGTGATGACATTTGTTGACATTGAGAACGTTTATGACAGTGTACCCAGACAGCTGGTATGGGACACATTAAGAAAAAAAAACAAGTTAACAGAGTGGAAGTGCAAATGATAAAAGTTATGTACAAAAATTGTGTTAGTAGTGTGAAGACTAGTATAGGAATAACAAACTGGTTTAAAGTTGAAACTGGCCTCCGACAGGGAAGTGTACTCTCCACCATACTATTCATCATAGTCTTGGATGAAATTCATAAGAACATTAAACAGAGATTGGGAAGACAGGCAACAATAGCCTTGTTTGCAGATGATATAGTGATATGGGGTGAGGATGAAACGGAAGTGAAAAAACAAGTAGATGTATGGAATCAAGAGGTAGAAAAATTTGAGACGAAAGTAAGCGTAGAGATAAGTAAAACAATATTGATGAAAAGGGAAAGGAAGGAAGAGGATAAAACTGAAAGGTAAAATTCTGGAAGTGGTTAAATGTTTCAAGTACTTGGGAAGTGTGATCACATAAGATGGAAAGATTACCGATGAAATTGGAAAAAGAATACAACAATCAAACATAGCTTCTGCCAGAGTGTAAGGGGTGTTTTGTGGAATCACGATGTCCGAAAGAAATGTAAGAATGTACTTTATTCAACCTATTATGAGCTGGATCTTTATTATATTCAACCTATTATGAACACATACTAACCTTTGCAGCTGGATCGTGGACTACAACAAAACGAGAGGAGAGTAGAATACAGGCAGCGAAGATGAAATTTCTAAGAGATATTGAGGGCAAGACCAGAAAGGATAGAATTAGAAATTAAGAGATAAGGAAAAGAACAGGATGCTTGAAACTTCAAGACAGGATAGAAACAAAAAAGCTAAAGTGGTATGGGCATATGATGAGAATGGGAGAAGACGGAGCGCCAAAAAAGGATTTTTCAGAAAAGTTAACTGGAAAGAGACCCCGAAAGAGGTGGACAGATTCAGTGTGGGAGTGTATAGAAAAGAGGGGAGGAAAACCAGAAGATGTACCTAAAAAGGAGAAGAGTAATGGAGAGACAGGCAGCGATAAAGGTCCTTGATTCATAACCCGACCCGGGAAGCTGGAAACGGGAAATGAAGATGAAGATGATGATGATTTTGTGTAGATCAAATTTTGGGATCACCGGGTTTTTCATGTTGAATATTATTATTATTATTATTATTATTATTATTATTATTATTATTATTATTATTATTAATCTAAGGTAATGAAAAACCATCACTAAATAAGATTAATATTTCGTGATTATAATTTTCATTTAGTACTTACTGACAGTTTACTACCCGATGTTCCTCCCAGTAATTTGGAATCATCTTCCATAACTCAAGGACTAATAGGTCCTTTCAAGCAAATGATCGCCGCTGCCACAGTTAAACTTTCTTTTGAAGTCAGATACTTAAACATGTTTACAGAAGTCTCAGATATCTTGAGGAGTATCCCCTATGGCTCCTGTCATTAACGGTAGGCTAATCTTCAAATCAATTACTGTAATTTGCTAAAGACTGTAGTTCGTCTTAAAATATCCTTATGTTAGCTCCTAGATATGCTTCTTCGCTAATTTGTGATTATTAAGAGATTGGAATCATGATTCCTGTTTGATGTGATTTTTTATGCTAGTGGCTTTACGTCGCACCGACACAGATAGGTCTTATGGCGATGATGGATAGGAAAGGCCTAGGGGTTGGAAGGAAGCGGCCGTGGCCTTAATTTAGGTCCAGCTTTTGCCTGGTATGAAAATGGGAAACCACGGAAAAACATCTTCAGGGCTGCCGACAGTGGGATTCGAACCCACTATCTCCCGCATGCAAGCTCATAGCCGCGTGCCCCTAACCGCACGGTCAACTCACCCGGTGATTGTGATTATGATGACTGCTTTAACGATTTTTGGAGATGCTGAAGAGCCGTTATTTTACCCTGCAGAAGTTCTTTTACGTGTTGATAAATCTGCCGACACGAGGGGGGCATATTTATGCACCTTCACATACCACCAGATTGAGCCGGGAATGAATCAGATAACTTAGACCCAGAAAGCCAGCGCTTTTCCGCCTGAGCCACTCCTGTTCGATAGCTCGCATGAATAGAAGGCCCTCTTATGCTTCTAATAAAGATGTCCAACTGATTATCGTCCGAGACTTTACGAATTAGTTACTAATGCGAGAGTTCTGGAAAGATTCGAACTAGCGACAGAAGGATTTCAAAATGCAGCAACATCTGGCTAGAGATCCACGGGATTCTGTGTCAGATAATGGGATCCTCGAATATATATTACAGTATATATTTTTAATGTTCAGAACTTACGGGAAGCCATTCTTCAAAATCATTCTCCATGCAAATGGAATTTAATATGTGAGTATAATTATTGTGTAGCTGGAGTCGTGGGGATGGCGAGGGGCAGTGAGTAGAGGGGCTATCAGGGAGTTCGATACTAGACCTCTCAAGTTGACAGCTAATTACATCAGTCGTCAGCAAAATGGGAACTGGGAGGGCGCGGATTATTAGGCTTATGTTATGAATTTCATCTCTTGTGAACGACTTTGCTGTTCCGTATTTTCAGCACAGTGACAACAAGTAACAATTGTATCGTTCCTGTAATTTCCCTTACTGGAGACAACGCCATAAGTACTACGTTTAATGTCCATTTATATGGTTTTAATGTACAAATTATTTCGTGTGTTGAATGTAGTGTTGTTTTATATAAGCCACGTGATTAGTACCACTATGTGAGGAACACCATGGGTCTGCGTTGCCGTAGATTAGCACCATTACGTGCGAAACACAATAGGTCTGCGTTGCCCTAGAGTAGTACTATTACGTGCGGAACACTATGGGTCTGTGTTGCCTGTGGGTGGTACCATACTATGTGATACACCGTGCGTCTACATTGCCTATGATTAGTACCACTATCTGAGCAACACCATGAGTATACGTGAACTGTGAATAGTTCCACTAAGTGAGGACTACCACGGGAATACCGGCGCCCGCAATTATTCCCATTATGTGAGGAACACCATGGGTTTGTGGTACCTGTGAGTGGTTCCATTATGTGCGACATACCCTGGGTCAACATTGTCTGTGTTTAGTACCACTGTGTGAGCAATACCATGAGTATACGTGGCCTGTAATTAATACCACTATACGAGGAACACCACGGATCTAGCCGGCGACCGCGATTAGTCCCACCATGTGAGGAACAACATGGGTCTGCGTTGCTTTTGAATGTTACTGTTATGCGAGGAACACCATGGTGCCATTATGTGTGACATACTGTAACCGTATAAATCATCCATATAATTAATTGGAAATTGGTTTAGGCAGTGGAAACATTTGTCAAGCTCCTGTGCCCATGTCGAAGTCAAGTTACATCACATTACACAACACCTTCGACTTGGTGGCGCAGATACAAGTGCGCCATAGCTGGAGAGATCCCCAGAAAGAGAGCGAGCTATGAAAATGACAAGGAAGAAAAATACATAGAGATAACTCCGCCCACTAAAAATGGCCGAAACACGGTAATGCAAACGTGCAGGTTTTATGTGTGTTGCAAGATTTCGAGATAAGCGCATTAATTAGTAAGGGAAACCTCAGCATGTCACATGTTTTTATAGTAGACCTCTGCAAAAATTATATTTGTTTGTAAAATTTCAACGTGTGTAAAATTACGCCAACAGAAGATTATATAAGCATCAGTAGCGTACCCACGCTAGTCGAGAACCCAGACTCCGGATGGGGAACCTCCGAAAAGGCGTCGTTCCTACAGTGAAATCGCCGATCGATTTGTTTTCCGCACATAACCAAATTACTTAGAATTCGGTGCTACACGTTTGACCGCATCGCCAGTCTCAGAGGACTCATAGAACGGCTGATATGCAAAATGGGGTGGATGGTATGGTCCCAATACCATGGGTCTACATTACCTATGATCAGTACCACCATGCGAGGAACACAGTGAGTCTAAGTTACCTGTGATTAGTACGACTATAGGAGGAACACCATCGTTCTGCTTTACCAGTGATTAATATTATTATGAGGGACCGGTGACCTGGATTTTGGACGCCTTTGGACAACAAGCATTATCTCCGAAAGTAAGCCATTGTGACTTGGATCCACTGATTGTTTTGGATTCAGGGCCATTTTTTCATTATTCGTTTTCTATTCTAGTCAGTGGATACATTTTTGAAGTTTCAATTATTGTTTCATGTCGTTGCATCTCGTACTATTAGGGGCCGATGACCTAACTGTTAGGCCCCTTTAAACAACAAACATCATCATCATCATCATCATCATTTCGCTCTTCCTTATAAAGTAGCGTTCGAAGTTTAATTTCCAAACAAAAAGTACCCTAAACTTGAATCGCCGCTTACTTCAATCTAAATACTAAGTTTCAACAAAACATCTTCAGCGGTTCTTGCGTCATGTTGGAAGAGAGAGACAGACGTACATGCACTGACTTTTTTTTCGCCATTCAATATTTAAAGATCTGAAACGGGTAAAAATCTGAAATTGCCTAAACAAAATAATCAAAAGGACAGACGGCATTGTCTTATTTACATAGGGTGTCCCAGGTGGAATGGTCAATATTCAGGATGTGACAAGAACGATCATTTGAAGAAAAAAAAACTTCATATGGACATACCTCCTATTCCGAATGGTTTCAGAGAGACAAAACATTTAATTTAAGTTTGTTTTTGGACTAGTGGCGTGCACGTATGTGTCTCACCCACCCAACATCTTAGGCGTTTTGAAATGGGTACAAGTTTTCCGCATGTAATGTTCGCCATACACGTGTTCGTGGGACATCGATAGGTGCAGAAAGTTGCCGTGTGCTGGTAGTAGGACTACGCTGCACCATTTCAACAATGTGTTGCTATTCCTGCACAGGTTGTTGGACTACGTTCACAAGAAAAGTGGGATCTTGGAAGAATATCTGTTTCAAGAAATGTGCTGAAAACTCTGGTAAACACTCTACGATCGGAAATTCGACTTGTCGGAAAGCGCCGACGGTATTCCTCGACAGCAGCAGGAGCACTAGTATCGCAAAAGTCGTAAACATACACCATATCTGCATCTTCTTCATTAGTGTAGATGTGTGGCATTTTAGACATCGCGCGTTCAAACACAGTTAACCGATGCTTCTCTCTGTTACACGCCCAATCCCTCGCACTACTTCACTCACAACACACCATGCGCAACTACGCGTTCAACGGGTTACTTTAATAGCAGAAAGACATCCCGAACAAGGAGGTTGAAAGCAACGAGAGATTGGGCTGGAATAAAATGTCAAAGAGGTTGGGTGGGTAAGACATATACGTGCGCCACTAGCCCAAAAACAAATGTACCCACATTGAATGTATTCTATGTCGGAAAGCATTCGGAATACGGCATATGCCCTTAAGAATATTTCGCTTCAAGTGATCGTTCCTGTCATATCCCTGAATATTGACCATTCCTCCTGGGGTATATTATTCACTTTTATCATCTCTTGTACTGTAGTTATTTGCCAAAGCCACAATAAATACAGCTCGAGCTCCTGATTCTCTCAAAATAAATCCTGGAACTCTCGTTATATTACTACAGATTAACAGTACTCGGCTAACTTCGGTATCTTCATTACACCCTAGCACGTACGGCCACTCTCCACTTTACACTTCCTCCATGCTGCTTCATCTGCTGACCTCCTTCCGTGTTAGTGACGTACAGACTTAAGGAGCTTAATCGAAAGTGGTCAAAGGTGGCCCAAAACAGCAAAAATGCGGGAAACGAGTTAGCTTGTAGGGGTGCCAAGGAGGCGGTCATAATATCCCCGTTGCCTTCCAAGGTTCCAGCCAGATATATTCGTTTTCATCTCCGACATTCTGTGATGTCCCATTCGGCGATGGAGTGTCAGGCCACCCCTCTGAGAAAGAGTAAAGGAACTACGAAGGTATGGAATACTTCTCGTCGGGTTTCTCGGAGAGAAACAGTGGTATTACAGTATGTCGTCTTTGGATCGCGCTCCTACTTGCTGAAGGGAGAAGGATCCGCGGTGTGTTCTTGCGGCGATCTGACCGTAGAACACGTAGTTATGGACGGCGGTGGCCTGGCCGATCTGCGCCGTACTCTAAAACTTCCTAGTACAATCTCCCTCGTTCTGCGAGATGACGAGGAGTCGGTGGACCTTGTCATCCGTTTATGAGAGATAGCGGCTTGTTTTATCGTGTATGAAAGGGAATTTTCATTTGCATTTAATAGTTAACTGTTTTTTTAAATTTTGCTAGTTCTGTTTTAGTCTGTCTTCATGTAGTCCACTTTTAATTTGTTAAAATTTGTATGAAATGTGTTATATCATTTCAAAGGCAATGCCTTATTCCATTTTAATACATTCTGATATATTTTAAAATCATTTTACACACCCTGTGGGTGGGGGACGGAGATGAAAAATACGCCCACGGTATCCCCTGCCTGCCGGAAGAGATGACTAAAAGGGACGATCATTGAATTAGAACCATGAGACTAGTTGTGATTAGTACCATCAAGTGAGGAACACCATGGGTCGCCTTTATTTGCGAATAGTACCATTATATTAGGTACAAAATAGGTTCGTGATGAGTAGCAGCAGAGAGTGGTTTACAATACCCGTGATTAGTACCACTACATGCGGAACACCACGGACTTATGTTGCCTGTGATTAGTACAATTATGAGAAACACCACACCGGGCGAGTTAGCTGTGTGGTTAGAGGCGCGCAGCTGTGAGCTTGCATCAGGGAGATAGTGGGTTCGAATCCTACTGTCGGTAGCCCTGAAGATGGTTTTCCGTGGTTTTCCATTTCACACCAGGCGAATGCTGAGGCTGTAACTTAATTACGCCACGGCCGCTTCCTTCCCACTCCTAGGCCTTTCCTATCCCATCGTCACCATAAGACCTATCTGTGTCGGTGCGACGTAAAACAAATTGTGATTAGTGTTGTGTGTGTCCTCCGCACCTGAAGCTCCGCGCCTACAAGCTCCGCAGCCCGCCGCATCACCGATGTTTCCAGAGACTACGAGGTGACTGCACTGCACCTGGCATGCTCGTCTGTGACGTCAACCAGCGCTATATAAGGAGCAGCGTTCCTCGCCTCTCCAGGACTACCCCAATGTCCAACGACCAGACCACACCGCAAGTCAGACACGGAGGCATCCTCTTTAAAATGTGTTTGAACAGGTGGACTGATTTCTGGCCGTGAGGTCTCACCTCTGGACATTGCCTCACTTTCCCTGATTCCCGTAGCCACGTCGAGCCCCAAGTAAAGCATTCTGCTACTCCCTGAAGTCCTCATCAGTGCTCCGACGTCAATCTTAGCATTCTGCTAATTAAGAATATTAATGCAAGCTCCTTGCAAGTCTAAGCCTAATACTAGCTTCCTGTTAATACGAACTCTCTCTACGAGTTACACTCGTTATTACTCAGCAGATAGTTTTCGACTATCCAAGGACATTCTCATTGGAACAGACTATCTCATCAAGATAGGATTGAATGTGCATATACGACTCTCACTTTGTATAAATGTATATACGCCAGAGACCGTCAGTCTACCTTTCAATATCAGCATTACCTGCGTGCATTAATCAAGCTTCAAGAAAAGTTTAGTTATATTTGTTGTAAATACTGCATAAAACTATTGAAGCAATAAACTTTATGTTGTGTTACCACTATAAGAGTGACACCGTGGGTCCGCGTTGCCTGTGATTAGTACCCATTGTGTGAGGACCACCACGGGATAGTACGAGTCCCTGTGGTTAGTATACCTACGTGAGGAACGCCATACGTCCGCGTTACCTGTGCGTATTACATTACCTGCGAGTAGTACCGCAATGTGTAGAACACCGTAAGTCAACGTTACTTATGATTAGTATCGTTACATGAGAAATACCATGGTTCTTACTTTCCCAGCGCCGTGCTGTTAGGGGCGGGCAACTGTAAGCTTGCATACGGGAGATAGTGGGTTCGAACCCCACTTTCGGCAGCCCTGTTTTCCGTGGTTTCCATTTTCACACCAGGCAAATGCCATGGCCGCTTTCTTCCAACTCCTAGGCCTTTCCTATCCCGTCGTCGCCATGAGACCTATTTGTGTCGGTGAGACGTAAAGCAAATTTAAAAAATTTCCTATCTGTAAGTACTATTACGAGGGGCGTTGAACCGCATTTTGGACCCCTTTAGCCAACAAGCATCATCGATTCAGGGTTGTGCTTTGGAAGCAGCCCATTGGTAACTATATACCATTGTTCTAAGATAGTTTCTGGGAAGGTGGGGTATTGCGGGTCGAATTCACTGATTGTTTTAAGTTCATAATAATGGTTCGTCTCTGTTTAAAAAAATTCTAATAATAATAATAATAATAATAATAATAATAATAATAATAATAATAATAATAATAATGTTTTTGCTTTACGTCCCACTAACTACGTTTACGGTTTTCGGAGACGCCGAGGTGCCGGAACTGTGTTCCGCAGAAGTTCTTTTAAGTGCCAGTAAATCTACTGACACGAGGCTGACGTATCTGAGCACCTTCAAATACCACCGGACTGAGCCAGGATCGAACCTGCCAAGTTGGGGTCAGAAGGCCAGCACCTCAACCGTCTGTGCCACTCAGCCCGGCTTTTAAAAATTCTAGTCAGTGGATTAATTTTGGAATTATTTTTAACTTTCAATATTGCGAGTTGGATGCGCTGATTATTTTAAATTCATATTCATCCAATCATTCTTCATCATCACGTTTTGAATTCTGTTCAGTGGATGAGTTTTGGACTTCTAAATTGTCAGTACATTTAGTCTATTTCATACCATTAGGGGCCGATGAACTAGATGTTAGACCCCTTTAAATAACAAGCATCATCATCACTATCATCATCATCAAAACAGGAAATAAACGTCAGATTGCTGGAGGGAATTTCTAAACCAGGTTATAGATTTTTAGTTATGTCATATTGTCCGCCTCTGTGGTGTAGTGGTTAGTGTGATTAGCTGCCATCCCCGGAGGCCCAGGTTCGATTCCCGGCTCTGCCACGAAATTTGAAAAGTGGTACGAGGGCTGGAACGGGATCTACTCAGCCTCGGGAGGTCAACTGAGTAGAGGTGGGTTCGATTCCCACCTGAACCATCCTGGAAGTGGTTTTCCGTGGTTTCCCACTTCTCCTCCAGGCAAATGCCGGGATGGTACCTAACTTAAGGCCACGGCCGCTTCCTTTCCTCTTCCTTGTCTATCCCTTCCAATCTTCCCATCCCCCCACAAGGCCCCTGTTCAGTATAGCAGGTGAGGCCGCCTGGGCGAAGTACTGGTCATCCTTCCCAGTTGAATCCCCGACCCAGAGTCTGAAGTTCCAGGACACTGCTCTTGAGGCGGTAGAGGTGGGATCCCTCGCTGAGTCCGAGGAAAAAGCCAACCCTGGAGGGAAAACTGATTAAGAAGAAGGAAAAGTTATGTCATATTCATCTGTGTTCCAAGATTCTAAGATGCGCTAAGTACCAAGCCTGCTAGAAGTTGTTCACAATGCTGCATGTAAGTTCCACACGTCTGAGAGTTCTAACCAAGCATTGTGCTGTTTTACCTGGACTTTGCTGACCATGAAGCATGTGTCTTATTCCTGTAACATGTTATTGCACATCAGAGTGCGAAATATTGATGGAGGATGGTCCTGGTTTATAGATAATGTGTATTTCTTCGGAAAGTTAGGCGTAAATTCTTCCATTTCAGACGAAAGGGCGATGATAAAAATATATTAAATATAACTAACCTTGCCTTTTAGAACTTTTTTCTCACACGTTGATCCACCAATTTTGTATGGAATGCTGATTATAACGTTGTTTTTTTGCTGTTAATTTAAGGGGTGTACACACAATGACATTACGAATGGTATTGTTTATTCTTAGTTATGCAAGTTTTGTAGGGGCTGCCTGGCCGAGGCGGTAAAGGCGTGCTCGTTTCGCCCGGAAGGACGTGGGTTCGAATCGCCGTCAGGAAGTCATAAAATTTAAGAAACGAGATTGCCACTTCCGGAGGTGCAGGTGCACATGACCCTGAGGTTCACTTAGCCTACAACAAAAATGAGTACCAGGTTAATTCCTGGAGGCAAAGACGGCCGGGCTAACCACTCTACCCCATCAAGTGCCGGGGTTACGAATAGTGGAAGCCTTTACCTCCCACCACTCCAACGGCCTTCATGGCCTGTACGGAGATGACTTTGCTTTGCTTTTGCTATGTAAGTTTTGTTGTTTACCTGTACCACTTTAATTAAATCACTCCCCTCCAGGAATGTTTAGTGCGGAGGATAATTTTTATAAAATCGTTGGTTGGGGGATTCTTCTATCCGGGATTTCACACCCTGCCATGTAAATGTTGATTTATAGTCATATGATATGTTGGATAGTTCAGCACATAGCTTATTTCTACTTATATTTACTATTTGCTTTACGTCGCACCGACAGTCTTATGGCGACGATAGGATAGGAAAGGGCTAAGATTAGGAAGGAAGCGGCCGTGGTCTTAATTAAGGTACAGCCTCGGTATTCGCCTCGTGAGAAAATGGGAAACCATAGAAAACCATGTTCATGGCTGCCGACAATGGGGTTCGAACCCACTCTCTCCCGAATGCAAGCTCACATCTGCGCGATCCTAATCGAATGGCCAATTCGCTTGGTCTAAATTTTTGAGATTAATTATTTTCTAAGGTTCTGAAAATCAGAAGTATCATTTTCTTTATTATAAGGTCGGTACATACGTAATTTATTTCGTAACAATAAAAAGCATAATTAGTCTTTTCCTTGAAGGACTCGCAAACATACCGAACCCTTTTAGGTCCATGCTGGAGGATACCTACCTTTCTTAGCTAGCTAGCTAGCTAGCTATGGCGCGACGGCCCGTTTTCGGGTCATGGCCTCCCCAGTTGCTCTCCGCCAAACTTGTCGATCTCGTGCAGCTACTCTCCAATTCCGCATCTTGAGGATATGTGCTGCGTCCTGATGTACACCATCTTCCCATGTGTTACATGGCCTACCCACAGGCCTTTCTCCTCCAAAGTCTCCTAAGAATACCTTCTTTGGGATTCGGTGTTCTTCCATCCTAATTAGATGGCCTGCCCATTTAAGTCTCTTCATTCGAATGGCATGCGACAGGGGTGCCTCCCCATACAGGGAATATAGTTCATTGTTATATCTAATTCTCCACTCCCCTTGTACGCATATGGGTCCATAAATTCTCCTCAGGATTTTCCTTTCGAAGGAATCTATCTTCTCCACGGCTTTCTTTGGGAGGGTCCACGTATCACTTCCATACATCACTATACATCAGGGTCCACGTATCACTTCCATACATCACTATACCGCGAATGGGTCCACGTATCACTTCCATACATCACTATACCGCGAATGAGGGTTTTGTATAGCATAACTCTTAAGCTCTGATTTATATCTCTACTTCTGAAAAGTGGTAGTACTGCAAAATATGCTCTGTTGGCAGCTTGAATTCTTGCCTGTATTTCCACCATTTCCTCATTCTTGTTGCTCAGATGTACACCAAGATATTTAAATTCATCCACCACCTCCACTTCGGATCCTTCAGGGACAAGTTGGTCATTTGTATACTTCCTTCTCCGAGCCTGCACCATTACCTTCGTCTTCTGTTCATTGATCTTAAGTCCAATCTCTTTTCCTTCTCTACTCAAGTCTTCAAATGCTTCTTTAACTGTCCTTGTTGTTCTTCCCATCAAATTTATGTCATCAGCATATCCAACTAGTTGAGCTGTTTTGTACAGAAGTGTTCCACTGGTGTCCACCCTTAACTTTCTAATCACTGACTCTAGTGCCAGGTTAAATAGAATTGGTGCTAAGCCATCTCCTTGCTTCAATCCCTGATTCACTTCGAAGAAGCTGCCTACTTCAGTCTGAATTTTCACTCCCACCATCGTATTTCTCATAGTCAATTCCACCAGTCGCACCAGCTTTTCTGGTATCTTGAACTCTCTTAATATCTCCATTAATTTATCCCTGTCAATAGAGTCGTATGCTTGTTGAAAGTCGATAAACATCTGTACCACATCTATGCCCCGTTCCCAACACTTCTCCAACACTTGTTTCACAGTAAATATCTGATCAATAGTGGATCTTCCCTTCCGGAACCCTGCCTGGTATTCTCCTAGAATTTATTCCACCAGGGGTTCTAGTCTCTTCTTCAGAATGCAAGTGAACAGCTTATATACTGTACACAGCAGTGTGATCCCTCTATAATTGCTACATACCAACTTATCCCCTTTCTTGGATATTGGGCATATGATGCCTTTGCGCCAGTCTTCAGGTATTTCTTCCATATTCCACACACTCACAATTAGATCATATATAGCTTCTTGTAGTGTGGTTCCTCTGTATTTCCACACCTCTGCAGGGATACCATCGATACCTGGTGCTTTATTGTTTTTCAGTTGCTGTATGGCTTCTATCACTTCTTGCATAGATGATGCTGTGACTTCTGATTCATTTGTCTCAGTATTATTCCTTGAGGTAGTTGGTGTTTTCCCTTTCATTTCTACTGGGTTCAGGAGGTGTTGGAAATATTCCTTCCATCTATCTTGGATCCCTTTTTTATCTCCCAAAAGCTGTCCATTTTTGTCCTTACACATGTTTGTTCTTGCCTTGAATCCTTCTTTCACTTCCTTAACTTCTGTGTAAGCCATGTAGCTATTATCTTCTTTAAATTCTCCACTATTATAGCCATTTTCTCATTTAATTTTCTTCTCTTCTTTCTTCGACATACATTCCTTACTTCTTTATTCTGGTTTTCAACCTCTTGTTTCTTCACCCTTGTTGGTCTCTCTAGGTATGCTTTATATGCTTTATCTCTTTCTTCTATGGCTTTTTGGCATTCCTCATCAAACCATTCCTTTGTGTTCCTTTTGGGTACAATGTCTAGTGTGTCCTTTGCCACGGCCTTAACGCTTTCCTTCAGAGCAGTCCATTTGGTCTCGACCGTTGCTGTTTGGTCCTTACTATATTTCTCTACCAGCACTTCTGCCATTCTTTTCCCGTATCTTTCTAATACTTCCTTATTCTTCAGTTCACAAGTATTGTACTTTCCTATCCTACTCATTCCTTCCTTTCTTGTTTTCATAATGCGGAACCTTAAGATTGCCTTAACTAGAAAGTGGTCGGAGCCACAACTTGTTCCTCTGAATGATCTGACATCCATGATATTGGATGCCCATCTTTTCTCCATTATTACATGGTCTATTTGATTACAGGTCTTTCCATCCGGCGATACCCATGTTTGCTTGTGTACCTCTTTATGAGGGAAACAAGTTGACATCACTTTCATGTTTCTGCTGGTAGCAAGGTCAAGCAATCTCTGTCCATTATCATTAGTAGTGTTGTGTAAACTATGGATCCCTATTATTCCTTGATATATCTTCTCCTTCCCAATTTGTGCATTTAGGTCTCCTATTATCATCTTAGCATCGTTCGATGGCATTGAATCTAGCACTCGTTCCAGTTCAGCATAGAACTGATCCTTGACTATCTGTTCCTTGTCTTCCGTTGGTGCATATACATTTACGATTGTTAAGTTGTAGAATCGCATTTTAACACGCAGTGTTGCCAATCTTTCATTTACTGCCAAAAACTGTAGTACATCATCTTTAGCTTGTTTTCGTACTATAAATGCTACTCCTCTTTCTTGTGCATTCCTTGACTTCCCACTACTGAATATTGTGTGGGTTTTGGTGTCCCATATCTCATCCCTTCCTGACCATCTAGTTTCTTGTATGGCTGCTATGTCCACTTTGTTGACTTCCAGTTTCTGCATCAGTACTTTCAGTGCTCCGGCTCGTAGAAGTGTGCGTACATTCCATGTACCAATTGCGTAGTCCATTGCCTTTAGCTTAGCTCGTCGTCTATTAAATCCATCTTTCCGAGGCATATTCTGGGGCTTCGCAACAGTTGGTTTTCCGGAGCGAGGTTGTTAGCCTTGCTCCAACCCCCAGCAATCCTGGAGGACCGATGTTTTCTGTTAGGGTTGTTTCCCTTAGCTGATTGGTCCCCATTTAAGAGTCGGGAACTCGCTTTCTGCCCTTACATGACTTAGCCGTGTACCTTAAAGAATGTACTCGTTGCCCAGAGGCCACGGCGTGGACGTGCATGTGTCGGACTTGGTAGGAATAGATGGCATTTCCTGTGTTTTGCTAGTACACTCCCATCAGCAAGAAGTGCACCCACAGGACCATATACTACCCCTTTGACCCCCCCCTACCTTTCTTACCTATCAGCAAAGTTCATGAGATCTGTCTCTTGAGTCGTATCGGGTTCTTCGTCACTTGCTGAGGTAAAGGTAGGGTTCAGTAATTCTAATCTATCTACTCAAATGAAAGGTTGGTTTAAAATGTTCCTATTTATTCAATTTCTTCATGTAGCATTTCTGCTGTATCCACGGTATCATTTAACTCAATTGTGTCCACTGGACACCACAATTACTTTACATAGAGGGTCAGAACACTGGTGTGAGCCTTTGACGTAACTGCCTGATGGGCATTCTTACTAGAAACAATTGTCTCAATTATTAATTAAAAGGAAAGTCTGGAAATCCTTAAATTCGGCTTCCATGTGAGACTACATTTACCATCATAGTGATTCTTTATGGTCCAGCCCTCGTAACACGAACTCTGGACTCTGGGTATAATTAAGGCAGTCCAATCGGTGTGTCCCACACAGTGGTTATACAGCATGGACCCTTAATTGAATCGATGTGAGCTGCGACTATGTCATGGACCGACATCTAAACTTCTAAGTTACTTTAAAGTCATTGTGGATGATGACCGCAAGGAAAATGATGCTACAGTGGCGTATGGCCCTAATCTAAGTCACTGAGGTTGATGACCCCCTGACCATCCAAGTTTCTAAGCTGAAGGCTAAACACAATTAAGTTACATCGGTTGATGACCAAAGTTTCCACTTTACTATCCCCAGCACATTTACTGCTCAATCAATCAAAGTTAAATAAGACATCAACAGCAATGCTCACAATACTTTGTGGCAGTAAAATCCATTACCTTCGGATATGTACCCTTAATCGTTACGTTAACATTTACACATTCCCCAGAAAACGAACTAAGA